>NC_056736.1:71433610-71748610 GCF_019279795.1 Protopterus annectens | reverse complement strand
ATGCTATGGAGAGGGCACTTGCTTCTGGAAGCATTCCGTCGATGTCGGAACCCCAGACTTCTCCCCCTGAGCTGCAGCTGTCATGGGCCACCTCCCCGGGACACCAGGCAAGAAAGACGCAGGACCCCCATTTGCAAGGTGCCCTCTCTTCCAAGTCCTCCTCAGAAATCCCCACTGAGGAGCCCCCACGGGAGAGATTGTGCAAGAAGGAAGCACATAGACTCGCCTGAGGTGTCTCTAACAGAGGACACGGATTTCGATGACGGTGAAGGGTCTTCAATGGTCACCCCCTGAGGATGTCACTGAAGGAGACATCCTTGAAATGTTGAAACAGAGGGATGACTGGAAGCCCACTAATTCTTCTTCTGAGGAGTCCTTGATGTTATGTGATCCTATCTCTCCTACATTCTTTACTGATGGGTTCGGAGCCGATCCCTTGGCTCCGACTCAGCACGCTTATGCTATAAAGCGAGGCCTCTTATTGGCTGAGCTATCTTTATCCCAGGATGCACCACCACTAATCCCCCAGATCTCATTTGCCGCTTACAGAGCTTAGACGTGGTCTCAACTTGGCTGGGCTAAGTACTATTTATTTAGGCTTTTTCCTGTCAGTATTTTGCTTCATTTAAATCCAAAAGCTGTTTTAACGGCTATTCTTTGTATTCGAGTGTGTTTTGGTAATTTTAGTTGAGGATTTTGTGTTATTTCCTGTCAGGGAAGGTTCCCGTTTAAGTTAGAGGGGCCTTCCCCTGTAGTTTCTACTACCTTAGTTGTTGTGTGTGGGTCAAGTACCCGTTTAAGTTAGAGGGTCTTGACCCTCTTTATCTCTTTTTCTTTGTGTAAAGTTTGTCTTGTTTAAAAAAAAGGCTTTAGTTTAAAAATTTAACACTAAACTAGTGATATATTTTTTCTTGTGTGTCAAACCATTTTTCTAGTTGTAGATAACTGTGTTTTGACTTGGTTATGTCGAAAGAACACAAACCCTCCGGGTTTAAGAAATGCACGAGGTGTGGTTTCAAAATGTCCATAACGGACGACCACGCCTTGTGCTTCTATTGCTTAGGTGCTAAGCATTTGCAAGAGTCGTGTAGTGTGTGCCACGCGTTCTCTTCAAGAGTCCTCCAGGAGAGGAAAAACAAATTAATCCTCAAGGGATTAATCAAGCCTTCCTTCGAGGAGGCGTTGTCTTCCTCTCCGTCTCCTTCTAAAAAGAAGAAAGCATCGGCTCCGACCAGTCAGTCGGAACCGACTGCTAAAAAATCCAAGCAGACTTCTCCATCGGCTCCACGGACTTCGGAGCCGAGGTCGGAATGGTCTGCCTCGATGCCTCCAGCCTCGACCCCTCTGGTTTCGGAGCCGAGGTCTGGGGCATCGAGAGGCAAGTCACCCTCATCGGCTCCACTGATATTGGAGCCGATCAGGGTTACTGGCTCAGACTTTTCCCCCTCGGAGCCGAAGTCCTTATCGGCACCGAGGGAAGTTTCCTTGAAATCTTCCTCGGAGCCAATAGTTGAGTCCTTTTGGAGCCGGTCCCCGAGCCCTTCGGAGCCGATGGAGAAATCGGTTCGGGCCCGATCGGTATCCTCTAGGTCATCCAAGATGTCTGATTCGGACATCGACAGGGTGCTCCTTCGACTCTTCCAGTCTCCGGTGTTCCAAAAGCTAGTTTTGGCTCCAGCCCATTTGGCTTCGGAGCCGATGGTCCACTCCCCTGCTGTGGTTCCTTCTCCAACAGCTTCGGCACCGTTGGAGCCGGTGCTGGTGGAACCTGTGGAGGTGTTAGGGTCGGGCCCGACCCTTGCTCCAACTCCGGCTCTTGGGTCGGAGTTCAGTACACGGACTTCTTCCTTCGGCCCTGGGGGTGGAGACTTCGAGATTGATGCTTTCGGTCCCAAGTCTCCCTCTTGGTGCGTCGGCGGCGGGAGTACCGTCCACTGTCGTAGCCACGGAGGTGGGACCCTCCCAGGATTCTGGTGGTCCCGCCTTCAGGGCTATGAGGAGTGCTTTAGCAAAATCTTCCTTGGCTACCTCCGCGGTTTCCCCAGCTCCTTCCCTACATTTGGAGACTGGGTCGTTGGCAGTCCCCCTGTCCTTAGACAGCAGAGCCCCTGGGCCTCAGGTTACCCCCGCTGGGGTTTCTCCCCCTCCTGGAGGTCCTTCTGAAGCCTCTTCGGAAGAACCTCCCAGGAAGAGATCGTGCAAGAGGAAGCACGTGGACTCCCCTGATGAGTCTCTGACATCTGACACTGATCTCGATGATGCAGAAGGGTCCCCCAAGTCGTCCTCGGATGATGTCTCCTTTGCAGACATCCTGGAAGCCCTGAAACAACGAGGCGGCTGGCAGTCCAAACCTCCCTCTGCTGATGAGTCGGTGTTCCTGAAGGCCTTCGGGGCTCAGCCCTCCGCCTCCTGGGTGTCTCCGCCTTCGACGAGCTCTTGGATTTGATCTGTCAAGGGCGTGGGAACACCCAGACTCTGTGGAACCGGTGCCCGCTCTTCCGAACAAATTTCTCTCGGCGCCCCCTGATAGAGAGTTCCTTACTAAAGGTGTGGCTGTAGATGCTTTGGTGGTGGCATCTGCTACCCAGCAAGATGTAGCAGAGGCTTCTACGTCCGTCCATCCTCCTAATAAGGAATCTAGGAGCATGGATCGGTACGTAAAGCGCACCCTTAGTTCAGCGGCCTTTACACGGAGGTCTTTGAACTACCTGACGCACTTTACGAGATTTCAGAGGGATCTGATTAAGGAGCTATCCGATACCCTCTTGGGTAACCTGCCTGAGGAGCTGGCCCAGACGGTTGGCTCTCAGCTGGCTACAATGTCGCATTTCAACTCGTCCATGAGGCTCATTTCGTATGCAGCCGAAGGTGAGTAGAGCGGCGGTACAGGCATTGCTCTACGGAGACAAGCCTGGCTCCGCCTGTGTCATTCGGAGGCCTTTAAGTCTTCATTTGCCGACGCCTTTGATGGGTCCTCCCTGTTTGGACCCAAGGTAAAGACACACTAACCCGCTGTGAACAGGAAGGTAAGACTCTGACTGTCAGGGGCACGATTTTCCACTCCCTTTCGGCCTTATCCCAAGGCTAAAAGAGGAGGGAAAATGTGGTTCCGTAGATCTCAGAAGCCTTACCCTCTCAGCAGGAAGGTTCCCCTCCAGAGGCAGAGGAGGGGGAAATTCATCCGGAAGACGCCGTCCCAGAGGCGGCAGAGGCCCTCGCAACACTGGAGACCGCAAGTCCTTTCGTGGCTCTTCAGCCTTTCATAGTCCCTGAGGGACTGCCCGGCTGTGCTGCTCGAGCCAGTCGGGGTCGTTCTCAAGCACCTGAAGGCCTGGGAAGGGATCACTGAGGACCGATGGGTGCTTCAGATTATCGCCGGAGGTTACTCCATCCCATTCTCTCATCCCCCCCTCAGTCCAAAAAAATCCCGGACCCGCCACCCAGTCAACGGGATACCGCAGCCTCAGAAATTTCAAAGCTGCTGCAAAAAGGAGTCATCCAACCGGTCCCCGCAGACCAGATTGGATTAGGGACTTACTCAAGATTCTTTTGGTGCCAAAAGACCGGGACTTGAAGCCCATTTTGGACCTCAGCATCCTAAACCGTTCAGTCAGAAAGTCCAAGTTCCGAATGGTCACTCTACAAACCATTCTCCCATTGCTGGAGAAAGGTGTTTGGATGTGCTCCATAGATCTCAAGGACGCCATTATCATATCATGGTACATCAAGCGTCCAGGAGACATCTGCGCTTCAGCCTAGGAGGCAGTCATTTTCAGTTCCGTGCGCTGCCCTTTGGTCTCACCACAGCCCCCAGGGTGTTCACCAAGTGCTTGGCAGTAGTGACTGCTCACCTGAGAAGTCTAGGATTCCAGGTGTTTCCGTATCTAGACGACTGGCTCCTAACTGCCACCTCCAAGCATCTACTTCTGCGGAGCCTACAAGACACTAATCACTGGGCAATTCCCTTGGAATCACCTTCAATTGGCCAAGGTCTGTGTTGCAGCCATCTCAACTAATAAGATTCATAGGGGTAGAGATAGACTCAAACCAAATGCGGGTCTGTCTACCTACAGACAGAATTCAAACCATACAAAATCAAGTTCGAGCCTTACTTCCCAGGTCCAAAGCCCCAGCCAGAATGGTCCTGCAGCTATTGGGATCCATGTCCGCCACGGTTCTACTAGTCCCCTTGGCAAGGTTGCACATGAGGATTCTCCAGTGGCTCCTCTCAGCTCAGTGGTCCTTTCAGGAACTCCCCCTCAACCACCTTGTATGGATCACGGAATCTTGCAAACGGGATCTTCGCTGGTGGCTAGTGCCCTCCAACTTGGATCAGGGACGACCCTTTGTTCTACCTCCTCCGGCCACTTTGACCACGGACGCCTCCCAGACGGGGTGGGGGGGGGCATTCCCTGGGCAGGTCAGTCCAAGGCAAATGGCATCCGGAAGAGATTTTGCTTCATATCAACATCTTGGAAATGAGAGCAGTACTTCTGTCCCTTCAAGCCCTCCACGATTATCTCCCTCAAGGCGTGATTGCCGTTCACTCAGACAACATGTCAGTTGTTTGGTACCTGAACAAACAGGGAGGGACCAGATCCTATCCTCTTTGCAGAGAGGCCATGAGGGTTTGGGAATGGGCAGTCTCCACCAAACGCTTCCTAGTGGCTACTCACATACCGGGCAAGTCCAATGTGATAGCCAACAGATTGAGCAGGACCATTCTCTCTCCTCACGAATGGTCTCTGACTATGACAGTTGCAAGTCAGATTTTCAGCGAATGGGGAGTTCCGTGTTGCGATCTCTTCGCGACTCCTCTGAATGCAAAGTGCAAAGAGTTCTTCTCCGTAACCCCGGCTCCGGGAAGAGCCCCATGGACGCATTAGTCCATCCTTGGCCCACCGGCTTGCTTTATGCCTTCCCTCCAGTTCCTCTCCTTCCCAGAGTGATTCAAAAGGCATCTCTCTTGGGGAGCAAAATGATCTTAATTGCTCCTTACTGGCCTCGTCAAGTGTGGTTCCCCCATCTTCGGAGACATGCTCTGGAAGGTCCATGGTTCCTGGATCAGATCCCAGACCTACTTGTTCACCAGTCGGGACTATTCCATCAGTCCCTACACACCTTAAAATTGACGGCTTGGCTCCTCCTCTTCCGACGATAGTCAGGAGTCCTACATTGGATCCAGATGTTGTACATATATTATCTTCGGCCCATAAGTCGACTACTAAGAAACTGCATTCTAGCAAATGGAAAAGATTTGCTATTTGGGCTCAACTCCGGGGCCTGGACCCCATTTCTATTCCCGTAGCAGAGGTACTAAAGTTTTTGACTTCTCTTTTCAATCAAGGCTCTTCAGTTTCTACCATCAAGGTACAATTGGCAGCAATCTCTAATTTTCATGAATCCATAGACCCACCTTTAATGAGCAACAGATTGTGTAAGACCTTCTTGAAAGGTGCTGCTCTATTAAGACCTCCGATTTCTCATCCTGCACCTCCATGGGATCTCGATATAGTGTTACGCGCCTTGACTTCTTACCCCTTTGAACCGGCAGCTACATGTGATATAAAGTTCCTATCATGGAAGACAGCCTTTCTGGTGGCGATTACTTCTGCCAGAAGAGTTTCAGAGCTTCAAGCTTTGTCTGTAAAACCCCCGTACTTGGTTATTCACAAAGATAAGAGTATCCCTCAGGCCAAATCCTTCCTTTGTCCATAAAATTTGTTCTAGTTTCTGCTTACAACAATCATTAGAGCTTCCAGTTTTTTTCCCAAAATACTCTAACAAAGCGGAGTTCATATTCCACACTCTAGATGTCCACAGACAGTTACGTTTTTATTTAGACAGGACCAAACAAACAAGGAAAACAGATCAGTTGTTTGTATCCTTTGCAGATAACAAATTGGGCAAAGCTGTCACAAAGGTCACTATTGCCAAATGGATCAGGGACTGTATTACTCAAGCTTATTTTTTATTCTAACAAAGAGCTTACCACCTCTGTCAAGGCTCATTCTACAAGGGCTATGGCTACTTCCATAGCATTTCATTCTAAGCTTGCTATTAGTGACATTTGTGCTGCGGCTACATGGTCTTCCCGCACACCTTCATTTCCCACTACAAATTAGATGTGGCATCTAGAGGACGAGCTTCATTTGGTTCCACAGTGCTCAGGAGTGTTTTCCAATGAGCCACCCGGGATTTAGGTGCTAGGGACGCTGTCCCATCAGTACAGAATGTAGGCGAGATAGGATCACATAACATCTTTTAGTTATGTACTCACCATAACTTCAGATGTTTGGGATCCATCTCGCCTACATTCCTAATAACCCACCCTCCTTCCCCCTTCCTTGGAGATCAGAGGATATCAGAAGGTCTGAATCCTGTTGTTTCATCTTGAAACATCTAACAATGTTATATAAACAAGTTGTGCATGTGTGCATGAATGCGGACAAACAAGATCTGGGGGATTAGTGGTGGTGCATCCTGGGATAAAGATAGCTCAGCCAATAAGAGGCCTCGCTCTATAGCATAAGCGTGCCAAGTCGGAGCCGAACCCATCAGTACAGAATGTAGGCGAGATGGATCCCAAACATCTGAAGTTATGGTGAGTACATAACTAAAAGTTTCTGCAGGCTTTCCGTGCCCGGCCTTCTATCTCTTGGGTGACCCCGACCTGCAGACGGGCTAATTCAGTTCATGATGCAGCTCGCTTGGAAGAACTCTGATTCTGTTGAGGCAATCCCTTGGAGACCTGACAAGATACTTTCTCCACCCAAGGATAACCCACATTGGTCCAGAGGTTTACCAGTCGATGGCGGCAGCCATGAAAAAGGATCTCGCTGAAGAGAGTCCTACTGTTCACCGGCCCAACAGAGAGTCCCGGGCCGTGAACAGATTGGGGAAGCGAGTCTTTGCTTCAGCGACCTTTGGTCTCTGAACTACGTGGCACATTTTACAAGGCTCCAAAGAGACTTGATCTCCGAACTGTCTGGAGCACTCGCAGGGCAGGTGAGGGATAAAGTTGCCTCACAACTCCCAACACTAGAATTGATATCCAATTCATCCATGGGGTTGATCTCGCATGCAGCCGATGGGGCGACTACAGGTTTAGGCATGGGTATGAGACGCCATGCCTGGATGCGCCTTTATGACCTTGTGAACCCTTTCAAGTCTTCCTTGCTGAATGCTCCCATCGAAGTATCACCCCTTTTTGGCCCCAAAGTGAAGGACATTCTGGCCAAGTGTGAGCAGGATGGTAAGACCCTGTCTGCCGTAGGTCTATGTTTTTCCAACCCTCAATGTTCTTTTTCCAGGAACCAGAGAAGTGGCAAAATGTGGCACAAAAAAATCTCAGGTTCTTTTCCGTGCCATGTGTGGTGATGTTACCCCAGGGGCAGAGGGGGGTAACAATTCTGGAAGACGCCCCTACCAAGGCAGAGGTGATCCACGTAATTAGGGACCTAGGAATTCTTTCTGTGGGCAGCCTTATCAGCGCTCTTGAAGAGCGGCCTGATTGTTTTCCTCTGAAAGCAGTCGGGGCTCAATCACCAGCTCAAAAATTGCATAAGGACATTCCACCCACACTGCATGTGGAAGGTGATTCGCCTCCTTCACAGCTGGAAAGGTCTGACAGCATGCATTCTACCCCTTCCTGATACACAAGGTATTACTAAAAAAAAAGGAGAAACATTGGCATTTATCCAAATTTTAGCCTTCCAAGAGGGCAACTGTTGTTTCTCTTTGCTCCAAGCTGTCTAGCATTCAGTAACCACCGATCGTTGTGTGCAGAAGACCGTAACCAGAGGCTACACCATTCCCCTCATCGCTTACCCAAAGCTCCCAACAAACCTTCCTGACGTTCCACCCAGTCAAAGGGAAGAAGCAACTGCAGAAATAAACAAGCTGCATCAAGAAAGTCATCCAGTTAGTCCCACCAGACCAATGTGGATCCGGATTCTACTCGGTATTCTTTTCGGTGCCAAAAAAGACCGGGGACTGGAGACCAATTTTGGATCTCAGCAATTTGAACAAGTCTGTTGCCCAAATGAAATTCCGGATGGTCACAGTTCAATCCTTTCTCCCTTTTCTAAGGGAAGGTGATTGGATGTGCTCGATAGATCTCCAGGATGCGTATTATCATATCAAAATGGACAAGTGTTCCAGGAGTCTACTTTGCTTCCAGCTAGGGGTCAGACACTACCAGTTTCTTGCCCTGCCATTCGTACTCTCTGCAGCCCCCAGAGTGTTCACAAAGTGCATGGCAGTGGTTACAGCTCCTTTGAGACTACAAAGATTCCGGGTGTTTCCGTATTTGGATGATTGACTCCTTACCGCCCCCATCAAGTATCTTATGGTAACAGCCCTGCAGTACGCCCTTTCACTGGCAATACTTTTGGGGATAACTGTAAACTGGGAGAAATCCAATCTTGCTCCTGTCCAGAAGATGGAATTTGTCGGAGCAGTCTTCGACACCCACTCTTGTCTGGTGTCACTCCCAGCTCACAGACTTCAGATATTGAGGCTTCAGCTCCGGGTGATACTCTGTCAAAATAAAATCTCAGCGAAAGAGGTTCTTCATGTTCTAGGATCCATGGCAGCTTCCATACCAATAGTGCCTCTTGCGAAACTGCACATGCGAATACTTCCATGGCTTCTTCTCTCTCATTGGTTTCCGAATTACTACCCTCTGTTTTCAGATAACCAGTTCTTACAAGCAGGACCTTCTTTGGTGGATGAGACAAGACACTGAACATTGGAGCCGTCCATTCCAGCCCCCTCTGCCCAAAGCCATTGTGACCACGGATGCTTCTCTGATAGGGTGGGAGGGCCATTACCAGGGAAAGACAGTCCAAGGCACATGGTCCACGTTGGAGGCCAACCTGCATATCAACATTCTAGAACTGAGAGCGGTGCTGTTAGCATTGCAAACATTCCAACCTGTTCTTCCTTTTGGAACGATTGCAATTTGGTCAGACAATATGTCAGTAGTCTGGTATATCAACAAGCAAGGAGGAACCAAGTCCTATCCCCTGTGTCGAGAGGCCATGAAAATTTGGCAGTGGGCGATAGCTTGAAGCTGCTTTCTGATAGCAACGCATATCCTGGGGATTTCCAACGTGATTGCGGACAAGTTGAACAGATGTAGTCTCTTGCCTCACGAGTGGTCTCTCAGTTCCGAAATAGCAGCAGAAATATTCAGCCATTGGGGCCAGCCTTGCTGTGACCTATTCAGCTCCCCCATCAAACAACAAATGCAGCAGCTATTTTACCCTATTCCACCCAAAGGGAGAGTCCCTGAGGGATGCTCTAATTCATGATTGGCCCACTGGACTGCTGCATGCCTATCCCCCCTTTCCTCTGATACCCAATTCATAAAGGAAGCCATTCGGTTTAAATGCAAAGTGAAACTCATAGCCCCCCTTTTGGCTCAAGAAGTTTGGTTCCCCTTTCTTCAGCCTCATCTGCTATGTTGACCATGAATTCTGGATCCTTTTCCAGACCTGTCTCAAGCTGACAACTTGGTTTCTCCACTTCCATTAGTCACCAGGCAAGATGTTCTCACCTCACCTGTTCATGACATTACATGACATTATTTTGGCCTCTCATAAACCATCCACCAGAAGACTATGTCTGGATAAATGGAAAAGATGCTAGATGCGTATTCGGCTCCAGTCACAGCAGTTTTACAATACCTGTTTTAAGTTTTTCGAAGATGGAGCCGCATCCTCTACCATACGAGTACATCTAGCGGCTATTTCAAAGTGTCATAATGGATTAGATGGTACTCTCCTCATATTACTGCATTTATGTAAAAGTTTTCTCAAAGGAGTTTCTTAAATTAGGCCTCCAGTCAGACAGCCTGTAGCGAAGTGTGACCTCAAATTCTTGTCATGGAAATCCCTCTTTTCTGGTAGCCATCACATCAGCCAGACGAATTTCTGATCTTAAGGCATTATGCACCAAAAGACCCTATCTGATTTTCCACAAGGACAGAGTATCACTCCGGACAAATCCACCTTTCCTCCCCAAAGTTGTTTCTGACTTTTACATCAATCAGACTATTGACTTACCAGTATTTTTTCCCAAAGTTTTCTAATAAAGGGAAATGCTGTCTGCATTCCTTGGTAGTGCACAGACAATTGAGATTTTGTTTAGACAGGCCCATAGCAATTCGTGAGACTTGAGCAACTTTGCATTTCCTTTCCTAGACCTACAATAGGAAATTCTGTCTCCAAGGTCACTTTATCAAAATGACTAAGGGACTGCATATGTTTCACTTATTCGTTTGCAAAAGAACCTGTGCTACAGAATATTAAAGCCCATTCTACTAGGTCTATAGCAACATCTGTAGCCTTTCATTCCAGGGCTTCTATGGATGATATCTGTGCAGCAGCCACTTGGGCTAAACCCCACACTTTTATCAATCATGACAAATTGGATGTGGTCTCCAGCGGGAGAGCTGCCTTCGGCTCTGGTACTCAGGAATGTTCTTCCATAAGGGCTGCCCAATTATCTCAAGGTAGCTGGGGATTGTGTCCTATCAGTGATGAATGGAAAGAAGTTTAACAACATCAGATAAAGAAGTTATGTCTTATAATGTTCCATCTGTGTTGTTGATCTTATGTCATTCATCACTTCCTACCCTTCTTCCCCCGCCAAAGGCTCCTGGGGGGATACTTTGGGTCCAAGTGATGTCTTAGGACATTTGTGCAGAAATGGCCTCTGCTTTATTTGTATAACATGGGCAAACTCGATCTGAGGTAACCGGGAGAAGGGCATTGTGGGTAAAAGCTTAGCTCGAGAGTTTTTGGCTGTCGCGAGCTTGGTATTAGGCCGACTCAGTTCTGAGGGGTCGGAACCGAACCCATCAGTGATGAATGAAAGAAGGTCAACAACACAGATGGAACGTTGTGGTAAGACATAACTTCTTTATTTGGTGATCCATTAATTTGCCTGTAGGTATGTGTTCAGTGTTTGAGGGAGATGGCATGTGTGTACTTGTATCCTGCAGTAGGCCAACATCCACTCTAACTTAGATTTGATCTCCCATGAAACTTTGAATTTGGTTAGGTGAGCATCATAAAGTGATTGAACGTGTTCAGAGTAAACTGTAGTAATTTAATTTAAAGAAAAACTGTTTATTGGTGAGATTTTGACATACACTTCTGCACAAAGATTAATTTGTTTTCTGATTCAAACTTTATCCTTTTAGTGTAGGTAGTACATTCAGATATGAATAACTGGAGCTTTTGCACCCAAATTACTTTTAGCTTCTTCCTATTTACTTTACCCTTTTGTTTACTGTTGTAGAAATGTGGTTCTTAGCCATTCTTACCTTTTGTCCTGTAATTGTGATTGTATGGCAACATAGATTTAAAATTATTTTTCTTTTATACTTTGTAATTGTGGCTAGCATAGCCATTCACCACAGTAGATTTCTTTTTATTGGTGTTCAAGGGTTGGAGTTTAGGGTGGCACTACCCCACCCTACCACCACCTAGAGTATAACAAAAGTATTAGACCAGAATTCTCACCTTATGCGTCAGGCTGGAGTTTTAAGGGTAGTAGAAGATGGAAAAGGGAAAGCTTAGCTGAGTTGTTTGCAGTGTGGCATGTCAGTATAACTTGAGTCGTCTTTTGATGGATACCTAATGCGTGCAAAATATTTTGGCTTTCTGAACAGTTAATGATGATTTAAGAAGATTTGTTTGGGAATTAAGAGATTGGTTATGATGTCATTCTGTTCATCTGATGCAATATTCTTTACATGAGGGAGATGTCCTTCTATTCTCATGTTGCAGTATTCATAACTGTGGGGAGGTTGCTGCCTGCAGCACCGGACATCTGGCCAGTATACCAAAGTCTTAGGAGCAGGGGTACATGAGATGTTTGATGTCAGAGCCATAAACAGACGTTGGCTATAAATGTGATGTCTGCATGTACCCACTTCAGAACTTTTTTGCCTCAGTTATCTTCGGACCTCTGATCGCAAGCTTCGGGAAGCAGTTTGCTCATTTGATGGCTGTCCACTACAGATAAGTACTCTTTGGGTTTTTTGTTATATATTCCTTAGCTTTTCAGACGTACATGTCGGCTAGAAAGGGTAAGTGTACTTGTCGAAGACAAATTCCACACAGGGCCACGCATGATAAGTGCTTATTCTGCTTAGGGAAGGCCCACGACTATACATCTTGCGACATTTCCAAATCGTATGTGCCTAAAACAGTTCACAGCCATTTGGCTGCACTCAAACTCCATCTCGAGAACCAGATAATCCAGCATCTAGCTTTAAGTATGGAGGGTGGGGTAGGTGCTTCCGACTAGCGGCCTAGGAATCGGGCCAAAAAAGTTAGGCCTGACACCCATGCTGCACCTCAGGAGTCTGGTGAGACTCTCGAGGCAGATGTTAGCCCAGGGTGCCATTGGGCGTCTGTTTCGCAGTTAGAACCAGGTACAGTTATGGAAACCAGGCTCCACAGAAACGCTGAGTATGTCCACTGAGGTAGATCAGTCATCAGCTCCTGATGGTGAAGGGGAGCCATGGCTTGTGGCGTCAGAGGGGCCTACTCCTGCTCTTCCACCCTCCCAAACGTCAGCTTCTAAATCGAGCCATCCTTCAACTCCTCTGAAGAGGAAAAAACATTAAACTTACAGTACAGCAATCTGCCCCTAGATGGGAAGTTTTTTCCCAAAATCTTTTCAGGGCATTCCAGGCCCTCCAATCACAGGTACCATAATCTGTTCCTCCTCCAGTGCAGGCCTTAGAAGAATCAGAGGAAGAATTCTCCTCCTCTGAAGATTCTTTTACTTACTGCTCACAAATTGAATCCCCTAAGGACTTCATTACCCTTGAGGAAGAGGACTCAATCAGTCCTGAATCTCCAGGGGAAGAATTTTCTTTTGGAAATACCATTTCTCTCAAGAGAGAACACTTAAGATGGCAGGCCTCAGATGTTTTAGAAACAAAGAGGAGGTACTTTGAATTACTAAAGATGGATCAACCCTCCCCATCTGCAGTCCATCCCTTGCTTCCAGCCTTTCAAGATGCATTTTTGGCTGCTTCACAGGCCCCTGACTGTCAGCACCCAGCTTCAAAACGACCAGACAGGTTCTGTAAAGTTCCTCAGGATGTTCAGTACCTGTTCAAGAACCCCCCTGCAGTCATAGCAGTCTCAGCTGACAAGTCCTCTAGACAGCTGCCTTCTACCTTTTTCTTCTCTAGCCTATCCATAAACTTGCTGTCCTTGTCAGTAGGGAATAAAGTCTGTGCTTCCTCCACTCTTGCCATCAGAGCCCTAAATTATCAAACCCACATGGCCAGGTATGTTTTGGACACCTTCTCTAAGGCTTCAGCGCTCATACCTGATGTACCAGACTTTCATGCTAAGACTCAACTTAACTCCTTACTCCCCACTGCCTCACAGGTGACCAGGCACTCTATTCAGTTATGATGCAGTGGAGGCCTCTTCAAAATCTACAGCTTCAGGCTCTGTCTTGCATAGATACTTCTGGGTTAGGCCCCAACTCCTCCATATGGATGTACAAACCAAGTTGTTGGATGCACCACTAGATAAGGCTCTTTTCGGTGAAGGTTCTGCAGAACTCCTCAAATCCCTAAAAGAAAAAGGAAAGGAGTTGCAAAATTTAGAACTTATTAATGGTTTCACCTATCCCTAGGTACTATAGAAACTACCCTCAAAGGACTACCTTTATTTGGAGACTGTCTTCTCATTCTGCTCTACCACAGGCTAAGGGACAGAGGCAACCTAGAAAACAATCCATTCCTAGACCTCCTTCTCCACTAATAACACTTCCTTTCGGAGGCAGCCTGACCAGAACAGAACCCCTCAACTGTGACTCAAACCCACTACCTTCCTCCCACCCCCCTGTCCCTTCGCCTCACCCTCTCCCTACCCTGCTGGCAGAAGATCACCTCAGAGGCTTGGGTCCTCTCCACTTGGTGGACTCTACCCTCCCTTCCAGGGGATACCCCAACCTCCCCAAGCCAGCTCTGTCTTTTTCCCTCTATTCTGGATCAACTACAGGCTCGGGGCACCATAGAAAGGGTACCACAACAGCAGATAAACGAGGGCTTTTACTCAAGGATGTTTTTGGTCCCAAGAAAAAATGGTCCTTGGAGACCAGTTCTGGATTTGTCCGTACTCGACCTCTTTCTCAAGGTTCACACCTTCAAAATGCTCACCTTGCAGCTGCTCTTGCCCCTTATCCCCCACCAGGCCTTTATGGTATCCCTGGATCTGAAGGACACTTATCTTCACATTCCCAGTCACCCCTGCTACAGGAAATTAATATGCTTTTCAGTAGGTTCCTTGCATTTTCAATTTTCTGCATTACCTATTGGGCGCTCCACAGCTCCCAGGGTGTTCACAAAGTGTCTAGCTCCGGTGATTGCCCACTGCAGAACACAGGGCATTCAAGTACACCCATACCTGGATGACTTGTTAATAGTTCACCAGGACCGTCACACCCTGCACCATCACCTACGCCTGGTGACCAAAATCCTGGCAAACTTAAGATTCACTGTGAACCATGAGAAGTTCCACCTGATCCCTACACAAGACCTAGTTTTCTTGAGGTGCAGGATAAGAACCGGCAAGATGGCAGCCTTCATTCTCTGCCAGAAGGTAAAAGACTTCACTCATTACCTTCAGAATCTTCTCACTCTTCCAACATTATCACCCAGAGAATTCCTGAGAATCCTGGGCCACATGGCATCCTTGATACCCATGCTCCCTCTGGTAAGGCTGCATATGAGGAAGTTCCAATGGATACTGAAGACTCGTAGGAACCAACATTCTCATCCTCTGGATACCCCCCCCCCCACTTCCTTCCATGCCTGAAAAAAAGAGCTGGAATGGCGGATTACAGCCATCAATCTCAACCAGGGCATATCCTTGCAGATACCTCCACCCTTACAGGAAATCTTCACAGATACTTGCGACCTGGGTTGGGGGGCAGTTCTACAACACTGCCGCAAACTAAACAAAGTGCAGGGAGAGTGGTCTCCATGCAGACAAAGGGACCACATCAGCATCAAAGAGATGAGGGCCCATTACCTAGTATTACATATCTTCTAAAAGCCCTCCTACCAGGCACCTTGAAAGTAGTCACAAACAATATGACTGCCTTGTGGTAAATAAGCGGGGGGGGGGGCATGGCCTTACCCTCTATGCAGCCTAGCCTTACAGATTTGGTCTCTAGCTTCAACACTACATATCCACCTGCAAGCAGTGTACATTCCTTCAGACACCCTCAGCAGAACGTCTGCACTCTCTCACGAATGGGTGCTTCACAGAGAGGTGTTCCTAGATATATTATACACAAATGGGGTATTCCTCAGGCAGATCTGTTTGCCTCCTTCCAGAACAGGCAGATGTCCCTGTTTTGTACAAGGGATCCACATCCCCAGGCTTGGAAAGTGGGCGCCTTCTGTTTTTCTTGGGTGGGGATGTACTTTTATTCCCCCCACCCCACCTTCACACTGATTTAGAAGGTCCTTCTGAAGATTCAGAGGGACAAACCAAAAATCCTGCTGGTGACTCCCTTCTGGCTAAGACAGCATCGGTTTCCCCTTCTTCGCCTTTTAGCCAAGGGCAGTCACCACAGGTTGCCCCACTTTCTCAACCTACTCACACAAGACAGCGGGTCCCTAATACACCCTCAGGTGAGCAATCTCAGACTCACTTTATGGATGATAGGGTTCTGATCCCCTTTAGACACCTATACTCAGAGGATGTACTCTGTGTCCTGCAGGAGGCCAGGAAGCCCAGTGCCAGGAGAAATTGTGTGTCAAAATGGAAAAGATTCTCCAGGTTGTCATAAGAAAAAGCAGGAACCTTTACTCATTCCTGTACCCATGCTCCTTTCTTACTTGTGTGAGCTTCTAGACTCAGGACTGGCATACTCTTCTGTTAAGGTCCACTTGCCTGCTATTTCTGCTTGTTCATAGGTAGGTACTAGGCTATCGTCCCAAGGGCCTAAGTAAGCCTAGCCAACAAGGTTCCCTGGCTTCCGCCACCGAAGAAAGTTATTATCTGAAGTAGTTAACTTCATTTGGTCTGCAACCTGTGGGATACGGATCCGACCTCGGATCCGTGCCGGCAACTTTACAAAGCTTCGATCCGAGCTCCTAGCTCCTCCCCTTACCCATAATCCCCTGCCAACCCTGACTGACCCCAGATCTAGTTTGCCGCGCTTCTGGTCAGCAGCTAGGTTTTGAGCTCCTGGTTCGTAGGGTCTTCGTAGAGTTTGTGAGAAATTTAAAACCTTTTTCTATTACTTTTCAGTGTACGAGTGTGTTGTGGTTAGGTTTTCCTTTTGTTAAATCCTTGTAGTTAAATCTTTTTAGTTAAATTTACCCTCCCTCCCCTTCGCTGGTACGTAGTTCTGTGTGTGGTGCGTTTGGGGCCTAACGAGTGTGTTTTCTTTAGAATGTCTGAGGCCCCAAAACCAATCTTTTCTAAGTGCACCGAGTGTGGCCATAAGCTCTCCCCGGCGGATGGCCGCACTCGGTGCATCCGGTGCCTTGGGGTTGAACACCTTTCCTCTGGATGCACTATCTGTACGGCATTCAACCCCAGGGCACTGAAGGACCAGAGGTCTAAGCTGATCCTGGCGGGACTTTTGCCCCCGGATTCGGCTTCAGCCTCCGGTGCTTCTGTGGCCTCCTCCCAGGCTTCAGTGGCGGCCACTCCTGCCTCTCTCCCTCCGGCCGGGACTCAAACTCCCGCTTCGGTGCCGGAAGAGAGGGAGGCCAGGAAAGAAAAACGGAGGGAGAAGCACCACAAGCAGCAGGCCGAGGCCTCCGCTTCGGCCTCCCCCGGCTAAGCGGGCTTCTCCCTCCATGGCTTCCAGGTCTCCTCCTTCTCGGCTCCGGTCTCCATGCTTCTCACCGGGACCCGAGGAGGAGGAGACCTGATCTCCGTCGAGGTCATCGAGGCGGCACTCCCGGCCAGCCTCCGTGACCTCGTTGAGATCAACGCATAGCCTTTCTGAAGCTGATTTGGACCGGGTGATGCGAAGGTTCATCCAGGCCCAAATGCAGATGGGAGTGCTCCTGCCTCCCCCCCCCCTCCGGGGGGGGAGCTCAACACCCTTCTTTGCCCCGATAGCTCCTTCTCCGACCCGCTTCCCAGGTTCGGAGCACTCTGAGCCGGGCAGCATTGGTGCCAGGGGTTGGTCGGCGCCAACAGTATCTGGTACTTCGGCTCCGACTCTTCCTTCGAGTTTACCGGATCCGACAAGGATGTGGTGGAGAGGGCTCTGTTGAGTGCATCCAGGCCCCCGCTCCCTGCTACGGTTCCATCCCGCACTCCCTCTCGTTTGGGTTGGGCTTCCGTCGCCCGGCCACAGGGACAGCTTCTTTGACGTCTCAGGTCGTTCCCCTGGAACAAGACGTTACTGGTGAGTCGTCCTCAGACAGTCCCTCCGATGTTCCTCACAAGCGGAAGTGTAAGAGGAGGCACGTGGACTCCCCCTTGACAGAAGACGCGGATTTGGATGACGGGGGAAGGCTCCCCAAGGTCACCCCCCGAGGATGTCTCCTTCAGCGACATCATGGAAATGCTTAGGATAAGATGGGGGTGGTCTGCCCCCAAGTCTTCTTCGGACGAATCCGTGTTCCTGGAGGCATTCGAAGCAGGCCCATCTACCTCTTGGGTGTCCCCTCCGGCCGATCCCTTAGTGGACCTTATCACCACTAGGGCGTGGAAGGAGCCGGACACTGTGGAGCCAGTCCCCAAACGTCCTGACAAGATCCTGAGCCCCCCGGCAGAGAAATCCCATTGGAGCAAGGGACCCCCCATAGATGCCATGTTGGTGGCGGCAGCCACCAAGAGGGAGTTAGCCCAAGAGAGTCCCTCGGTCCATCCCCCGAGCAAGGAGTCTCGCTCGATGGACCGTCTCGGGAAGCGGGTCTTTAGTTCAGCGACCTTCTCTGTAAGGTCCCTGAACTACATGGCACATGTGATTCGACCTTATCAAAAAGTACGCTGCATCGCCCCCGGAGTCCATGTCGGGAGAGGACAAACCGTTGTACTACACCCGCATGGCCACTCTTAGGTCTATATCCAACACTTCTATGCGGCTTTTATCCCATGCTACAGAGGGAGCCGCTAGAGCCAGCGGAGCAGGCCTAGTCATGAGGCGCCATGCCTGGCTCCGACATTGGGATTTCGCGGAACCCTTCAAGGCATCCTTTGCGAATGCCCCCTTCAATGGTTCTGCCCTATTTGGCAAGACAGTTCGCGAGACTTTGGTCCAGAGCAAAAAGGACAGGAAGACATTGTCTGCCGTCGGAGTCCGCTTCTCTGTTCCCCAGAGGTCCTTCTCCAAGAACCAAAAGGGACAGAAGAAGATGTGGTTCCAAAAGTCGCAACAATCCCAGTCCGCTCCGGACTCCCAGTCCTTCCGTGGCAGAGGAGGACAGGGTGGACGCCGCCCTAGAGGCAGAGGGGGCCCGATAAACTTTGGGTCCAGAGAAGCCTTCTCTGATCGGCCCACGCAGCAACCCTGAGGGGTTGCCCGACTGCTCCACTCTGGAGGCAGTCGGGGGCCCTTCTCGAGGCACCTGGCAGCTTGGGAGTCCATTACAACAGACCGCTGGGTGCTTCGTATCATATCCAGAGGATACAGAATTCCCTTTTCCTACATTCCCGACACCCCAGGACACCTCCCCGATGTTCCACCCAATCAGAGGGAGGCAGCAGCTGCGGAAATTCGGCTGCTTTTAGAAAAAGGAGCCATCCAGCACGTCCCCCCAGGACAGTCCGGATCGGGTTACTACTCCAGGTTCTTTTTGGTGCCAAAAAAGACGGGGGACCTAAGGCCCATCCTCGATCTTTCCCTACTAAATGTCAGTAACCAAAGAAAAGTTCCGGATGGTCACTCTTCAGTCTATTCTCCCCCTCTTGCGGGAGAACGACTGGATGTGCTCCATAGACCTCAAGGACATGTACTACCACATATTGATGGACGAACGGTCCAGGAGGTTTCTCCGCTTTCAGCTGGGAGCCAGTCATTATCAATTCAGGGTCCTCCCCTTTGGTCTCACCTCAGCCCCCAGGGTGTTCACCAAGGTATTAGCAGTGATAGCGGCCCACCTGAGCCTCCAGGGAATGCAGGTCTTCCCTTACCTGGACGACTGGCTCCTCACCGCCCCGACAAGGCATCTACTATGCTTAGCCAGGGACTACTTTCTCAACCTTGCTCCGCAACTAGTGATCACTATAAACTCGGACAAGTCCTCTCTCACCCCGACTCAGGTGATAGATTTTATCGGGGCCAGACTGGACACCAACAGGCAACTAGTCTTCTTAACTCCCGACCGGTTGCACACTTTGAGGGCACATGTGCGGGCCATCTTTCAATCTTCAAAACCTCCGGTGGGATTGGTTCTGAGGGCCCTGGGGTCCATGGCAGCCGCTATAAACCTTCTTCCCATGGCGCGTCTGAACATGAGGATTTTACAGGGGACTCTCCAAGTCCAGTGGTCCCTTCATCAATACCCCTTGAGTCACCCCATTTCTCTCAGCAGGGCCTGCAAGAGGGCTCTCGTTTGGTGGCTTCAATCGCCGGACCTCCAGGCGGGACGCCCCTTTGCCACGGCCCCCCCCTCACCACGGTGACCACGGATGCCTCTCGTCTTGGGTGGGGGGGCATTATTCGAGCAGGAAGGTCCAAGGCACGTGGAACGATTCGGAGACCTTATTGCACACAAATGTTCTAAAGATGAGGGCAGTGCTCATGTCGTTGCAAGCACTTCAGAGCCTTCTGCCTGTAGGAACAATTGCAATCCAGGCAGACAGTATGTCTGTGGTATGGTATATCAACAAACAAGGGGGAACCAGGTCTTACCCACTCTGTCGAGAAGCCATGAGAGTGTTGGAATGGGCGATCTCCACCAACCGCTTTCTCATTGCAACGCACATTCCGGGACGGACCAACATCCTGGCGGACAGACTGAGTCGCACCATCCTTTCACCTTATGAGTGGTCCCTCAATCCTCGAGTAGCGAGTCGAATTTTTGCCGTTTGGGGGGAAGCCCTGTTGCGATCTTTTTGCATCTCCCTCAAACACGAAATGCAACAATTACTTCGCTCTCATTCCCCCTGCCGGGGAAGCCCCGAGGGACGCCTTGGTGCATGCTTGGCCACCCGGTCTTCTCTATGCCTACCCTCCTCTCCCCCTCATGCTGAAACTTCTTCAGAAAGCAAGTCGGTTGGGGAGCAGGATGATCCTCATTGCCCCATTCTGGCCTCGCCAAGCTTGGTTCCCTTACCTCTGGTCTCATCGAGTGAATCCGCCCTGGATTCTAGATCCCCTTCCGGATCTAATCTCCCACCCCCAGGGGCTCCCACTTCCCGACCTGGCCAGCCTCAAGCTTACGGCTTGGCTGCTCCAGTTCCACTTGTAGCTAGGACTCCCGGTATCTCTTCTCCAGTTAAAACTGTCCTAGTAGCAGCGCACAAGCCCTCTACTAGGCAGGTCTATGGTAGTAAATGGAAGTGTTTCTCTATCTGGGCAGAACGCCATAATTTGGACCCTTTTACAGCCCCCTTGCCTGCGGTGCTGGACTTTCTTTCAGGTCTTTTTAATGACTGAGCTAGCTGTCCTACGGTTAAGGTTCAGTTAGCAGCTATCTCTCATTACCACGTAGGTACTGAAATGGGTCCTTTGATTACTACAAAATTGTGCAAAACTTTCCTAAAGGGCACCTTTCTTCTTAGACCTCCAATAAAGTAAGTGGTACCTCCATGGGATTTGACCTTGGTATTACATGCCCTGACAGCCCCTCCCTTCGAACCGGCATCTTCAGTAGTCCTCAAATATTTGTCTTGGAAAACAGCCTTTCTTGTGGCTATTACTTCAGCCAGGAGAGTATCTGAATTGCAAGCTCTTTCTGTGAAACCCCCATACTTAGCCTTTCACAAGGATAGGGTTTACCTCAGGACCAATCCCTCCTTCCTCCAGAAGGTAGTTTCGGAATCTAATAATCTGAAGTAGTTACTTCATTTGCTCTGCAACCTGTGGGTATCGGATCCGACTTCTGATCCGAGCCGGCAGCTTACCAAGCTCCAAGATCTGAGCTCCTAGCTCCTCCCCCTACCCATAATCCCCTGCTACCAACCACATTACCCCAGATCGTTTTTTTGCCGCGGCTGAAGAAGCTTTACT
This sequence comes from Protopterus annectens, assembly GCF_019279795.1. Classification (NCBI taxonomy): domain Eukaryota; kingdom Metazoa; phylum Chordata; order Ceratodontiformes; family Protopteridae; genus Protopterus; species Protopterus annectens. The sequence continues at coordinate 71,727,415 of NC_056736.1, read as the reverse complement.
TTTGAAGAGCTCCTGGCTGGGTGAGATCGTTTTCAATCTTTTTCACAGAAAAAGCCAAAATCGAGTGTGTGTGTTAGTAAAAACCTTCTATCCCGTTGTTTGTCAGTTTTTTTAAAATGTTACTGGTATAGCAGTTAGTTTTTTCTTGTCACTCCCCATCCCTCCTTAGAGTTTGGGTGTGTGTGTGACTGGTTCAACATGGCGGAAGGGCCTAAGGCCATTTTTTCCAAATGTACTGAGTGTGGCCACAAGCTTTCCCCAGCTGATGGCCACACTCAGTACTTTGTGCCTGGGGCCAGCCCATCTCTCAGAGGCCTGCCAGATCTGTGCGGCCTTTAACCCCCGGGCACTTCGGAATCGAAAGAACAAGCTGATCCTGGCGGGAAAGCTCCCCCAGGAGTCAGCTTCTTCTTCCTCTCCTGTTCGGGCTCCGGCTGCCTCAGCGCCCTCTGTTCCCCCAGCTCTACCCGGGACTCAACCTCCCACTTCGGGTTTGAGCTCTGGGGAAACTAGTGCCTTCTCAACTAAGGAGAAGAGGCACAAGGATAAGGAGGGACATAGATCCCATAAAAGGCGGACCGAGTCTCACCCTCGGCTCCGCCAGCTAAAATAACTAAGTCTCCTTCGGGGGTCTCCGGATCCTTCTCCTCTCGGCTCCGTTCGCTTAGCTTCTCGCCGGAGGAGGAAGATCGGTCTCTCTCGAGGTCGTATTGTCCATCTCCATGGGTGTCATGAAGTTCACCACTTCTGTCTTAAGAAGCATGAAGTTGGCTTTGGAGAAATTTTTTACCGTGATTTCCTTAATGGGGGGTGGGGCGGGATGTGGATATCTAGGGTGATTAGCCTATGGTCAGATCTGACCACGAGGAGTTGACTTCAGGTGTGTGACTTCAGGTCACTCATGTTGGTAATGACTAGGTCTAGGATATTGTTGCCCTTGGTGGGGGTGTGGATAAGTTGATCCAGGGCATTGGAATATATGAATTCCAGAAAGTGTTGAGCAAAGGAGTTGGTACATGAGTAGTTTTCCCAGTTAATGGTGGGGTAGTTCAAATCGCCCATTATTAGGGTGCTTGGTTGAACCCTAATACTTTCCAGTATATGAAGAAAAGAGGAGTGGGAGTCCTGGGGCATGGTGGAGGATCTGTAGCAAGCTACAATTTGGATTGCAGTTTTTCCCAGAGTTAGTTGCACTTGGATAACCTCGGCTGCATTATGCTGAGCAACTAGCCTGGAGGTGTGGATATCCTTAATGAATATAAACGCACCTCCGTCTTTGGTGTTCCGGTCCAGTTTAGGTGGCCGAAAAGTGTGGTATGAGTTATAGCCCGGTAATGCAGGAGTGGTCTGTGGGGCCTTGAACCAGGTCTCAGTCACTGCACAAATATCGATGTTCTCCATTTTAAGGAGTACCTCGAGGGAGTGCATTTTGAGGTTTAGACTTCTAGCATTGAGTAGCATTACCCTCAGTTTTTGCTTGCCTGTTCCTGTTACGGTGGTGAGTTTGTCATTTGAACCTTGCCTAAAAAAGGCACTATAGGGGCAGCAAGAGCTTTTACCAGTATCTGTAATCCCAGGGGTGACAGGTGCAGGCCATCTCTGGGAAAGCATCGTGGTCTGTTGACCATGTCATCCCAGGCAGACCGATACTGGATCCCCTTAGAATGACACCAGAAGCTTAGCCAATTGTTGAAGTCATTCATTTTGTCCTTGTACCTGCGGTATCATTCTAGGCGATGGCAGGATGCTATTCAGGGCTAGGGTCATTCCTGCCTGGGCTACAAGATCGGAGAGCTCTTCCATGTCTCTTTTCATGTAGTCCAGGGAGGTACGTCTCAGGTCATTCACACCAACATGGACAATGACAGAGTCATATTTGTACTTGTTGTGGCGTGGCCTGAGTGCATGGGTTATGTGGCAGATCCTGGCACCCGACAGGCAGCTGACTATATCCTTCTCCTTGTTTAGCCTGGTGAGTGGGACATCAGTGTGCCTGATTATAGAGTCACCTATGACTAGTGTGTTGGGTACGTTGTTTTGCCTTATGGGCTCTGGTTGAGTGGCACATTGAGTCTGTGGGCTATGTGTCATTTGGGTTGTGTTGGGAGGTTGGAGGTTGCTTGCGTTTCTGCTTTGGAGGTCTCTTTTGCTTGAGCAGATTATTATTGAGAGCCTCCGCAAATGTTTTTGTGTTTCTGTGTGTGGATTTTGGTGGTGTAGGTTTAGTGGGACTGTGTGATGAGTGTGGTGTGGTGCAAGTGTTTACCTTCTCCTCTTGACTGTCAAGTTCAGTCTTGGTTGGAGAGAGCTTTACCTCCAGTTTGGCTAGATAAGTGCATCTCTCACAAGTTGTGGTCTTGAATGGTAGGAGGAGAGGGTTGTCTGTGTACATGATGCAATTGCTACATTGCCCCAAGATGCCCAAATTCATTAGATAGACAGGAGAGAACACTTGGAGCTGAGCCTTGGACATGCCTGAATAAAAAAATACTATCCTGTAGACAAGTGAGTATAAGAGCTGTTTTCCTCTAAGCAAGTGAGGAAAGTAAGTACAAAAACTGTTTTCCTCTAGGTAAAGAGGAAGGTTGAGTGCTGTAGTAATTTGTAGCTTATTTAGTGCTAACAACAAGTTCTGGACAAGTGCTGAGCACGAATAAGCAAATTCAAGTGCTAAAACTAAGAATATGTACCTGGATCTTGTGGTAGATAGGCTACCTAGTGCTTATCACTCCCACTGATAAGCTAGAATGCTTCCCTCCAACACAGAAAGGCTTGGGAGCTCAGAAGCTTGCAAACAGTCCTGGATACAGCAAATCTGTATCTAGAGTAGACTAGTTACAGGAAAGATGGGAAACTAGCGCAAAAGTGGGCTTTTAAACCAGTAAGTTGAAAGAGATGGAAAAACTGCCAAACGGTCATTAAACTACAATTTCTGGGCCAGAAGTCACTCTTGTGGTAGATAGGCTACCTAGTGCTTACCACTCTCACTGATAAGCTAGAAGGCTTCCCTCCAACACAGAAAGGCTTGGGGGGCTCAGACGCTTACAAACAGTCCTGGATACAGCAAATCTGTATCTGGACTAGACTAATTACAGGAAAGGCAGGAAACAAGCTTAGTATTTTTTTTTTTTTTTTGGAAAGTGGAAAGGGAGAAAGGAGAAACGGGAGATAATTCAAAATTAATGACCCAAGTGGCTTGCCCTTCACAAATGTTCTCTCTCTATTAGGTAGAGTGAGCTAGTGACAGTAGACTGGAATAGAGCTGGGATAGAGCTGAACAGATGGGACTGGTAGGAGTGTCTGAAGTCAAAATATGATCTCACTGTACTTGGTTGAATGAGCAAATGAGATAGATCCAGGAGGAGTGTTCAAACACAAATTTACAGGAGGGGTGGGCAATTCCAAAGCCACCAAGATTAATACCAAAACAACAGCAGTGAGGGCGGGTGGGAAACTAATTGCAGAGACAGAGAGACCACAGTATTCTGTGAAACAAGTTAAGTAGAAAAATAAATAACTACAGAGAGACACAGACACAGTATTCAGTGAAACAATTAAATGGAAAAATGAAATGCTGTACAAGCTTTAACACTGCAAGTTTGTACTTAACTCAGCTAGTAATGCAGTTGATTGTAGGCATGTAGCAGAAGCCAAACAACTCCGGTATTCAGCAGTAATAAATTCAAAGATATGTGACTCACTCATAAATACAGAGAAACCCCTCTAGACTAAGAGTTTAACACTGAATATCAGTGAAGTGAAACACAATTGCCCCCACTAATTGCAGAGGCAGAGAGAGAGACCACAGTATTCTATGAAACAATTAAATAGAAAAATAAATAACTAGAGAGAGAGAGACACACAATATTCAATAAAACAATTAAATAGACAGAAAAAATGAAATGCAGTGCAATCTTTAACACTGCAAGTCTGTACTTAACTCCGCTAGTAATGCAGTTGGTTGTAGGTATGTAGCAGAAGCCAAACAACTCAGGTATTCAGCAGTAATGTCTTCCTTTGGTACCTCCTTTGGCATTAAGATTAGAGGTTAAACTCTTTTTGAAAGGGGTCCTCCATATTAGACCCCCCCTCCCACCGTAAGCCAATACCTCCTATATATGGGACCTACATTCTGTCCTTGAAAAACTCACTTTACCTTATTTGAGCCAGCCTACTCTGCTTCACCAAAGGTATGTACCTGGAAAACAGTACTGCGAGTGGCCCTCACATCCACCAGGAGGGTATCAGAAATTCAAGCCCTGATGGCCAACCCTGCTTACCTCATCTTCCATAAAGACAGGATCTCCCTCAGGACTAACCCTTCCTTCATACCTAAGGTGGTTAATGAGCTATCCTTGAATCAGACCATTAACCTTCCTGTCTTCTTCCCTCAACCTCAAAATTTCTCTGAAAGAACTTTACATTCCATCGATGTCCACAGACAGCTTAGGTATTATCTGGACAAAACCAAACCCATTAGATTGTCTGACCAGCTGTTTGTCTCCTTTCACCCAAGGGCTTTGGAGAAGGCAGTCTGAAAACAGACTATATCTTCATGGATCTCGAAGGCTCTATCTGCATGTTACTCCTTTCATGGAAAAGTTCTGTCTGAAAGTGTGAGAGTTCATTCCACCAGGGCAGCTGCTTCCTCAGCGGCCTTCTTCAGGGAGGTCGACTACACTTCTATCCTAGAAGTGGCTACCTGGTCATCAGTCCATACCTTCACCAGGCATTGTAAACTAGATTTGGTTTCTAGAGCCAAAAGTGATTTTGCAAGGTCTATACTACATGGTCTTATAGACCAGGAGCCTCCTCTCAGGCTCATACTTAAAGCTTTGCTACTCTCCTTACAGTTATGAAGTTGTGTAAGAACTTGCCATAACTTTGGATGTCCTTTTCTTCCATATTGCAGTATTCAGTCCCACCCTCCTACCCCCTTTTTGCCTATTTAGCTACCTGAGGGGGACATATCTTTCTCCATCTATCAAATCTCAGCATCAGGTACGTGCCTCCATGAGGTGCCCTTTGGCCTGGTTTCACATGTGGTTCTAACAAGCTTCCACCTTCCACTTCCTTGCTTTCAGGGGTACTACTGTATGCAGCAGTCAATTGTGAAGTGGGTACGTGCAGACGTCACTATTATAGCCAACGTCTGTTTATGGCTCTGACATCAGACATTGCATGTACCCCTGCTCCTGAGACTTTTCTGGATGTCTGATGCTGCAGGCAGCAAACTCCCAACAGTTATGAATACTGCAATATGGAAGAGAAGGACATCTAAGGTTATGGTAAGTTTTTACACAACTATTCTTTCTCCGCCATAGGCGATCTGACGTTGGCCAGTATACAAAAGTCTTTCACTACTGTAGGGTGCATGGTACTTCACACGTAGCCTGCTCTTGTATGTCGGGCATAAAAGTGATGTATGCATGCACCTAACTCAGGACTCCTCTTCCACAGAGAATGCCACCTTTGGACATCAGTCTGCTCGCCGAGCCATTAGCTATGTTCCAGCGATTTTCTCAGATAAGTTCCCCATTGGGGAAATCTTGTTTCTTTTGCTACTGTTTTGTGGTAGAGTTCATGTCATCCACAAAAAGGCAAATGCCAGTGTGGAAGACAAATTCCACATAAAGATAGCCATCTCCAGTGTTTGTTCTACTGAAGGCCTACCTACGACCACAAATCCTGTACCATTTTCCAGACCTTTGTGCCCATGACCTTAAGAAGTAGACTTCCTCCTTTAGCCATCTACTTGGAAAACCAGTGCTTAAAATTACTAGCTAGAAGCGCGATGGAGGGATCCTTGGGGCCTGAGGTCGAGTCATTCATGAAGCGTAAGGCCAAAAAGCCGAGGCCTGAAGTTCTGCTGTGCCTCTTACTACAGATGTCTCTCCTGAGAAGGATGAGAGCCCGGAGATGCATACAGTTCCTGGTTCTGGTTCGCAGTCTGAGCCTGATGTTGATGCTGCCTTTGATCCAACCATAGGCATGTCCTCAGAAGGTGAATAGGCATACGTCTTGGATGTACAAGGGGAACTGAGGCTCATGATAACTACAATGTCTGCGATTCACCATGAGCTACAGAAAAATGAATTCTCACCTCCTCTCAGGATCATATCTTCCTGGGGTGCAGAATACTGACAGACCTCTTGAGGGTCTCTCTTCCTCCTCAGAAGGCACAGGACCTCACTTCCTACCTCAAAAACCTTCTGCCTTTGCTCAACATTTCAGCCAGAGAGTTTCTCAGGGCTTTGGGCTTCATGGCATCCACCATTCCAATGATACCTTTGGCCAAACTTCATATAAGAAAACTCCAGTGATTCCTAAAGTCAGTTTGGGTGCAGCATTTGCATTCTCTGGACTTTCCAATTCCTCTCATCCCCTGTCTGAAGAGGGAACTGCAGTGGTGGTTCAGACAAGTTTTCCCTCAACCCAGGGCTCCCTTTGCACCATCTGCCACCAGTCCAAGAGCTGTTCACAGACGCCTCGGATGTGGGCTAGGAAACACATCAGTGTAAGGGACATGAGGGCGCTGCTACTAGCCATCCAGACCTTTCATCCTGTCTTCTACCCAGAACCTTTAAAGCTGTTCATAGACAATATGACAGTTCTCTGGTATGTGAACAAGCAGGGGGGAACCAAATCCTTCCTGCTATGCAGGCTGGCAGTCCAATATCAGGTGATTCTTGGGCAGCGCAGTGGTTCTGCGGTTAATGCTGTCGCCTTACAGCAAGAGTTTCTCCGGTTCGATTCTCGACTGGGATGCCTTCTGTGTGGAGTTTGCATGTTCTCCCTGTGTTTGTGTGGGTTTCCTCCGGGTACTCCGGTTTCCTCCCACATTCTAAAGACATGCTTCTGGAGCATTTCTCCCCAGGCCTCTGCCGAAAACAAAATCTGTGGAACGTAGTCAGACTTTCCCGGTCAACAAATGCTAAATAAATAAATAAATAAAATAAAATTCGCCAGGCAGTGTACATTCCATCCAGCCAAAACTGTCTGGCAGACATCTTGAACAAGACCCTAACACACTTCCACAAATGGATGCTTCACGTATTGTCCACCAGTGGGGTAAACCTCAAGTAGATCTCTTTTTCTCCCCCATGAACAGACAACTTCCACAATTTTGTGCCATAGTTCCACACCCTCTGGTCTGGAAGGTGGTTGCCCTCTCATTCTCTTGGAATGGGATGTTTCTGTATACATTCCTCTCCTTTCTGATCATTTTGAAAGTTGTGTTCAGAATTCAGCCGGACAACCCAAAAATCTTGCTGGTGACTCGCTTTTGGCTAAGACAGCATTGGTTCCCTCTTATCTTGCATTTAGCCAAGGGCATTCCCTACAAGTTAGCTCACAGGGTAGACCTTCTCACACAAGACAAAGGAACTCTCATCCATCCCCACTTGCCTACCTTCCAGATGACTCTGTGAGTGATAAGGTTTTAATTCCTTTCAGACACCTGTTCTCTGAAGACATGCTAAGGATCCTACAGGATGACAGGAAACCCAATACCAGAAAATCTTACCTATCCAATTGGAAGAGATTTTTTTTTTTTGGTATCTCTCATGAAACCAGGATCCATCATCAGTGGAAGTTCCCTTGGTTCTGTCTTATTTGTGTAAATTGCTCAATGCTTTCTTGGCCTACTTGTCAGTGAAGGCCCATATGTCAGCTGTTTCTGCCTGCCTGCCTGCCTCTATCTCTTCCTCTAGGTAGCAGATTTGAGGCTAAACAATTTATTAAAGGCGTCCTTCACATTAGACCTCCCAGGAAACTTATCCTTCCTCCCTGGTATCTTACTTTTGTACTCGAAAAGCTGACTCTGCCCCTTTCGAGACAGTTTCATCAGCAGTCCTGCAACACTGATCCTGGAAAACTGTACTTTTCCTAGCTGTTACTTCAACCAGACGTGTCTGAGCTCCAGGCCCTAATGGCATCTCCTCCCTTTTTGGCTTTCTATAAAGATAAGGTGTCTTTGCGTACCAACCCTTCTTTTATGCCCATAGTAGTCAATGAATTGTCACTCAATCAATCCATTCATTTACCTACCTTCTTTCCCTCTTCACAAAATTCTAGTGAGAAGGTGTTGCGCACTCTGGATGTGCTTTGACAACATTGACAAATCTATCAGCAAACCAAGCCAGCTTTTTGTCTCCTATCATCCCAGGGCTCTAGGATTGCCTCTTTCCAAGCAGACTGTTTCTGCTTGGATTTCTAAGGCTATTTCGCTCTGTTATGTGAAGCATGGTAAGACCCTTGCTTTTTCTGTAACGGCCCATTCCAGTAGGACTATAGCTTCGTCAAGTCCTTTCTTCAAGGGGTTAGGCACTAGTTCTTTTCTTGAAGTGGTTATATGGACTTCTTTGCATACCTTCACTAAACATTACAAAATTGGATGGCATTTCTAAGTCTAGAGCAGGTTTTGCCTGAGCCATATTCCATGGCTTTCTGGAGAGCTCAACTGCTTCTTTCTGCACTCTGTCCTCATGAGCTTTTGTACTGTCCCTCATGTAAAGTACTGCAACAGATGAATAGAGAGACATAGAATATTTGGGTAAAATCTTACCATAACGGTAGATGTCCTGCTTTTCTCTGTTGCAGTGTTCCAGTCCCTCCCTCTTTCTCTCTAGTCGTTTGGCTCTTTAGCTTGGATAGTCATACTCTACTTTCCTTAGGCTGGCTTTCCTCTTGGGGCATTCAGTTCTGAGGTAGGTGCGTGCGAATTTCACTTTTATGGCCGACCAACGAGAGCAGCCTACATGCAACGTACCACATACCCTACAGTAGTGAAAGACTTTTGTGTATTGACTGACATCGGGTCACTTACGATGGAGAACTCCCTCATGTAAAGAATACTGCAATGGAGAAGAGAAAGACATCTATTGTTATGATAAGATTTTGCGCAACTATATTTTACTCTGAATTGGAGAAAGTCAGACTTAAGAGAAAGGACACGGGCAAAATATGTGATACGGACAATGTGTAATGTTAAAAAAGTGTTGGAGGAGTGTACGGTATATGTTTTAGAAAGGCATATTGTGTAGTAGAACAGAGGATACAGAAAGTGGTGAGCAGGAACCTAAAATAGAAGATATCCAGAAAGTAGAAAGGTTTATGATAAAGGAGATCAGTGAGGAGTCTATAGAAGTCAGTGGGTTTAAAAGGACTACTAAGTGAATGAATGAGTGAGTGTTGTATCAGTCAGTGCACAGAAGGAGAAGTAACCCCCCCCCCCAAAAAAAATAAATAAATAAATGTAAAATGTACTGTAAACATCAGGTAGATGGTATAGCTAAGGATCATTTTGCTGCTAGTGATATGAGAAATGAAGAGATGCAAAAAGGAGCAAATTTGGGGCTCAGCCAACCTGTATAAACAACTTTCAGCTTCTCCCATGCAGTCTAATTTCTGAATTCTACTGCCGGCAGCGTTATGAAGTTATCAGCTTTTATGTTAAAAAAAAATTTGAAAGGAAGAATATTTTTTTGGGGAGGGGGGGGACGACTTTGTACCGAAGTCATCATCTTTCGACTTTTCCAGATGTTCTTCATGTTTCACTGTTGCAGTCATTACATTTGGGTAATCTGCTGGCAGGTTGCCCTCAGTCGGCCTGAATTCCAAAGTCTTGGGTCCTGCGTCGGTTGCGGTCTCCTCTTCCATGACGTCAAGTCATCAGGGGTATAAAACTTGCAGCTGACGCCATTTTCTTTAGTCTTTCTTGCTGCACGGTGCCCGAAGCAGCAGCATTTCGCAAGTGCCGGTCGGCCGACTACTGAAATATTCGAGTTTGAGTTTCAGAACCGAAGTCTTCACTAAAGCGAAGTACCCGATTGGGGAAACTTTTTTCCTGCTCCATACCGATGTCAGAAAAAGTTAATAATTGCATTACTTGTGAGAAGCAAATACCTCATAAGGATTTCCATTTATACTTTATTCCTTGCCTAGGCCCTGATCACGACGTGCCTGGCTGTCGGTTTTGTGCTAGATTTAACCAACGCACTATTAAGCGTCAGTATATTTTTGCCTCAAAGTATTTTGGAAACAGATTTAACTACCCAGAAATGTCGTCGGATAGCAATCCGACTACCGGAGTACATAAAAAACGCAAAGAAAAGGACAGAGAAAGGCAGTCGAGATCCAAAACCGACGAAGCTTCTCCTAAGCCAGTTGCCGATACTCAGTGAGGTGCTTTCGCAGCCCCTGATACCCGCTACCTTCGAGTCGCAGGCAACTGCTGACACCCATGTAGAGTCCGGCATGCCGCAAGATGCTTAAGGTATTGAAACTGCTGAAAAGCGGACTGCACACGATAAGAGAAAACTGTTTAAAACGCAAATTTAATATTGCACATGAAATTCCAGATAGAAGTAAGCGCTTTCGGCAAGTTAAATTAACCCGCCTTCATCAGACAAAACAGCAAGACCACATTACAAAAATCTTATATGTTAAAATCCAAAAGCCAATCACAAAGAACAGCATTTGCTAATTAAATATTTTCCATAGGAACCTTAAAGCAGTAAAAAGCCGAGTTACAGCTTTTAGACCAAATCCTATGACTTGGAAAATCTCCACTAACATAAGAAAAATGCAAACATTACATCAATGATATAATGAACTGAATGAAGTGTAAATAAAAATAGAAATAGAAATAAAAATAGAAATAAAAAGTACATGTACAACATCATGAAACTGGTACAAGTTAGCTCATCTGTTAAGAATGTTACACCAGGAATTCTAAGACTTGTCATAAGAAACATTGAGTACAGATGTAGTTAATTATGAAATGAAAATAACGTCTAGTTAAATGACTTTACATAAATAATTATCATTAAACAAAAACAAGTGAATAGCCAAAATCAAGTTCGCCAACATCAAAACCATAGTCGCTTGTTGCAAATGTTACAAATCAGCTGTGTATTTAAAGCAAACGTAACGTTATCACGTCATATTGATGCAGTCTATAACAAAACTGAACACCATGTGCATCTAGACAAGGGGGATGTAAACTTGAACTGAAAAATATGCCCCGATGGGACTCAAGGTGTTCGTGAATTTTAACAAACTAGACCTAGAACATGAAACGTACTATTAAGGATAACTCATGAGAATAGTATTACTTGGGATTGTAATGAATCATCTATAAATATAAAAACTTTAAACCCCATTTAGTATTGATACTATGATGTTCGACTATTCAGAAAAGAATATTACGTCTATGACGTCTTTATTTCCCATAGGGAAATACAATAGATTAAATCAAATACAGTATTGATGCCCAATGTATTATACAGTCATGTTTCAAACCCAAGAGTTAACGAAGCTTATTTACCTTAAAATGTTATGATCATATTTATGTTGAATATTAATTACTTGTTAAACAAAAACCTAGTACAGAACTATAAATAACAATTGGACCGACGGATGTATCTCCCTCGGATGAGTCCAGAGCTGCTGAGCAGGCACCAGCTTCTGAGGGTGTATTCAGACCTCAACATTTGTCTATCAAACCGACGACAGCTGCAAAAACAAAAGCAACTTCTAAAACTAAAAAACTGACGCATGAGCCACGTGCACAGGCCTCTATGCCTAAAAAACAGATGATCAAAATGGCTGAAGACCTGATTACCTTGATCAGGGGTACCCACCCCCCTCCAGATAAGAGGCCTAGGCAAGATACTGATTATGAATCTTCAGATCAGGTTTATATTTCTTCTTATTCCTCTTCTGATCAGAAATTATCTATACCTCCCTGTGAGGATTCTGATGCAGAGGAGTCTATACCATTTGCATCTCCTCCTGAGGATTATTCATTTGGAAAAACCTTGCATACTTTGAGGGAGCATTTTCACTGGGAGAGTCAAGATTTCTCAGAATCAAAAAAGAGGCTCAGGGATTTCCTCCTTCTCCCTCAGCACAGGCCTTTAGCCATTCCCCCTGTTTTAGACATTGTGGATGATGTGTTTTCGGAGTCAAGCTTGTCCCATGACTCCTTACCTCTGGCTCCCAGTAAGCCTGACATATTACAGGGTCACTGACTCGCTTAAATTTTTATTTAGAAACCCTACTGCTGATCCTGAAACTATTTCACAGGATCCAAAGAGAGTTAAGGCCTCAACAGCAAAAAATCCTACCCCCTCTGACAGAGATTCAAGGGCACTGGACAGATGGGGAAAAAAGGTTTATACATCTGCAACCTTGGCAGTCAGGGCCTTAAACTGTCAGTTTCATATGCTTAAGTATCAACAACATGTTATGGAATTGCTGAAACAGAAAATGATGTTGATTTCTGAATGTGCAGAAAATAAAGAATTGCAGGAATTATGGTATGCAGTTGAACAGGTTGGAAAGCATACTTTGTAATGTGGTTTTGACTCCTTAGAGGCCTCCTGCAGGGCCGCAGTTACTGGATCTCTGATTAGGAGGCATGCCTGACTAAAGGAACAAAATTTGCCTGATCATGTTAAAGCAAAATTGCTAGATGCACCTTTACAGCATGATACTCTGGTGTTAAGGCAGAAGAGGTTTTAAAGAAAATGGAAGACGAGGCTAAGTCTATGCAAACGGTTAAAGACGTCTTACAAGTGCAGCCACCAAGATTCAGTAGACACTGGCCTACAAAAAATTGGTCCTTTCCTGTGTCAGACAGAGCCCAAAGGGGCAAATACAGATGCCCTAAGGGTTCCAGATACCAGGCGTAAGGTTCATACAGGTCAAAGCAATGGGGCGCTTCTACCTCCAAATCTGGAGGAGATGAAGCGCAAACTTACAGAAAACAGTCCCAATGACTTCCTTCTGCCTGTACCAAGCACCTATCTTTCGGCAGCATCCTTAGGGAGAAAATTAGCACTTTGTGCTGAAAATTGGCAGTTAATAACCCAGGACAAGTGGGTACTAAACATAGTATCACAGGGATTACAGATTCCATTTCCACACTCTGCCAATGGCAAACGGTTGGCCAGATCTGCCAAAAAATCAATGGGCAGAGGCACAGAAACGGGTTACGTCCCTCATGGATATGGGGGCCATTCGCCCAGCACCAGAACAGGAAAAAAGACAAGGTTTTTACTCAAGATTGTTCTTGGTACCCAGAAAGGACAAGGCCTGGCGGCCAATACTGGATTTATCAATTTTGAACACATACCTGGACATTGCAAAATTCAAAATGCTGACTTTGCAGCAGCTTTTGCCCATGCTGGGCAAGAATGCTTGGCTGGTGACATTAGACCTAAAAGAGGCATACCTGTATGTCCCAATAAGACAGTCGTGCAGATGCCTCAGATTCAAGGCTGGCTTAATGCTTTACCAATTCTCTGCACTGCCCTTTGGCTTATCTACTGCGCCCAGGGTCTTTACCAAGTGCCTGGCACCAGTAATTGCATTTTGCAGACAAAGAAGTATACAAATATATCCTTACTTGAACGACTGTCTCTTTCAAGCAGAGAACAAGGGCAGTCTTCTTCGACACCTGGCGTTTGTGAAAAGGCTTCTCACATGTCTAGGGTACACAATAAACGAAAAGAAATCACAACTGGTACCTTCTCAAAAGATAACATTCCTGGGTGCAAGCTTGAATACAACTGCCCAGATGGCTTACCTCACGCCAGGCAAGCAAAGGCAATTGACTACTTACTTCAAACTGATGGCAACAAAACCCCAGTTATCTGCAAGACAAATTCTGCAGGCTTTGAGCTTCATGGCATCCTGCATCCTACTGATTCCATATGCAAGACTGCATATGAGGAAACTTCAGTGGTACCTAAAAAGTTTATGGAGTCAACATTCTCAGTCTGGAAACGATGATTCCTCTCATTCCCTGCCTACAACAGGAGTTTCTATGGTGGGCAAAGGCTTGTCACCAAAACATGGGATGGGCCTTCACTCTACCCCCTGCCAGCCAAACCTTAACAACAGATGCATCATATTATGCCTGGGGGGCCCAAATGGCAGGAAGATGCATACAGGGCGTATGGACCCCAAAACAAATGCACCTACATATCAGCCAGAAAGAGATGCTAGCTGTTCATAATGCCCTAACAGCCTTCAAGGACTTACTTCATCCAGGACAGCTACTGATAAGGATGGACAACACCACGGTCATGTGGTATATAAACAAGCAAGGGGGCACACACTCATATACCCCCTTTGCAGATTAGCCATGGCACTGTGGGACACAGTTTTGACCTACCAGATACATCTTCAAGCTCAATTCCTGCTAGGAAAGCAAAATACTCTGGGAGACGATCTAAGCAGAAACCTTATGGATCCTCACGAGTGGAAACTAAACCCACAAGTCTTCAGCATGATAACAGAGGAATGGGGGAGCCCAGACACAGATCTATTTGCCTCCCCTCAAAATTATCAATTGAAAAGATTCTGCACAAGGACTTATCACAGACAAGCATGGAAAGTGGACGCCCTATCCTTCAGTTGGAAAAACCTATCAGTTTACGCCTTTCCACCTCTACCTCTTCTTCCCAAGGTCATCCTAAAAGTCAGACAAGAGAAACCAAAGATGATACTAATTGCCCCAGACTGGCCCCGCCAATACTGGTACCCAGTCCTAAGGAACTTGTCTCAATACCCAGCTTGGACCTTAACTCAAAGACCTCAACTACTGTCCCAGCAAAACAATCAGATCCTGCACAATCAACTCCAGACACTGAACCTGGCAGCATGGCTGATCATGCAGTTATACAAACAACTCCTCTCAGTAAAGCTGTGATGGATGTCATTTTAGAAGCCAGATGGCCTAGTACTAGAAAATCTTATGCTGATAAATGGAAGAGATTCTGTGCTTGGAATCAAGCACATGGAACTGATACAGCAGAACCACATATTCCTCCGATATTACAATACTTAACTGAGATGCTTGACAAAGGCCTATCTTTCTCATCAATTAAAATCCATGCCTCTGCCATTTCGGCTCATTACAATACAGAGCCACCAATCTTTTCTCATCCTTTACTAAAGCAGTATCTTAGAAGAGCCAAAAATTTAAGGCCTCCTAGAAGATCACTATTACCTGCATGGGACCTCAATTAAGTGTTGGAAAAGCTCACCCTGCCTCCATTTGAACCATCTGCTACCGCTGATATAAAGTTCTCATCATGGAAAACACCTCTGCTACTAGCAATTACTTCAGCAAGAAGAGCTTCAGAGCTACAGGCCCTCATGGCTGTAGAGCCTTTTATCATATTTTACCCAGACAGGGTGTCTCTGAGGACAAATCCTACATTTATGCCTAAGGTGGTTTCCACTGTGGCTCTTAACCAGACAGCTCATCTGCCAACCTTTTATCCAAATCCCCAGAACAAGGGGGAGAGAATTCTGCATTCCTTGGACGTACACAGACAGCTAAGATTCTACTTGAGCAGAACTAAAGCTCTAAGAAAAACTGAGCAATTACTAGTGACATGCTGCAGGATCAGAAGGAAAGGCTATTTCAAAGCAGACCGTTTCAAAGTGGATAAGCCACTGCATCCATTTCTGCTACTTACACCATGGTAAACCTGTGCCCAAGGGCATTAGGTGTCATTCCACCAGAGCTGCAGCTACTTCAGCAGCCTTTCTCAGAGGAGTACCAACCAAAGACATTCTAGAGGCTGCTACTTGGAGTTCTGTTCACACCTTCACAAAGCATTATCATTTGCCTCTCTACTCTTAAGTCCACGGCAGGCTTTGCCACTGCAGTTCTGCAGGGCCTTATAGCCGCACCTAATGCTGTTTAGCTCCAGCTTCCCAACCATAGCTTTGGGTTGCTACCCAAATGTAATGACTGCAACAGCGAAACACGAAGAACATAGTACAGTTGTGTACACTTACCATAAATGTAGATGTTCGAGTGTATTCACTGTTGCAGTCCAGGTTACCCTCCCGCCATCCCCCTGTCATTCTGGAGTTTATCTTTCCTTCTCTATCTTCTACAACCTATGTGGTGTATTTGCTTGTAGATGAAGGTAATGTTTATATTGATGCATGTATGTATGTGTGTGTATATATATATATATATATATATATATGCATATATATATATGCATATATATATATATATATATATATATATATATATATATATATATATATATATATATATATATATATATATATATATATATATATATGCATATATATTTTTGCTACCTTTTTGGGGGCACCTGACATCTGGGGCAAGAAAAACTAAAGAAAATGGCGTCGGCTGCATGTTTTATACCCATGATGACCTGACGTCATGGAAGAGGAGGCAGCAACTGACACAGGACCCAAGACTTTGGAATTCAGGCCGACTGAGGGCAACCTGCCAGCAAATTACCCAAATATAATGACTGCAACAGTGAATACACTCGAACATCTACATTTATGGTAAGTGTACGCAACTGTACTTTAGGGGTCGCCACAAAGGATCATCTGTTTCCCTTTCTTCCTGTCCTCTGCATCTTGCTCTGTCACACCAACCACCTGCATGTCCTCTCTCACCACATCCATAAACCTTATCTTAGGCCTTCCTCTTTTCCTGTTGCCTTATACCTTCATCCTTAGCATCTTTTTCCCAGTATACTCAGCATCCCTCCTCTGCACATGTCCAAACCAACGTAATCTTGCCTCTCTGGCTTTGTCTCCAAACCTTCCAACATGGGCTGACCTTCTAATATACTGATTCCTAATCCTGTCCACCCTTGTCACACCCATTGCAAATCTTAACATCTTTAACTCTGCCACATCCAGCTCTAACTCCTGCCTTTTTGTCATTCTGTCTCCAACCCATATAACATAGCTGGTCTCACTACCCTCTTGTAGACCTTGCCTTTCACTCTTACTGGTACTTGTCTGTCACAAATCACTCCTGACACTCTTCTCCACCCACTCCATCCTGTCTGTACTCTCTTCTTCGCCTCTCTTCCACACTCACCATTACTCTGAAGTATTGATTCCAAGTATTTAAACTCATCCACCTTCACCACCTCTACTCCTTGCATCCTCGCCATTCCTCTATCCTCCCTCTCATTCACACACATATATTCTGTCTTAGTCCTGATGACCTTCATTCCTCTTCTCTCTAGAGCATATCTCCATCTCTCCAGGGTCTCCTCCACCTGTTCCCTACTTCTCACTATGAAGTACACTACTGAAAAGCTGTATATAAAATATGCATTTTTCATTATGGACTACTGTGTATTTTTATATCAGTGTCTCACTTTGGAAAAATAAGGCAGGCTTTAAGTCACAGTGTGTTTTATTCTAATACATTGTATTCTATTCTGGTAAATTGTGTTGTAGTATGTACTGCGTTATGTTACACAGTTTATGCTGCACTGTTTGTTTTTGAATAGGTGTGGGAGTTTGAGAAAATGAATATAACGATTGGCTTGGGCAGTAGAGTATAGAGTATTGGCGTTTAGTCTTGTAGGGGAACAGCAAGATGTCTGTTGGGGGCAGACTTCCCCTCATCTTCTTTAAGTTGGGTGCAGACTTCCCATCCTCCTTGTTAATTTGGGGGCAGACTTCCCCTCATCCTTATAGGCACTGCATTCAAGATGGCTTGGAAGGGTATGCCTCTAGCCTAAGACTCTAAATTGGTATGGAAGAGGGGTGTGTGACAGAATCCGCAGACAAATGGATAGTCTGTCAGCATATGTAAAGAGAGTAATGATCTAGAGTGCAGCTGGCAGGTTTTGTTGAATATTGCAGGAAGTAAGATGGCTGATTAACAAGTGAGACTTCATTTTAAGTGTATGCATCTTTGTTTATAGAAACACGAATAAGTGATTGGAGAGGTTGGTATATGGAGGTTCCAGGCTAGAGATTGTTTAGGAATTGCATGGTAGTGAGAGACTGAGTATCCTCCAGAACTAATCCATCCTTCTTGCCACAGATTGTCTCTGAGATGGCCCTGAGTGAGCCCTGTTTAGCCCATGTTTTTTTTTTGTTTGGGGGGGTGGCACACAATTTGAACACTCCCAGAATGGGTAACTGCCATACAGTACATGTATTCCTGCCTGGAAATCCACACTTCCTTTCTGCATTGATAGTCTGGGATTGTTGGTGGGGGGAATCCAACCCTTTCCCCATTCGGAGCCCCCCCCCCCTCATGGCTCCTTTGAGCCCATTTTGCTGTCTCTCAGGTGGAATTTTGCTCTGAATTCCACTCTGCTTTATTGGTGCAAACTACCATGACAAAGCAGGTTTACAGGCTCAAACTCCACTGCATAAACGCCTAGTGCTTCTGCTTGGTGTCAGTCTTGTAAGGAGACAGAGCAATCTCTGTCACCCAGGGGATGGGCAAGCCAGCAGCAACCATTTGCTGCTGTCCTCCCTGGCCAGCTCTTGGATGATAAATAAAAATAAGTTAAATCTAGTAAAAGAAAAAGGAAACGATGTAATTTAAAATGAAGAAATATACATGTAAAAATTAGACTTCCATTATAAGTTGCATATGGGGCAGAACAGCGCCTGTGTGAACAACTTCTTTCAGAAGCTGCTGGAAGTAATCCTTTTATCTGCCTTTGATGTCATGTGAACTATTGAGCAGGTTGTTCCTATCATCTCTTATGAAGATGTCTGATCCCTGTCTTCTTTATATTTCTGTCTTTGCCTTGCAATCTGAGTGATGTTCATCGTGTTACACTGCTGCAGTCATTACACTTGGGTTATCCTGCCGTCAGGCGGTCCCGCAGTCGGCCAGAGTTCCAAAGTGTTGGTCCGGCGTCGGTTGCTGTCACCTCCTCCCTAACGTCAGTGTGACAGGGGTATATAAGATGCAGCCGACGCCATTTTCTTCAGTCTCTTGCCGCGCGGTGCCTGAAGCAAAAGCAGTTCGCAAGTGCCGGTCGGCCGTCTCCTGAGATTTTCGTTCTGGATGAATCCAGAACCGAAGTCTTCTACAAAGCTAAGTACCCCGTTGGGGAAACATTTTCTTGCCTCAGACCGATGTCAGTAAAAGTTAATAATTGTATTTCTTGTGGGAAGCAAATACCTCAAGGATTTCCATTCCTATTGTATCCCATGCCTAGGCCCTGACCACGACGTTACTGATTGTCGGTTTTGTGCTAGGTTTAACAAGCACACTATTAAATGTCGGTTTGATTTTGCTTGACATTATTTTGGTAGAAAATTAAATTATACCATGCCATCGGAACTTCCGACGACCGGAATACACAAAAAGTGCAAAGACAAGGATAGGCCTCCGAGGCCCAAAACTGACGACGAAGCCTCTTCTAGGCCAGTCACCGGTTCTCCGGTTTTCAGCGAGGCGCCTTCGCAGCCCCTGACGACCGCTTCTGTAGAACCACAAGCCGCCTCTGACTCCCACGTGGAGATGGCTGGGCCTTCGGACGCACAAGCTCTTCAGCCTACCGAGACTAACCTTTCAGAGGGATCCAGAGTAGCTGAACAATCCACAGCTACAGAGGGCGTCTTCAGACCTACTCAGTTAAGCATTAAACCCTCAGCTAAGTCTAAGCCTCCTTTAAAGTCAAAGAAACAAATACAGCATTCTCCAGGACAGGCCTCCATGCCTAAGAAATAAATGCTCAAAATGGCCGAAGACCTAATTACTCTGATCAGGGGATCCCATCCCCCTCCTGATAAAAGGCCTAGACAGGATGCAGACTATGACTCATCCGACCAGGTGTCCATCTCTTCTGATTCATCCTCAGACCTAGGATACTCTTTACCCCCTTATGAGGATTCTGATGCTGAGGAATCAATTCCATCAGCCTCACCTCCTGAGGACTACTCCTTTGGGGAAACCCTACATACCATGAGGGAGCATTTCCACTGGGAAGGCCAGGATTACTCAGAATCCAAGAAAAGGCTCAGAGGCTTCCTTTTATTACCTCAACACAGACCCCTTGCTATTCCGCCAGTGTTAGATATTGTGGATGATGTGTATACTGAATCCAGCTTAAATCCTGATTCCTTACCTCCAGCCCCTGTTAAACCTGACAGATACTACAGAGTCCCTGACTCGCATAAATTTCTGTATAAAAGCCCTGTAGCTGACCCTGAAACTATTTCTCAGGGACCCAAAGGAGTTAAGGACTCATCAGACAAGAATCCAGTTCCCTCTGACAGAGTTTCCAGAGCATTAGACAGATGGGGAAAGAAAGTATATACGTCTGCAACTTTAGCAATGAGAGCCTTAAATTGCCAGTTTCACATGGTAAAATATCAGCAATTTTTACTGTCTCAGTTAAAAAAAAAAAAAAAAATGCTTCCAGAATCAGATCCTCCTAATTTTAAAGAAATGCAGGATTTATTGCATGCAGCTGAACAAGTGGGAAAACATACTTTGCAGTGTGGTTTTGATTCTCTGGAGGCCTCCTGCAGTGCAGCAGTTACAGGCTCTGTCATTAGAAGATATGCTTGGTTAAAAGAACATACGTTACCAGATCATGTTAAAGCAAAATTATTGGATGCACCTTTGCAGCAGGATGTGTTATTTGGAGTTAAGGCAGAAGAGGTATTAAAGAAAATGGAGGATAAGGCAAAATCTATGCAAACGGTCAAGGATTTCTTACAGGTTCAGCCTCCTAGATTTAGCAGAAACTGGCCAACTAAGAATTGGTCCTTTCCAATTACAGACAGACCTCAAAGGGGAAGATACAGACGTCCAAGAGGTAGAGGTCAAACACAAGGTCCTTACAGGCCTCGACAATAAGTTGCATCAGGCCATAAAGAAGGGGAAGACAGGCCCTAACCATATAAAAAGCAGCTCCAATGACTTCCCACTACAGCTGCCAAACAAATCCTTCTTGGCACCCCCCTTGGGAGGAAAACTGGCACTCTTCTACCACAATTGGCAAATGATCACCAAAGACAAATGGGTTCTCAACATTGTATTTCAAGGTTACAGGTTCCACTTTCACACTCTGCCAAGGTTAAAAGGAATGCCAAATCTGCCACCAAATCAATGGGCAGAGGCTCAAATACAAATTACAGCTCTCATGGACATGAGAGCTATTCAAAAGAGCAAGGACAAGGATTTTACTCAAGACTCTTTCTGGTACCCAGAAAGGACCAAGCCTGGAGGCCCATTCTGGATCTTTCATCTAAACACTTACCTGGATGTTCCGAAATTCAAAATGTTGACATTACAGCAGCTTCTTCCCATGCTGGGCAAGAAAGCTTGGCTCGTGACTTTGGACCTCAAAGAGGCATACCTGCATGTCCCTATCAGACAAAACTGCAGAAGATACCTCAGATTCATACCTGGTTCAGTGCACTACCAAATCTCTGCACTGCCCTTTGGGCCTATCTACTGCGCCCAGGGTCTTCACAAAGTGCCTGGCACCAGTAATTGCATTTTGCAGACAGAAAAGGAATTCAAATTGATCCGTACCTGGACGACTGCCTGATTCAAGCAGAGAGCAAGGACATTCTTCTAAAGCATCTGGCGTTTGTAAAAAAAAAAAAAAAAATTATTAAGTTGCCTGGGGTACACAGTAAACGAAAATAAATCAAAACTAGTGCCCTCACAAGAGATTATATTCCCGGGTGCCAGCTTGAACACAACGGCCCAGATAGCTTATCTCACGCCAGACAAACAAGGACAACTGACTCAATACTTTCAATTGATGGCAACAAAGACCCAGCTCCCTGCAAGAAAAATGCTGCAGGTCTTGGGCTACATGGCATCCTGCATACTACTAATTCCATATGCCAGACTGCATATGAGGAAACTACAGTGGTACCTAAAGAATGTATGGTCTCAACACTGTCAAAGTTTGGAAACAGTTATCCCACTAATCCCTTGCCTTCAACAGGAGTTTCAATGGTGGGCTCAAGCTTGTCACCTCAACAAGGGGCAGCCTTTCACACAACCCACAGCCAGGCAAACACTGGCAACAGATGCATCGGATTACGCCTGGGGAGCACACATGGCAGGCAAATGTATTCAGGGCACGTGGACCGCAGAACAAAGGCATCTTCACATCAATCAAAAAGAGATGCTAGCTGTACAAAATGCGCTTATAGCTTTCAAGGACCTGCTGCATCCAGGACAACTACTACTAAAGACAGACAACACGACAATTATGTGGTACATAAACAAGCAAGGGGGCACTCACTCCTACCCCTATGCAGACAAGCTATGACCTTATGGTACACAGCTGTAAACCTTCAAGTTCATCTGCAAGCGCAATTCCTGCCAGGAGAGAAAAACACACTGGCAGACGACTTAAGCAGAAACATCATGGATCCCCACGAATGGGAGTTGACTCCACAAATATTCAGAATGTTAACACAGAAATGGTGGAGCCCAGACATAGATCTGTTTGCATCCCCAATAAACTGCCAGCTACAAAAATTCTGCACAAGGAGTTACCATCCACAAGCATGGAAAGTGGATGCCCTCTCATTCAGCTGGGAGAACCTACAAGTATACGCTTTCCCACCACTACCTCTCCTGCCACAGGTACTCATAAAAGCCAGGCAGGAAGAGCCAAAGATGATCCTGATTGCACCAGACTGGCCACCCAATCTTAAGGAGCTTAGCACACGAACCACCTTGGATTGTGCCTCAAATCCCACATCTGCTGACAAAGCACAACAAACAAATACTACACAGCCAGCTAAAGACCTTAAACAGAGCTGCATGGAAGATTCCTTAGTCAAGCAAGCAATGCCCCTCTCCAAAGCTGTTATGGATGTCATTCTGGAGGCCAGAAGGCCTAGTACCAGGAAAGCTTATTCGGATAAATGGAAGAGATTCTGTGCCTGGAACCAAGCTCACAGCCTTGAACCTCTTGTCCCAAACATTCCTCAGATGCTACAGTGCTTAACTGAGATGCTGGACAAAGGACTCTCCTTCTCATCCATCAAGATCCACGCCTCTGCCATCTCTGCTCATTACAACACGGATCCACCAATTTTCCCTAATCCTCTTTTAAAACAGTACCTCAGAGGGGCTAAAAACATAAGACTGCCCCGTAGAGCACCTACTCCAACTTGGGACCTCAACTTTGTTTTAGAGAAGCTAACTTTACCTCCTTTTGAACCAGCCAACACAGCAGAATTAAAATATATCTCTTGGAAAACTGCTCTGCTCCTGGCAATAACATCAGCACAAAGAGGTTCAGAATTCCAGGCACTAATGGCAGTGGAACCTTTCCTCATTTTCCACCAGGGCAGGGTGTCTTTACGAACTAACCCTACTTTTATGCCAAAGGTGGTATCCAGTGTGGCTCTAAACCAAACTATTCACCTGCCAACTTTTTATCCTAAACCACAGAATAAAGGGGAGAGGCTACTGCACTCTTTGGACATTCACAGGCAGTTACGCTTCTACTTGGACAAAACTAAAGCTTTCAGAAAATCTGAGCAATTATTGGTAGCATATGCTGCAGAAGCACAGGGAAAAGCCATTTCAAAACAGACTATTTCAAAATGGATAGGACATTGTATACGTTTCTGCTACACATACCATGGAAAACCTGTACCTAGCAGCATTAGATCTCACTCCACCAGGGCAACAGCCACTTCAACTGCCTACCTCAGGGGAGTACCTACCAAGGATATTTTGGAAGCAGCAACTTGGAGTTCTGTGCACACCTTCACCAAGCATTACCATCTGCCTCTATACTCTTAATCCAGAGCTGGCTTCGTCACTGCAGTGCTGCAGGGCCTTATAGCCACCCCTAATGCCTTATAGGACCAGCCACCCTTCCTCAGCTTTGGGATTCTACCCAAGTATAATGACTGCAGCAGTGTAACACGAACATAGTACAGTTTTGTACCTACCATAAATGTAGATGTTCGAGTGTAGACACTGCTGCAGTCCAGGTTACCCTCCCTCCTTCCCCTCTTACTTGCTCGTACGTACCTATGTCTTCTACCCTTTACTACCTATGGGGAGTATTTGCTGGTAGCTGTAAGTTGTTTTTTGCTTTTCTTATGTATGTTTTATTAGCAATTGGAATTGCCTACATATTTAGAGGCACCTGACATCTGGGGCAAGAAAAACTGAAGAAAATGGCGTCGGCTGCATCTTGTATACCCCTGTCGCACTGACGTCAGGGGAGGAGGCGACAGCAACCGACGCCGGACCAAGACTTTGGAACTCTGGCCGACTGCGGGACCACCTGACGGCAGGATAACCCAAGTGTAATGACTGCAGCAGTGTCTACACTCGAACATCTACATTTATGGTAGGTACAAAACTGTACTTTTCTGTGTGCTGTCTGCCGAGTCACTTTCCGTAAGCTAGTAGAGTGTGCCTGCTATCTTGTTCTTTGCGCTGTCTGCTGAGTCACTTTCCGGAAGCTAGTAGAGTGTCTCTGCTATCTTGTTCTTTGCTACTGCAGTTACTCTCTTAGCCAACCAGCATTCCTTTTTAGCCTGGTCCATTTTTAATATTGTCCACTTTTTCCTGCAGTCCTCCTTTCTTTTGATAACTTCCTGGACTTTTGCATTGCACCATCAGCTTTGCATGTGTACCTTATTTTGTTGCCTGGCTCGGCTGCACTTGTGTTCTATAGTATTTATGGATACTGTTTTGGGAAATTGACATTTTTCTTCAGTTCCACCTATTTCCTCTTCTTTCTGAGGTGCTAGAGCCCTGAATGTTCCTTGAACTCTTGTCCTTTTGCTCCAGTCAACTTCCAGGTTTTTGGCCTGGTCTCTGACTTTAGAGCCTTCTCTGACCACTGCTTGCAAGTGATTATGGCCATCAGTGATTTATGCTGTGGGTTGACTGTTTCACTGGGGATGACTTTGCAATCCCCGATTCTGTCCCAGTGCACTTTTCTTACAAGGAAGAAGTTTATCTGAGTTGCATGTTGGCCACACTTTTATGTGCTTTTTTGATTGTCTTTCTTGCTGAACTATGTGTTGGCCACTATCAAGCCATTTACCAAACCAAAGTCTAGAATTGCCTGTACTTCTTATTGCTTCACCCATGTGGACCCAGGCAGTCCTCATGCTGTGTTCTGTCTCCTCTGATATGTGCATGCTGGTCATCCATTGTCAAAACCAAGTCTTTTTATCCCTCTTTATCTAGTAGATCCTGGAAGTACTGCCTGAACGCATTTTCTTTCTTACCATCCTAACTTTGCTGTCGGGCATAAGCTGTGGTTATGAGTATTGCCCTATCTTTACACTGGAGTCTCATTGCTGTGGGTCTGCAACTGATGCTGATGTCACCTCACTGTTCTCAGAAGGCACTCCCTCACAACAGTTCCCTTAACATTTCTAGTTAGTTCTGTCCCTTTGTAGTAGACTCTGGATCCCAAGCCATGCAGCTTTGCCACACTTACCTTCTACCTTGTGTCCTGCGTACACAAGATTTCTGAGCTTAGTTACAGCCTGGTAGTGTACTATATGTGTATTTTTTTGCATTCCTGTTGGCCAGCTTCTGTGTATTGATTTTATAATATTTCTGTAGGTAACTGAATTGTGACTTTTGTGCAGCCTTTCTTTCCAGGCTTATGCTGAAAAGTGGCATTTGCCCAGTTGAGCTATTCAGGGCAATAAATACAACTAACATTTGGTGACTGCACCAGCTTCCCTTGTTTAATTTGTAAAGAAGCCCACATCTCCCAGGCTCCTTTCCACACGGTGTATTCCTCTTACTTTTTTGTCTGGTAAACAGTTTTACAGCATTTGGAAAGAAAAATAAGTTTTAGTTAATTTTCTGAAATGCCCATTGTTCTGAATTGTATTCTGAGTTTTTCCTTAGGTTGCCCATTTATATTTGTAACATAGTCCTTCCATCATGCACAGAAACTTTGTCAAAGACCCTTATAAACATCTGTGCTAGAGAAAAAAATCATAAAACTTTCTTCATAAAAATGACTCTGCCTAAATGTTAGTACACTATTGTCTTTCACAGTGTAATCCAAAGGAGTTACAGTTGTGTTTCATCATTTAGCTGTTATTAGCTGCCAAGTTTTAGTTTTTATCTAGACACAGTTTGCTTTCTTTCATTGAAGTTGAGCACGGGTCTTTCACTGACTCCCCTTGTCCACTTGCGGCTGCATTTAACCTGTTTGCTTTCTCAGGTCTCAGTGCCTTGCAGTATTCATGTCTTTGCTATTGAATTGCTGTGTTTATTTATTTATTTGCTACTGCCATCCTTTCCAATGTCTTTCCACTCCACTGCATTACTTTTTTTTTCTGCTTCCTTGTTTGCAAAACAATCTTTACAGTATCTGAACAGTTTTGGACAATACAGTTACAACTGTTGAATCCTACACAAATGCACTCTTTAAGCACTTACACGAGTGCATGGATCGTGCAATCCCAAACAGAACCAAGACGCTATCCTCCAAAAAAAAAAGAAGCCAATCTGGTGGTCCCCTGCCATAAACAAACTGTACAACAGAAGGAAGAAACTGTTGCAAAAGAGAGTAAAATCCCATGAGTGGAGGAGCTCCCTAGTCAGCCTCAGTAAGAAGCTGAGATCCCTTATAATATCCTCCAAAGCTAGCCATGAAAACAAAATCACCACTAATAATTCTAAGGACAACCACAAAACATTCTATAGCTATGTCAAGAATATCGATGGCAATACCCAGATCTGCTTTGAGTTGCAGCACAACGGCACGAAAATTACTGAACCAACTGATATTGCCAGCATCTTGGCAGATAGGTTCAGTACTAACTTTACCCCACCCCCTAAAGGGCCCATATCTATACAGGAAGAATGCAGAGTCCCTGTAATCACAACTACGCAGGTAAAAGCTGCACTCTCTAAAGCCAAAACACAGCATCCATGGGACCGGACAACATCCCAGGCTGCGTTTTAAACGAATTTCAGAATGAACTGGCTCCCCACCTAAACACCATGTTCAGTAGTAGCCTCACATTAGTGGGCTTTGTGCCCACTGAATGGCACACAGCACCAGTTATCCCACTCCACAAAAGGGGGAGCCACCACTGATCCCGGGAACTATCGCCCTATTAGCCTGACGAGCCTGGTCTGCAAGTCCATGGAACGTATCATCATGGAACTCCTTAACAAAGACATTGGTAACCTCCAAACTCTGGATCCCACCCAGTTAGGGTTTTTGAAAGGCAGATCGTGCCTCCTGAACCTGATCGACTTCTTTGAGGCAGTCACCAAAACCGTAGATGAGGGTAAGGTGGTTCACTCAGCCTATCTTGACCTCGCCAAGGCTTTCGACACCATCCCCCATTCTGGAATTATAGCTAAACTCACTAAACTAGGTATAAATCCCTACGTCACAAAATGGGTTGCCAACTGGCTCGCTGACAGAACCCACACTGTAAAAGTTGCAGACTCCAAATCTGACCTGAAACCAGTGACAAGTGGAGTACCACAGAGTTCAGTCCTGGGTCCTCTCCTGTTTGGTATCTACTTCTCTGAAGTACAGGCTAACACAGAAGGCCTCTGGCTAACGAAGTTCGCAGATGACTGCAGACTAGGAGCCATAGTCAAGTCCCCAAATGATGTGGACATCCTACAGAAGGGCCTCGCTGAGACAGATGCCTGGTGTCAGAGCCATAGCTTCAAACTCAATGCCAGAAAGTGCAGTGTCATCCCCTTTGGTAAAAACTCTGTACCCATGAACTACCACATAGGTAGCAATCTACTTAACACCGAATGTAATGAGACCTTGGGACCCAGGTGGACAGTATTCTCTCCTTTGATAGGCACATCGCCATAGTAGTCAGGAAGTCCCTTCTACGTGGCACACCTCATCATAAAAGGGTTCTCATCCAGGAAAAAAGAGGTAATTGTTTCCCTCTACTCGACACTCATTAGACCCATTATAAGAGTACAACGCCCCTTTTGGAATGTACTTCACAAGACATCTGCAGCAGCTGGAAAGGCCACAGAAGTACCTCACAAAGAGGATTACTGGCCTCAAACAAATGCCCTACACTGACCGTCTCAAAAAACTCCAGCTTTACTCCATAGCATATCACCTACTCCGAGGTGATCTCTGCCTAACATATAAAGCTATGTCAAACCCAGGGCTGTTGGACATGCTACACTTAAAGAAATCCCAGTCCCTCCGAGCTACACGCTCTAGGGACCTAAACTTTGTCACCACAATAAACAGGACATGCTGAAGGGATAGTTTCCTGTCCCAGAGACTTCCCATATTCTGGAACAGGCTACCCATCGATGTCATGCAAAGTTCTTCATTAGCACTCTTCAAGAAAAATCTTGATGAGTGGATGGGAAACAGGAAATACACCCCGGGGATCACTTGTGTGTCTCTGCTCAACAGTGGCACAGGAAAATAACTTTCTTGGGTGGCATAAGCTAGGGAACTTTGTTGGTTAGGCTTACGTAGGCCCTTGGGCCGATAGCCTAGTACCTACCTCTGAATCTATTACCCACATCTTCCTAGGAAACCTATGCAGACAGCTCCACAACGTCTGCCTAAGAGACTGTAGAGTCATCACCCAGCTGTGTCTTGCCCATCATCTGTATCAGAGTGCTATTGATCGCATTTCTTTCTGTTACCATATACCACTGTTCTCGGTTTTCAGGATACATAAAACAAAACTCACTCTAACTTCAATATTACTGTCCCTGATTTCTTCTTGAAACTCTTTCACTACACGTCACTGTTTCCATTTTTGTTTTGAGTTCTTAAGTTTTATTCTGGTATCTATCCCATAATCTCTGACATCAACGTAAACTAAGAGGGTTAGCTGCATTTCAGAATCCTTTGTCTTTAAGAAAAATTTGGTCACTAATTACACTGCTACAGAGTCAATGAAAAGTTTTAAACATGGTTACTCTATGCAGTTGGTGTTTTCTGTATTACCATCCACAGATGAATAGGTTTATTGGGTGAAAAAGATGGCTTGAAATTTCAAATCTATTTCTAAACAAAACCTTAATAAGCTACTCTTTTAAGCCTATATTGTGATACAACTTAAAAAACTGTATAAGAAATGGTAACTAACAAAAAAAAAAAAATACAAAGGAAGCATTAAATAAGTTAATAAATAAGTAGTGTAATTTCCAGAGTGCCAAACAAATGGGGAATAATTTTGTTGTAAGCTACTAGAAACATATTACCATGTCATGTTTTCTTCTCACTGCAGTGCCAGTCTCTGAGCCCATAAAATTAAAATTAGCAGGCAAAAACATTAACTGCAGTACAAAGTCTGACAGCATTGCAGTTCCTGCATCCAGACCATTTTGGGGTATAACAAGTTATAAACTATATTAACTATAGAGTTATACCAGATCACTGACATGAGAGAAGATAATAAAATATAATGAAACATTTTTTTTTCAGTTTGCGTGCTCTTCCTCTGTAAACGAATAGTAAAGGAAGTATCTTCACGTTTTCACCTGCAAAGACATCCACGTTGCTGTGTGTTAAGTAGCTTAGGCCCTCTGCCATCCTTGTAGTGTAAACTGAATGGGCAATTGTTCACTGTTAACTTCCCCAAGGTGTACTGACCTCCAGAGTCAAGTAATGTTTCAGGTTGCAATTTCCCTGTAGGGAATGTGTGAGCGGCTTTGCGTTGCTCTCATATTGCCATTCTCAGCTGAGTGGGTTTTAGTGAAACTTCATCCAAGGTAAATTGTAGAAATTATTGTTTTTAATCACAAGCGATATCCAGTCCTATTCTTCTAGAAATTTTCAGTTACTGAATTAGAAGATTATTTTCTCGTGAGTATAATGAGTGGCTTAGTATCTGCTCTAGCAGATCTCCCTCAAATCCTAGAGTATGTATTCTGTGGGCTTTTCTCTCTCTCAAGGTTTCAGTCTTCATCTTTGTTATCATATTTTATTGCAAATCCTCCCTTAACATCTAGGTACAACACAAGTCTTTCTTAGCAGAAGTATTGTATTCGAAGCCCACAGATAAACCATTGATTTCCACATAGAAACTTCTGTCCTGGAGCCCTGATAAAATATCCTTAAAAATACTAGATTCAGTTTCTTAATGTTTGATGTTTGTGTTTCACTGGTGCAGCAATGATACTTGGGAATTCCTGACCTGGAAAGCCCTTAGCGGGCCTGTTTACCACAGAGTTAATTTCCTCTCCTAGGGTCCAGTGGACACTCACCATTAAGATGTCAGTAAATAAAAGGTCATCAGCCGGCATCATTTCTTCACTTCTTGCTGAATGAGACACCCTGCTGTCAGTACTTCAGACAGTCTGAAGCCGGGGATTAAGTGTCTAAAAAAGATATCCGTTAGGACTAATGTATGTACAGAGTGTGGAAAGCAAATCCCTCTCCGAGAATTCTGCTCTCTCTGATTATTCTGCCTTGGCCTGGGGAGTAATGTGCCCAACTGTATCCAGTATGCTCATTTTAATTCTAGGACTACTAAATGTAGGGCTGAATCACTCCACAGCCTATTAGAAAATGAGAAGGAAAGTCAGTGGCCCCCCACATCTCATGGGATCCACTGGTTCTGCTGGTGATCTCCCCTGAAAATGAAGGAAAAGGGGTTGGTTCTTAGGGGTAACTATTCCTTGAGAGAAGGAATCCTGAGAAAGAGCTTCCTTCACATGAGAGCATAGAGCTGAGAAATATTTCCAGTTGAAGTGATGGCCATTAAGAAGACATTTTTTCATGTGGTAAATTTAATGTCTGAAGATCCTGCAGGCTCAGAGGCAAAGTAAGTTTTTCAGTACAAAATGTAGATCCTAGGATGGGTCAGGGGCCTTCTTAGGAGGTCTTAAGTGGATGATGCTTCTAAGAAATTGTTTTGTCATGCATTGTGAAAAGAGAAAGGTTTGTAGAAGCAGGCAGATATGGCTCAGTTGTGACTCTTAACAGAAGAATGAGAGTCCTTTGGAGAAAAGTTCTGCCTGGTAAGAAAGAACAAGGAGGATGTTTGCTTGTAATGGTTGCTGCCTCTTGCACTGGTGTCAGTGGGAGAATCTTTCCAATTTTGAGAATCAGGGTTTTTGGTACTAGATCTTCTGGCCTCTTTAAGGATGATTAAGATCTTGTTAAAGAACTGGCCGGAGGGAATGAGAATGTTGTCATCTTCTCTGTCCGTTTGAATGTTGTCAGATCTGCGTGTATGGTGGTGCCTTAGTTGTGTGTTTGGAGATCCACCTCCAGAGGGAGCAGCTGTGCTTCGTGTTTTGACAGCCTGAGAAACATGAGAAATCAGGGCTGTCTGGAAGGGTGCTGATGTTCTTCGTGTTTCACTGTTGCAGTCATTACATTTGGGTAATCTGCTTGCAGGTTGCCCTCAGTCGGCCTGATTAACAAAGTCTTGGGTCCTGCGTCAGTTGCTGTCCTTTCTTCCATGACATCAGGTCATCAGGGGTACAAAACATGCAGCTGACACCATTACATCAGACTTTCTTGCCATGCGGTGCCCGAAGCAAAAGCAGTTTGCAAGTGCCAGTCGGCCGACTCCTGAAATTTTCGTTTTCGAGTTTCAGAACTGAAGTCTTCAACTAAAGCTGAGTATCCAGTTGGAGAAACTTTTTATTGCTCCTTACTGATGTCAGTAAAAGTTAATAATTGCATTACTTGTGGAAAGCAAATACCTCATAAAAATTTTCATTCATACTGTATTCCTTGCCTAAGCCCTGACCACGACGTACCTTGCTGTTGGTTTTGTGCTTTATTTAATCAACGCACTATCTGTCATCGGTATATTTTTGCCTCTAAATATTTCGGTTCTCTGTTTAATTATCCAGAAATGTCGTCTGTTAGCCATCCGACTACCAGGATTCTGAAAAAACGCAAAGATAAAGACAGAGACAGGCCACCGAGGTCCAAAACTGCAGACGATGCTTCTCCTAAGCCAGTCGCCAGTTCGCTGGTACTCAGGCGCTTTCGCAGCCCCTGATTCCCGCTACTTCTGATTCGCAGGCCTCTACTGAGACCCATTCGGAGTCCGATATGCCGCGAGATGCTTCAACTATGGAACCCGCGGATGTCTCTACCTTGGATGGGTCTGGCGCCGCTGTGCAGGCAGCAGCTTCTGAGGGTGTATTCAAGCCTACGGACTTGCATATTAAATCGACGCCTCCTTCATTACTTAGGACTAAATCTCGATCCATGTCTAAAAAAAATGACTCCCAGGCCACATGCTCAGGCCTCTATGCCTAAAAAACAAATGGTAAGAATGGCTGAAGATCTAATAACTCTAATCAGGAGTAGTCACCCCCCCCCCCTTTCTAAGAGGCCTAGGACTGAGGTTGATTATGAATCTTCTGATCAGGATTCTGTTTTTTCTGACTCTTCTGATGACCTGGATTTTTCCTTACCTACTTATGAGGATTCTGATGCAGAGGACTCTATTCCCTCTGCTTCCCCTCCTGAGGATTTTTCTTTTGGGGAAACCTTACATTCTCTAAGGGAGCATTTCCACTGGGAAAGCCAGGATTATTCTGATTCAAAAAAGAGGCTTAGGGATTTCCTTCTCCTACTTCAGCATAGGCCTTTAGCTATTCCTCCTATACTAGACAATGTTGATGATGCTTTCTCGGAATCTAGTTTGGCCCCTGATTCCCTACCTCCTGCTCCCAGAAAACCTGACATACTACAGGGTCCCTGATTCCCACAAGTTCCTTTTCAAAAAATCCTATTGCAGATCTAGAGAGGATTTCAAGGGCCCAAGGGCATTAAGGCTTCTACTGCTAAAAATCCTACCCCTTCTGATAGAGACTCCAGGGCGCTGGATAGATGGGGTAAGAAGGTGTACACTTCTGCAACCTTAGCCATTAGGGCTTTAAACTGCCAGTTTCATATGTTAAAATATCAGCATTCATGTTATTGGACTGCTTAAACAGAAAATGATGTTGATTCCCGACTGTGTGGAAAATAAAGAATTACAGGATTTGATGCATTCTGCTGATCAAGTTGGAAAACATACTTTGCAGTGTGGTTTTGATTCATTAGAGGCCTCTTGCAGGGCTGCTGTTACTGGGTCTGTGCTCAGAAGTCATGCTTGGCTTAAGGAGCAATGTTTGCCTGATCATGTTAAAGCTAAATTGTTGGATGCTCCTTTAAAACAGGACCGCCTGTTTGGCAACAAGGCTGAGGAAGTTCTTAAAAAGATGGAAGATAAAGCTAAATCTACGCAAACTGTTAACAAGTTCAGCCTCCTAGGTTTAGTAGGCACTGGCCCTCTAAGAATTGGTCCTTTCCAGCCCCTTCCAGGTCTTCTCAAGCCAAACCCCGACACAGCAAAAACCCCAGGTTTCAGTCCCAGGGGACTCAAAGAACTAAGCAGTGGGGGGCCTCCACTTCCAAGTCTGGAAATAATAAGACTCCCCCCTATGGTAAACTGTCTCAATGACTTCCTTTTAAAATTTCCAAGCACTTATCTGACTGCCCCTTTGGGGGGAAAGATTGCTCTTCATGCAAAGAATTGGGAACTCGTTACCCAGGACAAATGGGTTTTATATATAATGTCCCAGGGGTACAGACACTTCCACACATTGCCAACACCAAGTGGGTGGCCAGATTCACCCCCAAATCAGTGGGCAGAGGCCCAAAAACAAGTACTTTCTCTCTTAAGCATGGGGGCTATTCAGCTGGTGACATAAGAGGAAAAGGGACCAGGTTTCTACTCGGGACTTTTCCTGGTACCCAGGAAAGACAATTCATGGCTTCCTATCCTGGACCTGTCTACTCTAAACACCTTTTTGGAGATTCCAAAATTCAAGATGCTGACTCTTCACCAATTACTTCCTATGCTAGGCAAGGATTCCTGGTTGGCAACACTAGATTTAAAAGAAGCATACCTGCACATCCCAATCATGGAATCTTGCAGAAGATACCTACGCTTCAAAGCAGGCTACACGCACTATCAGTTCTCTGCACTGCCCTTTGGCTTATCTACTGCGCCCAGGGTATGCACAAAGTGTCTAGCTCCAGTTATTGCATTTTGCAGGCAAAGAAGTATTCAAATATACCCATACCTGGAAGATTGTGTAATTCAGGCAGAAAGCCAGGACATACCTTTGAATCATCTGGCCTTTGTAAAAAGGGTTTTAACTTGTCTGGGGTACACCATAAACGAAAAGAAATCACAACTGGTACCCTGTCAACAAATTATATTCCTGGGAGCAAGCTTGAATACAACTTCCCAGATGGCTTACCTCACGCCAGAAAAGGAAATTCATTTGACAACATACTTCAAACAAGTGGCCACAAAAACCCTGCTATCTGCAAGACAAATACTGCAAGCCTTGGGGTTCATGGCCTCCTGCATTCTTCTAATTCCATATGCAAGACTGCATATGAGGAAACTACAGCGGTATCTAAAAAGCCTGTGGTGTCAGCATTCTCAAAACCTAGAAACAATGATTTCTATCATACCTTGCCTACGCCTAGAGTTCCTTTGGTGGCTAGAGGCCTGCCACCAAAACAAGGGACTACCTTTCACACCACCCCCTGCCGCCCAAACCCTAACAACAGATGCATCAGACTATGCATGGGGGGGGGGGCTCACCTGATAGGGAAGTGCATTCAGGGCAACTGGAACCCAAGTCAAATGCACTTGCATATCAATCAAAAAGAAATGTTAGCTGTACAGAATGCTCTGACAGCCTTCAAGGACCACATTCTTCCAGGACAACTAGTGGTAAAGACGGACAACACCATTGATGTTCATCATGCTATGCTGCTGCAGTCATCACACTTGGGTTATCCTGCCGTCAGGCAGTCCCGCGGTCGGCCTGAATTCCAAAGCCTTGGTCCGGCGTCGGTTGTCGTCGCTTCTACCCTGACGTCAGTGCGGCAGGGGTATAAAAGAGGCAGCCGACGCCATTTTCTCCAGTCTTTCTTGCCGCGCGGTGCCCGAAGCAGAAGCAGTTCGCAAGTGCCGATCGGCCAGCTCCTAAGATTTTCGAACAGAATTTCAGCCGAAGTCTTCTATAAAGCTAAGTACCCCCTTGGGGAAACTTTTCTTGCCTCAGACCGATGTCAGACAAAGTTAATAATTGTATTTCTTGTGGGAAGCAAATACCTCATAAGGATTTTCATTCTTATTGTATTCCTTGCCTAGGCCCAGACTACGACGTTTCTGGTTGTCGGTTTTGCGTTAGGTTCAATAAACGCACTAAGCGTCGGGCTGATACCGCCCGACATTATTTTGGCAGAAAATTCAACTACATTATGTCGTCGGAACCTCCGACTACCGCTATGTTTAAAAAACGCAAGGACAAAGACCGGCAGCCTAGACCTAGACCAGATACCGAGGTCTCGGTTAGGCCTGCCGCCGGATCTTCGGTATTCAGTGAGGCGCCTACACAGCCTCTGACTACCGCAGATTTAGAAAATGTGACTACCTCTCAGTCAGCATCTACTGGGCCACTGGAGCCGGTTCCTCCTCAACTCGCGGACGCCAGCCCTGGCGGCGGTCCGGAGACTATGGACAGGCCTTCGGTTTCAGAAGGCATCTTTAAACAGACGACTCTTTCCATTAAGTCATACGCTAAGCTTCCAAAGGTTAAGAAACCGGGTCCACAGACTCCCACACAGGCCCCTATGCCTAAAAAACAGATGCTCAAAATGGCGGAGGACCTGATTACCCTTATCAGAGGTTCCCAGCCCCCTCCTGACAAAAGACCTAGACTGGAGGAAGATTTACCTCCTTCTGACCAGGAATCCATTTCCTCAGCAGACTCTGAGGAACAGGATTACCCCTTCCCTCTC
This sequence comes from Protopterus annectens, assembly GCF_019279795.1. Classification (NCBI taxonomy): domain Eukaryota; kingdom Metazoa; phylum Chordata; order Ceratodontiformes; family Protopteridae; genus Protopterus; species Protopterus annectens. The sequence continues at coordinate 71,691,842 of NC_056736.1, read as the reverse complement.
TATGAAGACTCAGATGCTGAGGAGTCTATTCCCTCTGTTTCCCCCCTGAAGACTTCTCTTGGGGAAACCCTGCACACCATGAGAGAGCATTTCCACTGGGAAGGACAAGATTACTCTGACTCCAAGAAAAGACTCTGTGAGTTCCTTCTTCTTCTGCCTCAGCATAGATCCCTAGCCATTCCTCCTGTTTTAAACATTCTGGATGATGTCTACACTGAATCCAGTCTAAATACAGATTCCTTACCTCCAGCACCACGTAAACCAGACAGATACTTTCGAGTCCCTGACTCTCACAAGTTTTTATATAAAAGCCCTGCTGCAGACCCAGAAACCATTTCCCAGGGTCCCAAAGGGGTTAAGGCCTTTACTGCTAAGAATCCACTACCTGTGGAAAGAGATTCCAGGGCATTAGAAAGATGGGGGGAAAAAGTGTATACCTCTGCCACTTTGGCCATGAGGGCATTAAACTGCCAATTCCACATGATTAAATACCAGCTGTACTTGCTTACTCAGTTAAAACAGAAAATGATCCCTCAAACAGATCAACTAGATTTCAAAGGGATGCAAGATTTGTTGCATGCAGCAGAACAAGTGGGAAAATGTACCTTGCAGTGTGGTTTTGATTCTTTGGAGGCCTCATGTAGAGCAGCAGTCACAGGGTCTGTAATACGTAGACATGCTTGGCTAAAAGAGCAGACCTTACCAGAACATGTCAAAGCAAAGTTACTGAATGCTCCACTGCAAAAGGATGCGTTATTTGGTGTCAAAGCAGAGGAAGTTTTAAAGAAGATGGAAGAAAAGGCAAAATCAATGCAAACAGTTAAGGATTTTTTACAGGTACAACCTCCTCGCTTCAGCAGAAACTGGCCATCAAAAAACTGGTCCTTTCCTGCTTCAGACAGACCCCAAAGGGGCAAGTACAGACGCCCTAGGGGCAGAGCCCAGGCACAGGGTACCTTCAGGCCTAGACAATGGCAAACAACAACTCAAAGAGGGGGAGACGACAGATCTCAACCCTTCAGAAAACAAACTCAATGACTTTCCTCTTCGCCTGACAAGCAAAATTGCCCAGGCAGCACCTCTAGGAGGAAAACTGGCTCTTTTTCCACAAAATTGGCACATCATAACAAAGGACAAATGGGTTCTGGATATTATTACCCGAGGCTACAGATTTCATTTTCACACTTTACCACGGATGAGAGGCATGCCAAATCTGCCAACAAACCAATGGGCAGAGGCACAAAAGCAAATTTCAGCTCTCATGAACATGAAAGCAATTCAAAAGGTACCTGCAAAAGAGCAAGGTCAAGGATTTTACTCAAGACTGTTTCTAGTACCAAGAAAGGACAATGCCTGGAGACCCATCTTAGCCCTTTCAATTCTAAACACGTACCTGGACATTCCTAAATTCAAAATGCTCACACTACAGCAGCTTCTTTCCATGCTGGGCAAGGAGTCTTGGCTGGTAACGTTGGACCTCCAAGAGGCATACCTGCATGTCCCTATCAGACAAGATTGCAGAAGATACCTCAGATTTTTGGCAGGCACAACGCATTATCAATTCTCTGCATTGCCCTTTGGCGTATCTACTGCGCCCAGAGTATTCACGAAATGCCTGGCATCAGTAATTGCATACTGCAGACAGCGAGGAATACACATTTATCCATATCTGGACGACTGCCTGATCCAAGCGGACAGCAAAGACATCCTACTACAGCATCTGGCATTTGTAACAAAGTTGCTAAGTTGCCTAGGGTACACAGTAAACAAAAAGAAGTCAAAACTAATACCCTCACAAGAAATAATTTTCCTGGGTGCCAGCTTGAATACAACGGCCCAAATGTTTTTGCTTGGCTGGCGTGAGGTAAGCCAACTGGCTCAGTACTTCAAAAAGATGGCAACTTCTACCCAGCTCACTGCAAGGAAATTCCTGCAGGCATTGGGGTACATGGCATCCTTCATTCAACTTGCATATGCAAGGCTGCATATGAGAAAACTATAATGGTACCTAAAAAGTGTATGGTCCCAACACAGACACAGCCTCGAAGCAACTATAACTCTCATTCCTTGCCTTCAAAAAGAGTTTCTATGGTGGGCTCAAGCATGCCAAGCAAACAAGGGCCTTCCTTTTGTCTCACCTCCACCAAACCAAACCTTGACAACAGATTCATCAGACTATGCCTGGGGTGCACACATGGCAGGACAATGCATACAGAGCAAATGGTCTGCAAACCAAAGGCAACTACACATCAATCAAAAGGAGATGCTAGCTGTAAAAAATGCACTAACAGCCTTCAAGGACCTTTTGCATCCATAACAACTTCTAATAAGGACGGACAACACCACAGTTATGTGGTACATAAACAAACAAGGAGGAACGCACTCCTACCCACTATGCAGACAGGCAATGGACTTGTGGAACACAGCATTAACTTACCAAGTACAACTGCAAGCACAATTCCTGCCAGGAAAAGGAAACATTTTGGCAGACAAATTAAGCAGAAATTTGACAGACCCTCACGAGTGGAGACTACACCCACAAGTATTCTCAATGATAACTCAAAGGTGGGGACCACCAGACATAGATCTGTTTGCCTCAACCAACAATTGCCAGCTACAAAAACTTTGCACAAGGACTTATCATCCCCTGGCCTGGAAAGTGGATGCCCTATCATTCAGTTGGACAGCATTGTCAGTGTACGCCTTCCCACCTCTGCCTCTATTGACCCAGGTATTACTGAAAGCCAGATCAGAGAGACCACAGATGATCCTCATTGCTCCGGACTGGCCACGTCAACACTGCAGCCCTCCATGGATCTTACCTCAATTCCCTCTGCTGTTAACCCAACAAAACTCTCAGATCCTTCACAGTCAGCTAAGAACCTTAAGTCTAGCTGCATGGAAAATACCTTAAATTATCAAAGAACACTTCTCTCAAAGGACGTCCAGAATGTTATTTTGGAGGCCAGGAGGCCCAGCACCAGAAAAACTTACTCAGACAAATGGAAAAGATTTTGTGTATGAAGCCAAGCCAGAAGCCTAAATCCTGGCATCCCAAATATTCTGCACATACTCCAATATCTAACTGAGATGCTACACAAAGGCCTTTCTTTCTCATCCATAAAGATCCATGCTTCAGCCATTTCAGCTCAATATGATATGGTTCCTCCCATTTTCTCTCATCCTTTGCTAAGGCAGTTTCTCAGAGGGGCAAAAAATATAAGACCCCCCAGAAAACCTCCAAGTTGGGATCTAAATTTTGTTCTGGAAAAGTTAACACTTCCTCCTTTCGAACCAGCCTTTTCAGCAGAGCTTCAATACTTGTCATGGAAGACAGCCCTGCTGCTGGCTATCACCTCAGCATGCAGAGTCTCAGAACTGCAGGCACTTATGGCAGTGGAACCTTTCATCATTTTCCATCAGGACAGAGTATCTTTACACACCAACCCTTCCTTCATGCCAAAGGTAGTATCCAGTGTGGCTCTCAATCAGACCATACACTTGCCCACCTTTTATCCAAACCCACAGAATAAAGGAGAAAGACTCCTTCACTCTTTGGACATTCACAGACAGTTACGTTACTATTTGGACAAGACAAAGGCCTTCAGAAAATCTGACCAACTCCTTGTATCCTATGCACCAGGCTCAGAAGGAAAGGCTATTTCAAAACAGACCATCTCCAAATGGATAGCACATTGTATCCGCTTTTGCTACTCACACCACGGGAAAGCAGTGCCTGCTAGTATTAGGTCTCACTCTACCAGGGCTACAGCAACCTCAGCAGCCTTCCTCCGAGGACTCCCAACAAAGGACATTCTGGAGGCAGCTACCTGGAGTTCAGTGCACACCTTCACCAAGCATTACCACCTTCCTCTGTACTCAAAAACCAGAGCTGGGTTTGCCACTGCAGTTCTGCAGGGCATTTTAGCTGCACCTAACCCAGTTTAGCTCCTACCACCCAACCATAGCTTTGGGACTCGACCCAAGTGTGATGACTGCAACAGCATAGCACGATGAACACAGTACAGTTTTGTACCTACCATAAATGTAGATGTTCGAGTGGTTATGCTGCTGCAGTCCAGGTTACCCTTCCTCCATCCCCTCTACCTAACGAGGCTTTTCTTACTCCTCCATGTACTTCAACCTTTGGGATGCATGTCTATATGGTGTATTTGCTTACAACTAGTACCATTGTTTTGCACTAAGGTATGTTTTGCAAGCTTCTTATTTTGCCTTCTTAGTTTGGGGCACCTGACATCTGGGGCAAGAAAAACTGAAGAAAATGGCGTCGGCTGCCTCTTTTATACCCCTGCTGCACTGACGTCAGGGAAGAAGCGACGACAACCGACGCCGGACCAAGGCTTTGGAATTCAGGCCGACTGCAGGACCGCCTGACGGCAGGATAACCCAAGTGTGATGACTGCAGCAGCATAACCACTCGAACATCTACATTTATGGTAGGTACAAAACTGTACTTTATGTGGTACATAAATAAGCAGGGGGGGTACACATTCTTACCCCCTCTGCAGACTAGCCGTGGCATTGTGGAACACAGCCTTGAGCTACCAAGTGCACCTGCAAGCTCAATTCCTGCCAGGAAAATTAATTACACTGGCAGACGGACTAAGCAGAAACCTCATGGACCCACACGAGTGGAAACTGGAACCAAGGATTTTCAACATGTTGACAAGCAAATGGAGGAGCCTAGATATAGACCTGTTTGCCTCTCCCCAGAACTACCAATTGGACAAATTTTGCACAAGGACCCCCCCACAAACAAGCCTGGAAAGTGGATGCTCTGTCCTTCAGCTGGAAAAAACTATCAGTCTATGCCTTCCCCCCTCTGCCTCTGCTCTCCAAAGTACTACTAAAAGTCAAACAGGACAAACCAGGGATGATTTTGATTGCTCTAGACTGGCCACGCCAACACTGGTACCCCCTCCTGTGCAGTGTGTCACGGTTATCTCCATGGCACCTGCCTCAGACTCCTTCCCTGCTGTCTCAGCAGGAGAACTAGATTCTGCACCCTCAGCTTCCAACACTGGACCTTGCAGCCTGGCTAATTACTTAATCTCTCCTTTACCACCCCTAAGCAAACCTGTGATGGATATCATCTTAGAGGCAAGGAGGCCTAGTACTAGGAAAAGAATCTGTGCCTGGAACCAATCTCAAGGGATGAGCACAGCAGCACCCAATTTACCTCAGATTTTAGAATACTCAACTGAGATACTTCACAAGGGCATGTCTTTTTCCTCCATTAAAATCCACTCCTCAGCCATTTCAGCTCATTATAACACAGAACCTCCCCTCTTCTCTCATCCACTGCTCAAGCAGTTCCTCAGAAGGGCCAAAAATTTGAGACCACCCAGGAGAGCTCCAACCCCAGCCTGGGACCTTAACTTTGTCTTGGAGAAACTCACTTTACCTCCTTTCGAGCCAGCTGCTACTGCAGACTTAAAATTTCTTTCTTGGAAAACAGCTTTCCTCTTAGCAGTCACTTCAGCTAGAAGAGTATCTGAATTACAGGCCCTTATGGCAGTGGAGCCTTTCATCATCTTTCATGCGGACAGGGTTGTCACTCAGAACGAATCCATCCTTCATGCCCAAGGTGGTATCCAGTGTGGCTCTTAATCAGTCCCATTCATTTGCCAACCTTCTTTCCCAATCCACAGAATAAAGGGAACGCATACTGCATTCCTTGGATGTGCACAGACAACTTAGATTTTACTTGGACAGGACTAAGCCTCAAAGGAAATCTGAACAACTGTTGGTAGCATTTGCTGCAGGGGCAGAGGGGAAGGCTATTTCAAAGCAAACCATTTCTAAATGGATAAGCCATTGCATTAATTTCTGCTGTAAGCACCATGGAAAACCTATCCCCCAGGGGATCAGACCCCACTCCACCAGGGCTACATCTACCTCTACAGCCTTTCTCAGAGGCGTCCCTACCAGGGACATCCTAGAAGCTGCTACCTGCAGTTCTGTACATACTTTCACCAAGCATTATCATTTGCCAATTTCCTCTAAATCCAGAGCTGGCTTTGCCACTGCAGTCTTGCAAGGCCTTATAGCTGGCCCTAATGCTATCTAAACTAATTAGCATTTTAGCACTCTTATGGCCAGGGTAGCAGACATACAAATTTTCTTCTTGCCATTAAGCAAAGGATTTTTTTTTTTGGTTTAGAAATCTGCCTTTGGCTTATTGGACCATGAGGAGACCATCTCTGAATCTAGCACTGGTTTGGTTTCTAAAAGATGTAATCTAAGACCCTGTGAAATGGTCAGGTTTCCTTGTGGCTGAGGGATGGAATTCACACAGCAAGAATGTGTCTTGAATGACATCATTTGCTACCTCTAAGACTGGAGTAATTGCCAAAAGTTTGTGCTCAGGAAGGTGAAGAAACTGTGACCCTTTTCTTTGATTGAGAGTGGTCATGAGCTTTCCAACTAAAATACGGTCTCATTTTGTGTAGGGGGGCTCTTTTTTTTTTTCTTTAGGGTTTTCGAGTTATATTGTTCCTATCTGGATTCCCAGAAAAGTGCAACTTGAATTATGTTAATTTAACCAGATATAAGGAAGCCATTTACTCTGTCTTTGACCACTACGGTACTGTGGTAGATTGCCCTGTTGTGAAGATGATATTCTGGTATTAAGGAAATAGAGTGTGATGGCTGAGTCATTCATGTAAATGGTGACTCAGACTTTTACAGCCGTATTTAGCTTGTATAGTCCTATTAGTAGGAAAACATTGTGAAAGGCATGACATTGTACTGCTACATGTCTTGAGTGGTGCAGGCAGAGGAAAAAATTTCAGCTGGATAAATTGATGGACCCTGGTGTCAGTCACCAAATTAATATGGTGGTGTTTCACCTCAGAAAGGTAACCTCTCTGGGTAACTACAGAAAGCAAGATAGGTAATAAGAGATTAACCTTTCATAACTTTCTGATGTCTGACTCTCCTTTGGTGGTTCATATGCTGTCTTGTTATTTTGTAGACTGTGTGGGGCCTTGAGTCAGTGTCTGAATTCTGCATCTTACAGTATTAGCCCTGGGGGGGCTAGAGTATTTGCATATGTATTTTACAAGCAAATCAGTTCAGTCCCTTGGGCTGCATCTTATTTTTGTTCAGGGGAAAAAATACAACTAGTGTTGCACAAATTACGAAATTATGTGGTGGTGGAGTTATCTCTGCCAGGTTATGTTTGATGGAATGTTTATTGTGCTGTTTTTGCCACCACTTTCTGTTGATTGTCGCCCCCACCTAGCCAGTTGACCAGTTGCTTTGACAGCCATCAGCGGTAGTTTGAGTTTTTTTCTACTTTAAACCCCACTTCCTGTCATACATCTGGCAAAGCCACCAGTGAAAACACCCCTCACTTCGACAAGGGCTGTTCCCACCAAACAGTCTTGCCCCACCCCTACACTTGGTAGTGACTTGTATGGTCTCCACAAGGGAAGTCATACTTCTTTGTGCCTCTTTGTAATGTGTGCAAGCCCCCCCCCCCCCTCATTGAGGCAAGCTGGCCATACCATTTGATTCCTGTTCCTGCCTACCTGGCCTCTTCATTGCCATGACTGCTAATCAAACCCTGGTCACCTGGGTTACAGTTACGGTGCCATCTGTCTTTACATTGGAGCCAGGCAAGCTGGGAATGTTTGGTGTGTGTCGAAGTGGGGGTCTTAGTGGTTTGATTCCTCGTCTAAACTTAATAGTGTTATAAAAGTGTTGTTACTTTTAGTTGTTTAGTGAATTGTTCTAGTTAGTGGTATTAACAATTTGTTTTTTTTACAGACACCCGAAGAACATGAGCTGGAAACTGGAATAAAGTCAAAGGAAGCCAGGAAGTACATCTTTAACTGTTTAGATGATATGGCTCAGGTAAATTAAAACTTATTAAATGTTCTGTTAGTAGGTATGTTGTAATTGTATTTAATTGCTAAGCTTCTAATGGAAAAGGTATATAGATTTAGTCAATCAAAAAACGTTAAGTCTGCTTGAGTGCATACCTTCTGTCAGAGACATTTGAGTACTATCAAAAAAGGTTCTGTTACTTTGCTGTCTTAAGGAAGTTATTTGTATTTGATGCACAGAGTACAGTTGTAACTAATCTTGCCATAACAGTAGTTGCTCGAGTAAATCACTGCAGTAGTAGCCTAATCTATGTGGGACAGCTTGTCAAAGATTGGCCCCCACAGGGTTGCCTCCAAAGCTTTAGGGCACCTTCCATGGCATAGTAGCAGGTGTAGGGGGACATAGGAGATAAAACAGAAGCTGTGCTGTCAGATCTTCAGAGCTTTCTTCACCCAAAAGGTGACTAGAGCCCTGAAAAATAAGGGGAATGTGTAAAAGACAAGAATATCACTTCCTGTCAAAATTCTCCCAAGTCAGGGAGTTGGGATGAGAGTGGCTTCTGCAACAGTGACCTACATGAACATCTGATCTGATATTGTTAATCCTCGTTCATTCCTTACGCCTGGGTTACTGGTTCCGACCTTGGAACCGAGACGGCCATCTTCCAAGCTCGCGACAGCCGCAAACTCTCGAGCTAAACTCTTATCCACAATTCCCCTCTCCGTTACCTCAGATTTCGTTTGCCGCATCTCTTGAGCTAAGTAAAACTTTCTTTGATAATACCTAATCATATCACATTTTTTCTCAGTTGAAATCTTGTTAAATAGTTCCCTCTTACCCTATCGCATCTAGCAACTCTTTTGATGTTCTTCGTGTTTCACTGTTGCAGTCATTACATTTGGGTAATCTGCTGGCAGGTTGCCCTCAGTCGGCCTGAATAACAAATTCTTGGGTCCTGCGTCGGTTGCTGTCTCTTCTTCCATGACGTCAGGTCATCAGGGGTATAAAACATGCAGCCGACGCCATTTTATTCAGTCTTTCTTGCCGCGCGGTGCCCGAAGCAGAAGCAGTTGACTCCTGAAATTTTCATATTCGAGTTTCAGAACCGAAGTCTTCAAACTAAAGCTAAGTACTCCTTTGAGGAAACTTTCTTGCTCCCTAATAAAAGTTAATAATTGCATTACTTGTGGGAAGCAAATACCTCATAAGGATTTTCATTTGTACTGTATTCCTTGCCTAAACCCAGACCACAATGTGCCTTGCTGTCGGTTTTGTGCTAGATTTCACCAACGCACTATTAAGCGTTGGTATATTTTTGCTTCTAAATATTTTGGTACAAGATTTAATTGTCCAGAAATGTTGTCGGTAAGCAATCCGACTACCGGAGTTCACAAAAAATGCAAAGAAAAAGTCAAGAGACAGACCGTCGAGGTCCAAAACTGACGACAAAGCTTCTCCTAAGCCAGTCGCCGGTACTCAGTGAGGCATTTTGGCAGCCCCTGATAGCCGCTACTTTTGAGTCGCAGGCCTCTACTGAGACCCATTCAGAGTCCAGTATACCGCGAGATTCTCAGAATATTGAACCCGCGGATGTCTCTCCCTTGGATGGGTCCGGAGCCGCTGAGCAGGCACCAGCTTCTGAGGGTGTTTTTAGGCCTCAACATTTTTATATTAAACAGACGCCAGCCTCAACAAGGTCAAAAACATCTTCTATGTCTAAAAAACTGACGCATGAGCCAAGTGCTCAGGCTCCTATGCCTAAAAAACAGATGATCAAAATGGCTGAGGATTTAATACCTTGATCAGGGGCTCCCAACCCCCCCCTCTGCTAAGAGGCCTAGGCAAGGCACTGATTATGAATCTTAAGATCAGGTTTCTATTTCTTCTGATTCCTCTTCTGATCAGGAATTTTCCATTCCACCCTATGAGGATTCTGATGCAGAGGAATCCATCCCATCTGCTTCTCCTCCAGAGTATTACTCTTTTGGAGAGACTTTGCATACTTTAAGGGAACATTTTCACTGGGAGAGGATTCAGAGCCTTAGGGATTTCCTTCTTCTTCCTCAGCTTAGGCCTTTGGCAATATCTCCTGTATTAGACATTGTGGATGATGTGTTTTGGGAATCAAGCATGGCTCTTGAATGTTCATTGTGTTTCACTGTTGCAGTCATTACACTTGGGTTATCCTGCTGGCAGGCTACCCGTTTCGGCCTGAATTCCAAAGTCGTGGTCCGGCGTCGGTTGCTGTCGCCTCTTCCCTGACGTCAGTGTGCCAGGAGTATATAAGATACAGCCGACGCCATTTTCTCCAGTCTTTCTTGCCGCTTGGTGCCCGAAGCAAAAGCAGTTCGCAAGTGCCGGTCGGCCGACTCCTGAGATTTTCGAAATTGAATTCCAGATCCGAAGTCTTCAATAAAGCCAAGTACCCCGTTGGGGAAACTTTTTTCTTGCTCCAGACCGACGTCAGAAAAAGTTAACAATTGTATTTCTTGTGGGAAGCAAATACCTCATAAGGATTTTCATTCTTACTGTATTCCTTGCCTAGGCCCTGACCACAACGTTGCTAGTTGTCGGTTTTCTGCTAGATTTAACCAACGCACTATTAAGCGTCGGTACGATTTTGCATTTCATTACTTTGACCGAAGGTTTAACTATATAATGCCGTCTGAACAGCCGATGACTGGAGTTCATAAAAAGCGCAAGGAAAAAGAAAAGGACAGGCATCCGAGGTCCAAAACTGACGATGAAGCCTCTTCTAGGCCAGTCGCCGGTTCTCAGTGAGGTGCTTTCACAGCCCCTGACACTCATTACCTCAGAGCCACAGGCCGCCTCCGACTCCCACGTGGAGACAACTAGGCCTCTGGATTCTCAAGGTATTGGGCCTTCGGAAACTATTCCCTCAGATGGGTCTGGAGCCACTGAGCAGGCATCAGCTTCTGAGGGTGTTTTCAGACCTACACAGCTTTATATCAAGTCAACTTCAGCATCCAAGACAAAGACTAAAACAGCTTTAAAGACAAGGAAACAAGTACAGCATTCTCCAGGACAGACTTCCATGCCTAAGAAACAGATGCTCAAAATGGCCGAAGACCTAATTACTTTGATCAGAGGTTCCCATCCCCCTCCCCCTCCTGATAAGAGGCCTAGGCAAGACACTGAATATAATTCCTCTGATCAGGTTTCCATTTCCTTTGTCTCCTCTTCAGAACAGGGATACTGTATTCCTCCTTATGAGGATTCTGATGCTGAAGAATCTATTCCTTCAGCTTACCCTCTTGAGGATTATTCCTTTGGGGAAACACTGCATACCATGAGGGAGCATTTCCACTGGGAGAGCCAAGATTACTCAGAATTTAAGAAAAGGCTCAGAGACTTTCTTCTACTACTTCAGCACAGACCTCTTGCTATTCCACCTGTTCTAGACATTGTAGATGATGTCCGGACTGTCTCTCGACTCTTTACCTCCTGCACCTGTTAAGCCAGACAGATACTACAGGGTTCCAGATTCTCATAAAGTTCTATATGCTGCTGACCCAGAAACTATATCTCAGGGTCCCAAAGGGGTCAAGGCCTCTACTGACAAAAACCCTGTCCCCTCAGATAGGGACTCAAGGGCACTGAACAGATGGGAGAAAAAAAAGTTTACACTTCTGCTACCTTGGCTGTAAGGGCTTTAAATTGTCAGTTTCATGAGCTTAAATATCAGCAATACTTAATGTCATTACTAAAACAGAAAATGTTGACAAATTCTGAATGTTCTGAGAACAAGGAAATGCAGGATTTATTGCATGCAGCTGAACAAGTGGGAAAGCATACTTTGCAGTGTGGTTTTGATTCACTAGAGGCCTCTTGCAGGGCCGCTGTTACAGGTTCTGTCATTAGAAGGCATGCTTAGTTAAAGGAACAGAATCTGCCTGATCGTGTTAAAGCAAAATTATTGGATGCTCCATTACAGCATGCTACTTTGTTTGGTGTTAAAGCAGAAGAGGTGTTGAAGAAAATGGAGGATAAAGCTAAATCTATGCAGACAGTAAAGGATTTCTTACAGGTACAGCCACCCAGATTTAGCAGGAACTGGCCTTCTAAGAATTGGTCCTTTCCAGTGTCAGACAGGCCTCAAAGAGGCGGATACAGACGCCCTAGAGGCAGACAACAGCCCCAGGGCTCATACTGGCCCAAACAATGGGGTGCTTCTACCTCCAAAAGCAGAGAAGACAAATCACAGCCATATAGGAAACAGTCACAATGACTTCCCTCTGCCATTGCCAAGCACTTATCTTTTGGCAGCGCCCTTAGGGGGAAAGCTTGCACTTTTTTCACAAAATTGGCACATGATCACCCAGGACAAATGGGTCTTAAATATAGTCTCTCAGGGCTACAGGTTCCACTTTCACACCCTTCCAAAGGCAAAAGGTATGCCAGACCTGCCACACAATCAATGGGCAGAGGCACAAAAACAAGTTTCATCTCTCATGAACATGAGGGCTATTCATCCAGTGCCACAACAAGAGCAGGGACAAAGGATTTTACTCAAGACTTTTCTTAGTGCCAAGAAAGAACAAAGCCTGGAGACCAATTCTTGACCTGCCTATTGTAAATACTTTTCTGGACGTTCCAGAATTCAAAATGTTGACTCTGCAGCAGCTTCTGCCCATGCTGGGCAAGAAAGCTTGGCTTGTAACTTTGGACCTCAAAGAGGCATACCTGCATGTCCCAGTCAGACAATCCTGCAGAAGATACCTCAGATTCATATTTGGCTCAATGTACTACCAATTCTCTGCACTGCCCTTTGGCTTATCTACTGCGCCTAGGGTCTTCACAAAATGCCTGGCACCAGTAATTGCATTTTGCAGACAAAGAGGAATTCAAATATATCCCTACTTGGACGACTGCCTTATTCAAGCAGTGACCAAAGACATTCTACTAAAGCATCTGGCGTTTGTAAAAAGATTACTAATTTGCCTAGGGTACAGTAAACGAAAAGAAATCAAAACTAGTACCTTCTCAAGAGATAATATTCCTGGGTGCAAGCTTAAATACAACTGCCCAGATGACCTATCTCACGCCAGACAAACAAAGGCAACTGACTTCTTACTTCGAAAACATGGCAACAAAGACCCAGTTATCTGCAAGAAAAATTCTGCAGGCTCTGGGCTTCATGGCATCCTGCATTCTGCTAATTCCATATGCAAGACTGCATATGAGAAAACTACAATGGTATCTAAAAAGTGTTTGGACTCAACATTGCCACAGCCTGGAATCATTAATTTCACTCATTCCCTGCCTGCAACAGGAGTTTCAATGGTGGGCACAGGCCTGTCACCACAACAAGGGACAGCCATTCACTTTACCCACAGCCAGGCAAAAACTAACAACAGATGCATCAGATTATGCCTGCGGGGCCCACATGGCAGGAAAATGTATTCAGGACACATGTCCCGCAAGCCAAAGGCATCTTCACATCAATCAAAAAGAGATGCTAGCTGTACAAAATGCCCTGATAGCGTTCAAGGACCTACTTCATCCAGGACAGCTGCTGATAAAGACGGACAATACTACAGTCATGTGGTACATAAACAAGCAGGGAGGTACACATTCTTGCCTCCTCTGCAGACAAGCCATGATTTTGTGGAACACCGCATTGACGTACCAAGTACACCTGAAAGAACAATTCCTGCCAGGAAAAACAAATGCTCTGGCAGACGAACTAAGCAGAAAATTCATGGATCCTCACGAGTGGAAACTAGATCCATAAATCTTCAATATGATAGCAAGGAAATGGGGATGCCCAGACATAGATCTATTTGCCTCCCCTTGCAACTGCCAACTACAGAGATTCTGCACAAGGACTTATCACAAACAAGCATGGAAAGTGGATGCTTTGTCATTCAGTTGGAACAACCTTACAATATATGCCTTTCCTCCACTGCCTCTCCTCCCCAAGGTACTCCTCAAGGTCAGACAAGGGAAGCCACAAATGATACTGATTGCCCTGGATTGGCCACGCCAGTATTGGTACCCAATCCTAACTAACTTGTCTCAAGGCCCAGCGTGGACATTGCCTCAAATTCCTCATTTACTGACCCAACAAAACAATCAGATCCTGCACAGCCAGCTCAGAACTCTAAATCTAGCTGCATGGCGGATAGTGTAACCATTCCGAATACACCTCTCTCTAAAGTGGTTATGGATGTTATTTTGGAGGCCAGGAGGCCCAGCACCAGAAAATCTTATGCAGAAAAATGGAAGAGATTCTGTGCTTGGAACCAGGCACAAGGAATTGACATGCTTGTACCAAATATCCCTCAGATTTTACAATACCTAACTGAGATGCTGGACAAAGGCCTATCCTTCTCGTCAATTAAGATCCATGCCTCTGCCATTTCAGCTCATTACAATACGGATCCACCTATTTTTTCACAGCCATTGCTTAGGCAGTACCTCAGAGGGACCAAAAACTTAAGACCTCCAAGGAGAGCACCAATACCTGCATGGGACCCCAATTCTGTCTTGGAAAAACTCACACTGCCTCCTTTTGAGCCAGCCAATACAGCTGAGATAAAATTCTTATCATGGAAAACAGCTCTGCTCCTACCAATAACTTCAGCAAGAAGAGTCTCAGAGTTGCAGGCATTAATGGCTGTGGAACCTTTTATTATCTTCCATCCGGACAGGGTTTCTCTGAGGACAAACCCAACATTTATGCCTAAGGTATTGTCCAGTGTGGCTCTTAACCAAACCATTCATTTGCCTACTTTTTTCCCAAACCCACAGAATAAAGGGGAGAGACTTCTACATTCTTTGGACATACACAGACAGCTACGCTTCTACTTGGACAAAACTAAAGTTTTCAGAAAGACTGAGCAACTTTTAGTGGCATATGCTGCAGGATCACAAGGAAAGGCTATCTCAAAGCAGACTATTTCAAAATGGATAGGACACTGCATTCGTTTCTACTATTCACAACATGGCAAATCAGTGCCTAAGGGCATTAGACCACATTCGACCAGGGCAGCAGCCACCTCAGCAGCCTTCCTCAGAGGAGTACCAACCAAGGATATTTTGGAGGCTGCAACTTGAACTTCAGTGCACACTTTTACTAAGCACTACCACTTACCTCTGTACTCTAAATCCAGAGCAGGCTTTGCCACTGCAGTTCTGCAGGGCCTCATAGCCACTCCTAATTCTATTTAGACCCAGCCGCCCAACCTCAGCTTTGGGATTCAACCCAAGTGTAATGACTGCAACAGTGAAACACAATGAACATAGTACAGTTGTGTACCTACCATAAATGTAGATGTTCAAGTGTATTCACTGTTGCAGTCCAGGTTACCCACCCACCATCCCCCTTTCTTTGCTGGGACTTATCTGTACTTCTCTATTCTATACAACCTATGTGGTGTATTTGCTTGTAGATGAAGGTAATGTTTATTTTAGGGCATGCTTTTTATACGCAATATTTTTAGCCTACCCTTTTGGGGGCACCTGACATCTGGGGCAAGGAAAACTGCAGAAGATGGCGTCGGCTGCATCTTGTATACCCCTGGCGCACTGACGTCAGGGAAGAGGCGACAGCAACCGATGCCGGACCAGGCCTTTGGAATTCAGGCCGACTGCGGGTCGCCTGCCAGAAGGATAACCTAAGTGTAATGACTGCAACAGTGAATACACTTGAACATCTACATTTATGGTAGGTACACAGCTGTACTTTCCCTGCCTCCAGCTCCTAGTAAGCCAGACAGATATTACAGGGTTCCTGACTCCCACAAATTTCTATTCAAAAATCCTGCTGCTGATCCTGAGACTATTTCTCAGGGTCCCAAGGGTGTAAAGGCCTTTACAGCCCAAAATCCTACCCCCTCTGGCAGAGATTCCAGGGTGCTGGATAGATGGGGAATGAAGGTTTATATGTCTGCAACCTTGGCAATCAGGGCCTTAAACTGCCAGTTTCATATGCTTAAATATCAACAGCATGTTATAGCCTTAATGAAACAGAAAATGATGTTGATTTCTGATTGTGTGGCAAATAGAGTTACAAGAATTATTTATTTCAGCAGAACAGGTTGGAAAGCATACTTTGCAATGTGGTTTTGATTCCTTGGAGGCCTCTTATAGGGCCGCCGTTACTGGATCTGTGATTAGAAGGCATGCTTGGCTCAAGGAGCAAAATCTGCCTGATCATGTGAAAGGTAAATTGTTGGATGCCCCTTTGCAGCATGATACTCTGGGAATAAGGCAGAAGAGGTTTTAAAGAAAACGGAAGACAAAGCTAAATCTATGCAAACTGTAAAAGATCTCTTGCAAGTGTAGCCACCCAGGTTCAGTAGACACTGGCCTACTAAAAATTGGTCCTTTCCTGTGTCCAACAGAGCTTCCTCAAGGCAAATCCCAGTGCTCAAAAGGCTCCAGATACCAATCACAGGGTTCTTGCAGGTCAAAGCAATGGGGTGCCTCCACCTCCAAATCTGGAGCACAACCCTACAGTAAGCAGTCTCAATGACTTTCCTCTACCATCACCAAGCACCTATCTTTTGGCAGCCCCCTTGGGGGGAAAACTAGCACTTCATGCTCAAAATTGGCTGTTAATTACCCAGGACAAGTGGGTATTAAACATAGTATCCCAGGGGTACAGATTTCATTTCCATACTTTGCTAATTCCAAACGGATGGCCAGATCTGCCAGAAAACCAGTGGGCAGAGGCCCAGAAACAAGTCATGTCCCTCATGGATATGGGGGCTATTCAACTGGTACCAGAAAAGGAAAAAGGACAAGGTTTTTACTCAAGACTTTTCCTGGTACCCAGAGAAGACAATTCATGGCGTCCAATACTGGACTTATCAATTTTGAACACATTCCTGGACCTTCCAAAATTCAAAATGCTGACTTTACAACAGCTACTGCCTATGCTAGGCAGGAATGCTTGGTTTAGTAACTCTTGATTTAAAAGAGGCATACCTGCATATCCCAATAAGGGAATCATGCAGAAGATACCTCCGCTTCAAAGCAGGTTTTCTGCATTACCAATTCTCTGCACTGCCCTTTGGCTTATCTACTGTGCCCAGGGTCTTTACAAAGTGCCTGGCACCAGTAATTGCATTCTGCAGACAAAGAAGCATACAAATTTATCCTTATCTGGACGACTGTCTCATTCAAGCAGAGGACAAGGACACTCTTCTTCAACATCTGGCATTTGTAAAAAGGCTTCTAGCATGACTAGGGTACACCATAAACAAAAAGAAATCACAACTGGTACCCTCTCAAATAATTACATTCCTGGGTGCAAGCTTGAATACAGCTGCCCAGATGGCTTACCTCATGCCAGACAAACAAAGGCAACTGACAACATACTTCAAACAAATGGCAACAAAAACCCAGTTATCTGCAAGACAAATTCTGCAGGCTTTGGGGTTCATGGCATCCTGCATTCTACTAATTCCATATGCGAGACTGCATATGAGGAAACTTCAGTGGTGCCTAAAAAGTTTATGGACTCAACATTGTCACAGTCTGGAAACAATGATTCCTCTCATTCCCTACCTACAACAGGAGTTTCTTTGGTGGGCAGAGACATGTTACCAAAACAAGGGACTGTCGTTCACTCTACCCCCTGCCACCCAAACCCTAACTACAGAAGCATCAGACTATGCTTGGGTGGCCCACCTGGCGGGAAAATGCATTCAGGGCAAATGGAGCCCAAACCAAATGCATCTGCATATTAACCAGAAAGAGATGCTAGCTGTTCAGAATGCTCTGACAGCCTTCAAGGACTTACTTCATCCAGGACAACTACTGATAAAGACGGACAACACCACAGTTATGTGGTACATAAACAAGCAGGGGGGTACACATTCCTACCCCCTATGCAGACTAGCCATGGCCTTGTAGAACACAGCCTTGACCTATCAAATACATCTTCAAGCTCAATTCCTGCCAGGAAAACAAAATACTCTGGCAGACGACCTAAGCAGAAATCTTTTGGACCCTCACGGATGGAAACTGGATCCACAAATCTTCAGCATGCTAACACAGAAATGGGGGAGCCCAGACATAGATCTATTTGTCTCTCCCCAAAATTATCAGTTGGACAAATTCTGCACAAGAACTCATCACAAAAAGCATGGAAAGTGGATGCCCTCTCCTTCAGCTGGAAAAACCTATCAGTCTATGCCTTTCCCCCTCTGCCTCTACTCTCCAAGGTCTTACTAAAAGTCAGACAGGAAAAAACAAAAATGATCCTAGTTGCTCTGGACTGGCCTCGCCAGCACTGGTACCCACTTTAAGGAATATGTTTCAACTTCCTCCATGGTACTTGCGTCAAATACCTCATCTACTGTCTCAGCAGAACAATTAAATTCTGCACACTCAACTCCAAACTCTGAATCTTGCAGCATGGCTGATCAATTATTCAAACAACACCTCTACGTGAATCTGTGATGGGTGTCATTTTGGAAGCCAGAAGGCATAGTACTTGAAAATCTTATGCTGATAAATGGAAGAGATTCTGTGCTTGAAACCAAGCACAAGGAACAGAGCAAAGCCCAATATTCCTCAGATTTTACAATATTTGACTGAGATGTTTGACAAGGGCCTGTCTTTTTCTTCAATAAAAATCCATGCCTCTGCCATCTCGGCTCATTACAACACAAAGCCCTCCCCTCTTTTTTCTCATCCTCTGATTAAACAGTATCTTAGAGGGGCCAAATATTTAAGGCCTCCCAGAAGATCATCAACTCCTGCATGGGACCTCAATTTTGTGCTGGAAAAACTCACCCTGCCTCCTTTTGAACCAGCAGCTACTGCGGATATAAAATTTCTATCCTGGAAAACAGCTTTTCTCTTGGCAATCACTTCAGCAAGAATGGTTTCAGAACTACAGGCTCTCATGGCAGTGGAGCCTTTTATTATATTTTACCTGGACAGGGTGTCCCTCAGGACCAATCCTTCTTTTATGCCTAAGGTGGTATCCAGTGTGGCTCTTAACCAGACCATTCACCTGCCAACATTTTACCCAAGTCTGCAGAACAAGGGGAAGCAGATTCTGCATTCATTGGACATACACAGACAACTAAGATTCTACTTAAACAGGATCAAATCTCTACGAAAGTCTGAGCAGCTACTGGTAGCGTTTGCTGCAGGGTCAGAGGGGAAGGCTATATCAAAGCAGACTATTTCTAAGTGGATAAGCCACTGCATTCGTTTCTGCTACTTGCACCATGGTAAACCTGTGCCCAAGGGGATCAGATCACATTCCACCAGAGCTGCCTCTACTTCAGCAGCTTTTCTCAGAGGGGTTCCAACCAAAGACATTCTAGAAGCTGCTACTTGGAGCTCTGTTCATACCTTCACAAAGCATTATCATTTGCCTCTCTTCTCCAAATCCAGGGCAGGCTTTGCCTCTGCAGTTCTGCAGGGCCTTATAGCCGCTCCTAATGCTGTTTAGTTCCATCCTCCCATCCATAGCTTTGGGATTCTACCCAAATGTAATGACTGCAACATTGAAATACGAAGAACATAGTACAGTTGTGTACACTTATAAATGTAGATGTTCGAGTGTATTCACTGTTGCAGTTTGGGTTACCTACCCGCCATCCCCCTTTTCTACAACTTCTCTTTCCTTCTCTATACACAAAAGCTTTTGTGGTTTATTTGCTTTTAGATGAAGGTAAAGTTTATGTTTCTAAAAGTGCATTTTTATGTTTACTGTTTATATATATATATTTTTGCTCCCCATTTTGGGGGCACCTGACATCTGGGGCAAGAAAAACTGAATAAAATGGTGTCGGCTGCATGTTTTATACCCCTGACGACCTGATGTCATGGAAGAAGAGACAGCAAATGACGCAGGACCCAAGACTTTGTTATTCAGGCCGACTGATTGCAACCTGCCAGCAGATTACCCAAATGTAATGACTGCAACTGTGAATACACTCGAGCATCTACATTTATGGTAAGTGTACACAACTGTACTTTTTTTTTCTAGCCCTTCTTTCTTCTTACCGTGAGGTAACTCCTTTGTCATCATTGGTAAAACCTTTCTTTGCTTTACCTTCGGGTATTTGTCGTACCATTGTTGGTTCCTTCTTCTTTCCTTTCTTTTTCTTCCTCCTACCTATCATGGCAGAGAAAAAAGGTAGTCTGGGATTTAAGAGATGTATGGATTGGTGGCATAAATTGTCTATTTCGAATGCACATTCGTTATGTGTTTACTATTTGGGTGTGCCCCACTTAACTGTTGACCCGCCTTGCGGGATTTGTGCAAACTTTTCGAACAGGACTTTGGTGGAAAGGAAAATTAAACTGATCTTAAAGGGACTACTTAAATCTTCCTTTGCAAAGGCTATTTCTGGGTCGGAGGCTTCAACCCCTCCTAGTTCCTATAAGAAAAGGGATGAACATAAGGAGGCCAGGTCTCTTCTGTCATCTCATGCTGGGGACCCACAGGAACAGAGACCTAAGAAGGCCAAACTTTCTAGTTCGGAGTTGAATTCCTCGGCCCAAATGCTTTCGGTGTCTAGATCTTCTGCACCAAAGCCTTCGGCACCATCCGCTACTTCGTCACAGAGTATTGTGCCCTACACCTCATCGGAACCAAGGGGCCCCTCGGTTCAGACTTCCTTACCGGCACCGACTTTTTCATCTATGCAGACCTTTATGGCATCGATGACTGTTCCGACACCCTCTCCTGCTTCAGCTCCGACAATTTACACGGCACCAACTATCCTCTCGGTACCGAACACCTCGTTTTACACACAGACTCTTTCAACACCTACCATAGTGCCAACTACTACTTCGGCACCGACTTCGTCGGAGCAGACCTTACCTTCGGCACCGATGATCTCCTCGATGAAGACACCAGTAGTACAGGCCTTAACAGCTCCGTTGTTCTCTGTGCAGACACCTGTTTTAGCTCCATCCAAATACCCCTTTGTGGGCACCGAGTTTCCTTCATTCTTGGATAGACCTGATTCCCCTTCAGCTCTGTCCATGAGATCCACTAGAAGCCTCTCTAAACATGATGTGGTGCATCTTGTGGATCAATTGCCTTCGGCCAGAGATATCCAACCCTCCAGCACCTATTCTTCCTTCAGAGGTGAACACCCTTCTCCAAAGACCCCTACCTATTCTCCTCCTTCATTGCCTTTGAAGCCCCTTGCTGTAGCACAGACTTCCCTCACTACGGCTCTTTTTATGGACCTCACTAAGGAGCCGCAGTTGCCTTTGTGGCAGGAGAGACTTGTCACTCCAGTCACTGCTCAGGATGCCAGCTGTGGCATACGTACTCCTGTTTTTCACAACCATCCAGGGACTCCGAGTCGGCAGGCTGATTTGCTTGAGCTAGGTGTGACCTCCTCGGCTGGACCAGCCTTCCAACTCATGGAGAAAGTTCTTGCGTCTGTTGGCTTTCCTGTGCTATCAGTGCCCCCGTCCTCCTCTGAACCGCAATTTACACAAGCCACCCCTAGCGGACACCGGTCACAAGGGCCTCAGGACACACTCCCACAGGAGGCCCCTTTTGCACTGTCTTCCCCAGATTCTCCCCCTGAGGAAGTTAAGTACCAGAGTTCATGTAAGAGGAAGCACGTGGACTCCCCAGAGGAGTCCCTCACGGAAGACACAGACTTTGATGATGGTGAAGGGTCCCCTCGGTCACCCTCTGAGGTATCCTTTGGAGATATCCTCGAAATACTTAAACAGAGAGGTGAATGGCGGCCCTCTAACCCGACCTTTGAAGAGTCTGTGGTCCTGCAGGCCTTTCGTGCCCCGCCTCCGGGGTTACTCCACCTGCCGACGACCTTGTCCGGCTAGTCGTACAGCGTGCATGGAAGGCTCCTGACACCGTTAAGCCATTCCCCGGAGGCCAGATAAAATCTTGCCCCCTCCAGATAGTGATCCTCACTGGTCCAATGGTCTTCCTGTAGATGCCTTGGTGGTGGCAGCCGCAACAGAAAAGGATCTGGCGGAAGAAAGCCAGACTGTCCACCAGCCCAACAAAGAGTCCCGGGTGCTGGACAGATTAGGGAAGCGTACTTTTGCATCAGTGACCTTTGCAGTTGGATCCCTGAATTATATGGCACATTTTACCAGGCTTCAAAGAGACTTAATTTCTGAGCTCTCTGAAACTTTGTCCGGAGCTGTGTCTGATGAGGTCCGGGACAAAGTGGCCAGAAGAGTTGGAAGATGTGGCACAAAAAGTCTCAAGGTTCTTTCCATGACACACGAGCCGAGTTTTCCCTTAGAGGCAGAGGGGGAAACTAATATGGAAGATGCCCCTTTCGGGGCAGGGGATGTCTGCGTAACCAGGGCTCCAGATATTCTTTCTCTGGCCAGTCCTACCAGCGCTCCTGAAGAGCGGCCCAACTGCTTTCCTCTGGAAACAGTTGGGGGTCATTTCTCTTTGTACCCTTCTGCCTGGCTAACCATTATCACTGATTCTTGGGTACAAGAGATAATAACCAGAGGTTATCGTATTCCCTTCAGTCTTTGTCCAGCCTCCCTAAGAAACTTGCCCGACGTTCCACCCAGTCAAAGGGAAGAAGCAGCATTAGAGATTTCAAAGCTGTTAATAAAAAGAGTCATTCAAATAGTCCCAGCAGACTAGATAAGGTCCGGATTTTACTCAAGATTATTTTTGGTGCCAAAAAAGACCGGGGACTGGAGACCAATTTTGGATCTCAGTGTGTTAAAACAAATTCGTAAATGTACAGAAATTCCAGATGGTCACAATGCAGTCTGTCCTCCCACTCTTGGAGACAGACGATTGGATGTGCTGTGTAGATCTTCAGGGTACGTACTACCACATAAAGGTGGACAGACCATGGAGAAGATTCCTTTGCTTCCATGTGGGAACCAGTCATTACCAGTTCCGAGTACTGCCCTTCGGACTTTCTACAGCCCCCAGAGTGTTCACAAAGTGCATGGCAGTTGTCACAGCTCACCTGCAACTGCAAGGATTCCAGGTGTTTCCATACCTAGATGACTGGCTCATCACCGCCCCCACCAGAATCTATTGGAAGAAGCCTTGGCATACTCCCTTCACACCGCAGAAAGGGTAGGTGTAACTATAAACTGGCAAAAATCCAACCTCCCCCCATCCCAATCCATAGAATTTATTGGGGTCCTCTTAGATACAAAGAACTGTAGGGCATCGATTCCAGAGCACAGAATTCTAAGGATAAAACAACAACTCATACCCATCCTCTCAAGGGAAAGATCCACAGCACATTCTGTCCTCCAGCTGTCTGGTTCCATGGCAGCTTCCATCACCCTTGTTCCCCTTGGAAGATTCCACATGAGGCTCTTACAATGGTTACTACTCGCCCAGTGGTACCCTTTTCATTTTCTTCGATCATCCCAATTTCGGGTGACTCGGAGATGCAAACAAGACTTGATTTGGTGGATGTCACAGAACCCGTCACAATGGTCTCGCCCCTTCACACCCCAACAGCCACAGTGACCACAGACGTCTCCCTGATGGGGTGGGGGGGCTTTTTCAGGGGAAGATGGTCCAAGGCACATGGTCGGAACTAGAGGCCCATCTGCATATAAATGTCCTTGAACTGAGGGCGGTGCTTCTAGCGTTGTAAGCATTCCATCCCCTCCTCCCATCAGGGACTATTGCAATACAATCAGACAACATGGCTGTAGTCTGACACATCAACAAACAAGGTGGAACCAAAACCTACCCACTTTGTCAGGAGGCCATGAGGATATGGCAATGGGCGATGGCTACCAACCGCTTTCTGATAGCAACGCACATTACCGGGACTTACAACGTGATAGCAGACAGACTGAGCAGGTGCATTCTGCAACCACACGAGTGCTCTCTGAATCCTCTTATAGTGGTGGAGATTTTCAACCGCTGGGGTCTCCCTTGCTGTGACCTGTTTGCATCCCCAACCAACTACAAATGCAGCAATTACTTCGCCCTGATTCCCCCTCGAGGACAGTCGCCCAGGGATGCTCTAGTCCACTATTGGCCCTCGGGTCTGTTTTATCCCTTTCACCCACTTTCTCTCATTCCCCAGTTCCTGATGAAAGCCCGCCGGTTGAAGAGCAAGATAATCCTCATAGCGCCATATTGGCCTCATCAAATTGGTTCCCCTTCCTATGGCCTCACCTGCTAGATCAACCATGGATTCTCGATCCAACTCCGGACTTGATCTCCCATCCGCAGAACCTGATTAATCCCAACTTGAACAGCCTGAAGCTCACAGCTTGGCTACTCCACTTCCGGTGATTGCCAGGCAGACTGATCTTCCCCAGTACATGACATTCTTATTGCATCTCATAAGTCTTCCACCAGAACTACTTATCTCAGCAAGTGGAAAAGGTTTACCATTTGGCTGAAGGAAAAACTGATAGACCCTTTTTCAGCACCAGTGCCGGTAGTACTGGAATACCTGTCAAGTTTATTCCAATCTGGCCTATCTACTTCTACCATTTGAGTTCATTTGGCTGCAATATCTAATTTTCACAATGGTGTCCATGACTCTTCCCTTATGTCACACAAAATATGCAAGACCTTTCTAAAAAGCGTAAATAATTTGAAATCCCCTTTTAGAGAACCTATCCAGCCATGGGACCTGTCATTAGTCCTGCAAGCTTTGGCAGCTTCTCCTTTTGAACCAGCTTCTTCATACGACCTCAAGTTTCTTTCATGGAAAACTTTGTTCTTGGTCGCCATTACTTCTGCCAGACATATTTCTGAACGTCAAGCTCTGTGCATCAAACGGCCTTACTTGATCTTTCATAAAGACATTGAGAACTAATCCTTCCTTCCTGCCAAAAGTGATCTCTGAAATGTCCATTAACCAAACTATTGAATTGCCAGTTTTCTTTCCCAATCATTCTAACAGAGGAGAGTATTGTCTGCATACCCTAGACTTTCACAGGCAAATTCGTTTCTATCTGGACAGAACTAAGGCTTCTCACAAATTAGATCAGCTATTCTTGGCCTAGATTTGGATGTGCTGTTTCTAAGGTCACACAGGCTAAATGGTTAAGACTGTGTAACTTTTATTCACAAAACTCACGATATCCCTCTGACTACAGCCGTAAGGGCTCATTCCACTAGATCGGTAGCAACTTCTGCTGCCTTCCATGCTAGAGCTTCTTTACATGACATTTATGCGCTGCAACTTGGGCTAGACCTCATACCTTCATCAACCATTACAAATTGGATTTGGCCTCCAGAGGAAGAGCATCCTTTGGTTCAATGGTGCTCAGGAATGTCCTTCCCATGAGAGCCTCCCAAGAATAAAGGTAGCTGGGGACTCTGTCCCAGGTGTAAGGAATGAATGAGGATTAACATTATCAGATAAAGAAGTTATGTCTTACCATAACGTTACATCTGTATTGTTGATCCTAGTTCAGTCATTATGACGCTCCCTCCTTCCCCGTCCTGAGGCTTATAGTGTATCATCAATCGGTTCCATTAGGTCCTTTGTCCAGAGGTAGCCTCTACTTTCTTTGACTTGCAAACTCTATCTGAGGTAACAGGGAGAGGGGAATTGTGGATAAGAGTTTAGCTCGAGAGTTTGTGGCTGTCACGAGCTTGGAAGATGGTCGGCTTGGTTCCGAGGTCGGAACCAGTAACCCAGGCGTAATGACTGAACAAGGGTCAACAATACAGATGGAACGTTATGGTAAGACGTAACTTTTTTATGTTGAAACACAGGTGCCAGGGTAGGATTAGTTGTTCTAGTAATGAACTAAAGTATTTAAGTACTGTTGCTGTTTGAATGAACTGTCTGATGAAGCAATGGTTACCATTGCGAAAGCGTTCACCATTTTGTATTAAAAAAGAAGATTTTACTTTGTCGCGGTTAAGCTTGTTTATTCCATCTACCTTCCTACTGGGCACCTGTGTTTCAACATTTTCAGCTTCTGGGCTGGTTTGGATTTGTCTTTTTTTTATGGTTTGATTACATACACAGCTGTACTATGATCATCATTAGATCACTGTTGCAGTAGCCTTAGCTGTATGGGATGAGTGATGAATGTTAGAGTGCCAGGAAGGAAAAAGATGTGTCAGAATCCAGGAATCCCTAGGGAAGAGTCCTAGAAAATCCTGCCCTGGATCTAGAATAGTAATCCAGCTAGTAGTTGTGATAAAGGGGTGAACAGATAACCATGTTGCTGCTGCTAGTATATTTCTAAAGCCCCCCCTTCAAAATCCACAGAAGTAGCCAAAACCCAAGTAGAGTGGGCCCTGACTTTGCCTTGAAATGATTCTCTGTGTTGATAATAAGAAAGGCAGTATCTTAAACAACCATCTAAATCAGGGGTGTCCAACCTTTTCAGTTGCAAGGGCCATTGAGTAGTTAAAAAAAATCTGGGGGCGGCACGTGGAGGACCAAAAAAAAAAAAAAAAAACATTAACTGAAGAGGAAAAAAAAAAAAAAAAAGCAACACCTGTGCACATAAAAGAGAGTTGGAGAAAGTTTCTCATGGTGGGTGGGGTGGGTTACAAAGCTGCCTCTCAAAAACAATATTGCCCACAATTTCAGGTGCTTTTTTTTCTCTGAATCATCTGGTTTTAATGTTAGCTAATAGCTTAGTAGTGGAATGGATGGTAAGAAAGAAAAGCACTGAGAATTAGCTTGGAGGATGCCCTGTATGCAGACACAGGTCTTAATAGTGTTAATCCTTTTTATTACTACTACCTTGTGGTCGTAGTGTTCCCTTTTTTGGGTGCTCTCTCCCACCCCACATCCCAAATGCTATATATTATGACTGACACTCTAAATTGGCCCTAGGCCTAGGCACATGTGTGTGCCTTCTGTGGAAAGACCGGGCTGGTTCTGCTGTGACAACCCCAACTGGAAAAAAGCCAAAAGAATGTAACTTACCTTTCGATGTAGTGAGTAGTCGGTGTGTAAAATAAATCCTCTCTCTTCTATGGCTACGCTTCGATCTACGCTCCTCCTGCAGCTTTTTCTTAAAAAAAAATCGCCGAACTGTGTTTTCGGCCATACCAGCAGCAGATGCTGGTGGAAAAAAAAAAAAAAAAAAGTAAGTTTGAAAGAAGAGCAGAAGCGAAAACGCAAAAAACAAACGGAAAAGTGAAATTAAAAAAAAAAATAATTTTAAATTTAAATTTAAATTTGGAAGGAAGAGCTCTGAGGGGAAGCTCTGCGCGGGCAGGTTGGACCCTCACTACTGATCTAAATTGTCTGTTTGGACACTGTGTCCCTTTTTTCAGCCTTTATAGAAAACAAACATTATCAGCAGTCTTTGAAGGTTATGGGTATGAACATTCAAAGTATGGAGAATTGTTTCACAATTGGCTATGGGTATGAACATTCAAAGTATGGAGAATTGTTTCACAATTGGCTATATGGGTTGTATCCTGCCAAGGATACAACAGCTAGACAGCTTCCAAAGCTTCAGGGCACCTTCCACATGGCCAAACTGTCCGGCAACTTGAACTGAGCTGACTAAAAGACATGTTTGGGTGCCAGGCCCTTTAGAGCTTTCTTGTCAGCAGAGAGAGAGGATGGGCCCTACAAGGACAATGCTAGGAACAACAAAAAATAAACATCCACACCTTGGCATAAAAAACAAACTAAAAAACAATGGGGTGGAGGGGAGCGGTAACTGCAGCGGTGATCATTCAAACATCTATTGTTATGGTAAGTTTACTTACACAGCTGTACTTTTTTATGCTCTGGAAGGAAAACTGGGAGATGAATAGCTTGACTCAAAGTAAACTCTGAAACAACTACAACTAACAAACTATAACTATAAACAACTATAAACACTATGGATATTGGAGGAAAGGGTTAGGGAGCATTCCTGACAAGGGGAGGGGAAATACATTGCTCTTCTAGACTTCAGTGTACAGAGTCCCTGAATAGAATGTCTTCAGTTGTCTATTTTGGCTGGAGGCAAATGGATCTCTTTGTGGTGTTCCTCACAGAAGGAGCAAATCCTGTAAGATCAGTGGGCTCATTATCAATTTGTAATGGTTTGTCCTGGTTCTCCTTAACTTGTTTATAATAGTATTCATCTCTGACAGAATGTAGGTAGTCTGGATGGATAAATGAGATGGGGTGCTAGATTCCAAGCTACCCTGGCAAGTCTGCAGAGAGGGTTAAGACTTATTCCTCCGTTTATGCACCACATCACTGTGGTATCGTCTTTGATGACTAGCAATGGTCGTAGAACCCAAAGATGGCCCAGAGGTTTGACAGCAAGTATTAAAGCCATAATTTCTTTGCTATTTGTATTTTAACCTGTTTTGCTCATTCCAAAGGCCCTGGACCTTCATTCCATTTGATACAGCTTCCCAAGCTAAATTCTGAGACATGTGTTGTTACTTGATTGCATGAGAGAGATCCTTGGCAGAATGTCTCATATAGCTTAGGCTACTGCACCAGTGATCTAATGAAGAACACAGGGCAGGAAATGTGACCTGATAAAAATGGTCCATTTAAGGCTCTATGCATTAGAATTGCTCCAGTGTTACAGCTTTCAGGCTTCAGGCTTCCTCCCTTGATGTCCTCATGTTTCTTTTCTTGCAAGTCTCCAGTTCTTTGTGGATGTGTGAGCTTTTCTGAAATGGAGTCTTCATGCTGCGTCTCTTTGTTTGCTGTTTTTATCATAAATGATTGTTTCTGATATTTTTGTCTGAATACTTCAATGCAAAGGTAACCCCTGGCTTATGGTCCGTTTTCCCCCCAGTCATCATGCCAAAATTATTGCATGCTATTAAGTCCAGTGACAAGCAAATTAGTTGTATTCACTGCTTAGGAGATGAACACAGTAATGTTTCTTGCTCTGAGTGTTAACCATGTGACGTGAAAGTAATGAAGTTTCCATATGAAATGCACACTTATAGGGAAGAGGCCTGAGCAGCAGATGACCCTTGACATTGCACTATTCCCAGACCCAAGTCTAGCCAGGCAAATGACTTAAGGTAGTCCTCAAAAAATAGGCAACTGCCACAAAGAATGCCTTACTAGGTGTCAAACAAATGGAAGCACAGGCCTAATTTTCCACTTTTATGACTCTAAACAACCTGAAGACAATTTCCTTGTTAAAGATTTGTTGCAGAGACTTCTGGAGCCTTTTGTGACACACAAATTGCCTCTTTTTGCCCCTCTTCTCTGACACATAAATTACCTCTTTTTGCACTGTTCTTCCTTCCTTCCTCTGGCTTTCAGTTATAAAAAAAAATTAGCACAGGCTATTTGGGTAGGTAGCACGCCCCTTTCCTTGGATTAGGGGTGCTGTGAGTTATTGAGAGTCCCAGATGTTCATCGTGCATACAGCTGCAGTCATAACAGATGGGTTCTCCTGCCATCAGGCGGGTCCTCGGTCGGCCGAATTCCAAAGTCTAGGTCCGGCGTCGGTTGTCGTCGCTTCTTCCCTGACGTCAGTGCGACAGGGGTATAAAGGAACCAGCCAACGCCATTTTCTTCAGTCTTTCTTGCCGCGCGGTGCCCGAAGCAGAAGCAGTTCGCAAGTGCCGGTCGGCCAGCTCCTGAAATTACGAAAATTTTGAAACCGAAGTCTTCTTGAAAGCTAAGTACCCCGTTGGGGAAACTTTTCTTGCCTCAGACCGATGTCAGACAAAGTTAATAATTGTATTTCATGTGGGAAGCAAATACCGCATAAGGATTTCCATTCCCTCTGTATACCTTGTTTAGGCCCAGACCACGACGTCTCGGTCTGTTGCTTTTGTGCTACATTCAACAAACGCACCATTAAGCGTCGGGCGGAGTTCGCCCAGCATTATTTTGGAAAAACATTTAACTATATTATGTCGTCGGATACTCCGACTCCAGTTCTGTCTAAAAAATGCTAAGATAAGGACCGACACACGAGGTCCGCGGCCTCTTCCGACACCACGCCAAAGCCGACTACACGTGATCCGGTTCTTAGCGAGGCGCCTACGCAGCCCCTGACTACCGACGACACTTCATTGGCGGTGTCTCCTGTGCCCGAGGTCGCAGGCTCCTCGGCCCACACCCCGACTACAGATACCGAAGCCACTCTTGGCATTGAACCTCAAAATGTGGACAGGTCTACCTCCACTCAAGGTGTCTTCAGACCTTCCTCTTCTTTTTCCATCAAGGCTTTCATTAAGTCTAAAGCAGCCATGCATTCTAAGAGACAAGCTACACAGGGCCCATCTCCAGGCCCCATGCCTAAAAAACAGACGTTTAAAATGGCTGCGGATTTAATTACTCTTATCAGGGGTTCTCAACCCCCACCAGACAAAAGGCCCAGAGTGGAGGAAGAATCCCCCTCCTCTGATCAGGGCTCCATTATTTCAGAGCACTCTGATGATCAGGAACATTCTTACTCCCCTTGACTCTGATGCGGAGTCGTCCATTCCTTCTGTATCCCCCCCAGAGGATTACTCATTTGGGGAAACTTTGCATACCTTAAGGGAACACTTCCACTGGGAAGGCCAAGATTATTCAGATTCCAAGAAAAGGCTTTGGGAATTTCTCTTGCTACCTCAGCACAGGCCTCTGGCTATACCTCCTGTCTTGGACATCCTAGATGATGTTTACTCGGAAGCCTGCCTTAACCCGGGTTCTCTGCCTCCAGCCCCAGTCAAGCCTGACAGGTACTACAGGGTTCCTGACTCACACCAATTTCTATACAAAAGCCATGCTGCTGACCCAGAAACCATCTCACAGGGCCCCAAGGAAATTAAGGCCTCCACTGCTAAAAATCCATTACCTTCCGAGAGAGATTCCAGATCCTTAGAAAGGTGGGGAAAAAAGGTATATACCTCGGCTACCTTAACCATGAGGGCCTTAAACTGTCAGTTCCATATGCTAAAATACCAACAGTTTTTGTTATCACAATTGAAAAGTAAAATGTCACAACCTGAACAACCAGACTTGAAGGAAGTTGCAGGATTTGATGCATAGTGCAGAACAAGTGGGTAAGCATACCTTACAATGTGGTTTTGATGCTCTAGAGGCCTCCTGTAGAGCTGCTGTTACAGGATCAGTCATACGTAGACATGCCTGGCTCAAGGAACAAACCTTGCCTGATCATGTCAAAGCTAAATTACTAGATGCCCCTCTACAAAAGTATGTATTATTTGGTGCTAATGCTGAGGAGGTATTAAGGAAAATGGAGGAAAAGGCTAAATCAATGCAAACTGTGAAAGATTTTCTACAGGTACAACCCCCACGTTTCAGTAGAAATTGTCCTTCCAAAAATTGGTCCTTTCCAGCCACGGACAGACCTCAAAGAGGTAGATACAGGCGCCCGAGGGGCAGAGGACAATCCCAAGGATCGTTTAGAGGCAGACAATGGCAAGCTCTTACACAAAGAGGTGGTGAGGATAACTCGCAATCATTCAGAAAGCAAGCCCAATGACTTTCCCCTTTGCATGCCAAGCAAGACTCAAATGGCAGCCCCCTTAGGAGGAAAGCTGGCATTATTTTCA
This sequence comes from Protopterus annectens, assembly GCF_019279795.1. Classification (NCBI taxonomy): domain Eukaryota; kingdom Metazoa; phylum Chordata; order Ceratodontiformes; family Protopteridae; genus Protopterus; species Protopterus annectens. The sequence continues at coordinate 71,660,569 of NC_056736.1, read as the reverse complement.
AAAAATTGGCATATTGTCACAAAAGACAAATGGATCTTGGACATTATAAACAGAGGCTACAGATTCCATTTTCACACCCTTCCAAAAATGAGAGGCATGCCAAACCTGCCACACAGTCAAAGGGCAGAGGCACAAAGGCAAATTACAGATCTCATAGACATGAAAGCTATTCAAGAGGTACCTACGCACGAACAAGGTCAAGGTTTGTATTCCAGAATATTCCTGGTACCAAGGAAGGGAAAAGATTGGAGACCTATTTTGGACCTATCCATCCTAAACACATTTCTACTTGTACCAAAATTCAAGATGCTCACTCTACAGCAGCTTCTTCCCATGCTGGGCAAGGAGTCTTGGCTGGTAACATTGGACCTCAAGGAGGCATACCTGCATGTCCCAATCAGACAAAATTGCAGAAGATACCTCAGATTTCTTGCAGGTTCAACCCATTATCAATTCTCTGCATTGCCCTTTGGCTTATCTTCTGCGCCCAGAGTATTCACGAAATGCCTGGCATCAGTAATTGCCTACTGCAGACTTCAAGGGATACAAATATACCCCTATTTGGACAACTGCCTGATCCAAGCGGACAGCAAGCACATTCTTCTGAAACATCTGGCTTATGTAATAATGTTGTTGAACTCTGGGATACACAGTCAACAAAAAGAAATCAAGGCTAATACCCTCTCGGAAGATAATTTTCCTGGGTGCCAACTTGGACACAAACACCCAGGTGGCCTACCTCACGCCAGAGAAGCAGGGGCAACTAACTCAATACTTCAGAGCACTAGCAAATTGCATCAGGCTGACTGCAAGGAAAATCCTGCAGGCTCTGGGATTCATGGCATCTTGCATCTTACTAATCCCATGTGCAAAGCTGCATATGAGGAAACTTCAATGGTACCTGAAAAACCTATGGTCTCAACACAGCCACAGTTTGGAGACAGTAATACCACTAATTCCATGTCTACAAAAGGAATTTCTGTGGTGGGCTCAAGCATGCCAAACAAACACAGGTCTTCCATTCAGCAAGCCTCAAGCAAATCAAGTCATCACAACAGTCACCTCGGACTACGCCTGGGGGGCGCACATGACAGATCGGTGCATTCAGGGCAAATGGTCCCAAAAAGAAAAGCACCTTCACATCAATCAAAAGGAAATGCTAGCAGTAATAAATGCTATTATAGCTTTCAAAGACCTTCTGCAACCAGGTCAACTATTGATAAGAACGGACAACACCACAGTTATGTGGTGCATAAACAAACAGGGAGGAACACATTCATACCCCCTATGCAGACTGGCCATGTCACTTTGGAACATGGCCATGGACTTACAAATCGAACTACAAGCACAGTACTTGCCAGGCAAGGAAAACACGCTGGCAGACAACCTAAGCAGAAATATGACAGATCCACACGAATGGAAGTTGCATCCAAATGTTTTTACAGAAATAATCCAGGCATGGGGAAGGCCAGACATAGATCTCTTTGCCTCCCACAAAAATCACAAATTGACAAAATTCTGCTCAAGGATTTTCCATCCAAAGGCCTGGAGAGTGGGCGCTCTCTATTTCTGTTGGACATCAATGACAGTTTATGCCTTCCCACCTCTTCCTCTGCTGCCCAAAGTTCTATTGAAAACCAGAGCAGACAGACCAAAGATGATTCTCATTGCTCCAGACTGGCCAAGACAACACTGGTACCCACTCCTGAGGAGCCTGACGCATTCCCCACCATGGACCCTGCCTCTAATGCCTCTTCTCCTGACTCAGCACAGCTTCAAAACTCTTCACAACCAGCTAAAAACACTCAGTCTAGCCACATGGAAGATTCCTTAGCATCACAACAGACCCTACTCTCCAAGGAGGTGCAGGATGTCATTTTGGAGGCCAGAAGGCCGTCAACTATAAAAGCTTACTCAGCAAAATGGAAACGGTTTTGTGTCTGGAATGAGAAAAAGGGCCAGGATCCTGGAAAACTGAATTTACCTCAAATACTACAGTATCTAGCTGAGCTGCTAAGCAGTGGACTTTCATTCTCCTCCATCAAAATCCATGCCTCAGCCATTTCTGCAGAATGCAACACTGATCCACCCTTATTCTCTCACCCTCTCTTAAGACAGTTCCTCAGAGGGGCTAAGAATCTAAGACCCCCAAGGAAGCAACCAATACCTGCTTGGGATCTCAATTTCATTCTGGAAAAACTGACCTTGCCTCCCTTGGAGCCAGCTGCCTCATCAGATTTGCAATATTTGTCCTGGAAAACAGCTTTCCTTCTGGCTGTTACCTCAGCTCGTAGAGTTTCAGAACTACAAGCTGTCATGGCTGTGCAGCCTTTTATCATCTTCCATCAGGACAGAGTTTCCTTACGAACCAACCCGTCCTTTATGCCTAAAGTGGTATCCAGGGTAGCTTTGAATCAGGCCATACACTTACCTACTTTCTATCCTAATCCTCAAAACAAAGGGGAGAGATTACTACATTCCTTGGACATCCACAGACAACTGCGCTATTATTTGGATAGAACAAAGCCTTTCAGAAAATCAGAACAGCTCTTTGTGTCCTATGCGGTAGGAGCTCAAGGAAAGCCAATTTCCAAACAGACAATCTCAAAATGGATAGCCCACTGCATACGCTTTTGCTATTCTTTTCATGGCAAAACTGTACCTACAGGCATCAGATCTCACTCCACAAGGGCCACAGCTACCTCTGCAGCTTTCCTCAGAGGAGTTCCTACCAAAGATATTTTGGAAGCAGCCACTTGGAGTTCTGTGCATACCTTCTCCAAGCACTACCACCTACCATTATACTCCAAAACTAGAGCAGACTTTGCCATTGCAGTCTTGCAGGGCATCCTGGCTCCTCCTAGTTCCACCTAGTGCCTACCACCCCTTTCTTAGCTTTGGGATTCTACCCATCTGTTATGACTGTAGCTGTATGCACGATGAACATACTACAGTTTTGTACCTACCATAAATGTAGATGTTCGAGTGCTAATACAGCTGCAGTCCAGGTTTCCCTCCCTCCTTCCCCTCTTGGGACAGGCCTATTGGCTAACACATCCTCATACAACCTGATTGGGGTATTCATTTATGGTGTATTTACTTGCAACTACTGTATTTTGATTATATTGCATTGCTTTATTACACAAATTTATGTATTGCCTTCCTTCTGGGGGCACCTGACATCTGGGGCAAGAAAAACTGAAGAAAATGGCGTTGGCTGGTTCCTTTATACCCCTGTCGCACTGATGTCAGGGAAGAAGCGGCAACAACCGACGCCGGACCTAGACTTTGGAATTCGGCCGACCGAGGACCCGCCTGACGACAGGAGAACCCATCTGTTATGACTGCAGCTGTATTAGCACTCGAACATCTACATTTATGGTAGGTACAAAACTGTACTTTCCTGTTATTGCCTGTACAAACCTCACTTCTTTATTCTTCAGGACTTTACAACTGGTGTTGAAGGTGGTACCCTGTTTGTCACATCACTGATGTTCTTCGTGTTTCACTGTTGCAGTCATTACATTTGGGTTATCTGCCTGCAGGTAGCCTTCAGCCGGCCTGCGTCGGATGCTGTCTCTTCTTCTATGACGTCAGGTCATCAGGGGAATATAAAATATGCAGCCAACGCCATTGCATCAGTCTTTCTTGCTGCGCGGTGCCCGAAGCAGAAGCAGTTTGCAAGTGCTGGTCGGCCGACTCCTGAAATTTTCGTTTTCGAGTTTCAGAACCGAAGTCTTTAAAAAAGCTAAGTACCCCATTGGGGATCCTTTTACTTGCTCTTACCCAATGTCAGTAAAAGTTAGCAGTTGTCTTACCTGTGGAAAGCAAATACCTCATAAAGATTTCCATTCGTACTGCATTTTTTGCTTAGGCCCAGACCACGACGTCCCTCGCTGTCGGTTTTGTGCCTTATTCAACCCCCAAACTATTCATCGTCTGTCTATTTTTGCAGCAAATTATTTTGGTACTCAGTATAACTATCCAGAAATGACTTCGGTAAGCCGTCTGACTACCGATATTTTGAAAAAACATAAGGATAAAGACAGGGACAGACCGCATAGGTCCAAAACTGCTGACGACGCTTCCGTTAAGCTAGTCGCCAATTCGCCGGTACTCAGTGAGGCGCTTTCGCAGCCCTGATACCCGCTACTTCAGATTCGCAGGCCTCTACTGAGACCCATTTAGAGTCCGGTATGCCGCAAGATGCTTCTTCGACTATGGAACCTGCGGATGTTTCTACCTTGGATGTATCCGTAGCCGCTGTGCAGGCACCGGCTTCTGAGAGTGTATTCAGGCCTACAGATTTGCATTTTAAACAGACGCAATCTTCTTCATCCAGGCCTAAAACTCGACCCACGCCTAGAAAACTAACGTCCAAACCGCATGGTCAGGCCCATATGCCTAAAAAACAAATGCTTAGAATGGCTGAAGACCTTATTACTTTAATTAGGGGAAGCCAGCCTTCCCCCTCTAAGAGACCTGGAATTGATTTTCCTTCTGATTCTTCTGATCAGGATTCTGATATTTCTGTTTCTTCTGATTACCAAGATTTGCCCTTATCTACCTATGAGGATTCTGATGCAGAGGATTCCATTCACTTTGCTTCCCCTCCAGAAGATTTTTCTTTTGGTTAAAACTTGCACACTCTTAGGGAGCATTTCCACTGGGAAAGCCAGGATTACTCTGACTCTAAAAAGAGGCTTAGGGAATTCTTACTCCTTCCTCAACACAGGCCTTTAGCTATCCCTCCTGTTCTGGACATTGTAGATGATGCCTTCTTGGAATCTATCCTGACCCCAGACACTTTACCTTCAGCTCCCAGAAAACCTGACCGGTATTACAGAGTACCTGACTCTCACAAGTTCCTCTTCAAGAATCCTACTGCGGATCCAGAGACCATTTCCCAAGGTCCAAAGGACATTAAGGCTACTGCTGCCAAAAATCCTACCCCTTCTGATAGAGATTCTAGAGCCTTGGATAGGTGGGGTAAGAAGGTATACACTTCTGCTACTTTGGCCATTAGGGCTTTAAATTGCCAGTTTCATATGTTAAAGTACCAGTAGCATTTTATGGGACTACTTAAACAGAAAATTATGTTGATTCCTCACTGCGCGGAACACAAAGAATTACAGGATTTAATGCATTCTGCTGAACAAGTTAGTAAACATAGTTTGCAATGTGGTTCTGACTCTTTAGAAACATCTTGCAGGGCTGCTGTCACTGGGTCTGCACTTAGTAGGCATGCTTGTCTTAAGGAGCAAAACTTGCCAGATCATGTTAAAACTAAATTACTGGATGCTCCCTTAAACCAAGACCACCTGTTTGGCAACAAAGCAGAAGAAGTCCTCAAAAAGATGGAGGAAAAAGCTAAATCTATGCAAACGGTTAAATATTTCTTGCAAGTACAGCCTCCCAGATTTAGTAGGCATTGGCCTTCAAAGAATTGGTCCTTTCCAGTCTCTTCCAGGCCTTCTCAGTCCAAACCCAGGAAAAGCAGACCACCTAGGTTACAGTCTCAGGCTACGCACAGGCCTAAGCAGTGAGGGGCTCCCACTTCCAAAGCAGGAAGTAGTAAGACCCCCCTCCTACAGAAAAATGTCACAATGACTTAACCTTAACCCTGCCAAGCCCTGCTCAACTGCCTGCTCCCTTAGGAGGAAAGGTCGCCCTGCATGCAAAAAAACTGGGAGCTTATTACCCAGGACAAATGGGTTTTAAATATAGTTTTCCAAGGATACAGATTCCACTTCCACACCCTACCAACCCCAAACGGTTGGCCAGACCTTCCCCCAAATCAGTGGGCAGAGGCTCAACAGCAGGTTCTCTCTCTTCTAAGTATCTGGGCTATTCAACTTGTCCCAACAGAAGAAAGGGGACAAGGTTTTTATTCAAGACTTTTCCTGGTACCCAGAAAAGACAGCTCCTAGCATCCTATCCTGGATCTCTCTATTCTAAACACCTTTTTGGTAATACCAAAAATTCAAAATGCTAACACTTCAACAGCTGCTTCCTATGCTAGGCAAAGATGCCTGGTTGGCAACCTTAGACTTAAAGGAAGCTTACCTGCACATTCCCATAGGGGAATCTTGCAGGAAGTACCTACGCTTCAGGGCAGACACCATGCACTATCAGTTCTCTGCACTTCACTTTGGCTTATCTACTGCGCCCAGGGTATTCACAAAGTGTCTAGCTCCAGCCATTGCATTTTGCAGGCAGAGAAATATTCAGATATACCCAAACTTGGACGATTGTCTGATTCAGGCAGAAAGCCAGGATTTGCTATTAAAACATCTGGCATTCGTAAAGAAACTTCTAACCTCACTGGGGTACACCATAAACGAAAATAAATCTCACCTAGTACCCTACCAACAGATTGTATTCCTGGGAGCAAGCTTGAACACAACTTCCCAGATGGTTTACCTCACTCCAGAGAAACAAGTTTATTTGACAACTTACTTCAAACTACTGGCCACAAAGACCTAGCTATCTGCAAGGAAAATTTTTCAAACCCTGGGGTTCATGGCCTCCGGTATCTAAAAAGCCTATGGTGTCAACATTCTTAGGACTTGGAATCAATGATTCCTATCATTCCTTGTATAAAGACAAAGTTTCTTTGGAGGGCAGAGGCCTGCTACCACAACAAGGGCTCCCTTTCACTCTACCCCTGCCACCCAAACCCTAACAACAGACGCATCAGACTATGCATGGGGGGCTCACTTGGCAGGGCCAGGGCATTCAGGGAAAATGGAACCTGAGTCAGATGCACCTGCATATCAACCAAAAAGAAATGTTAGCTGTACAGAATTCTATGACAGCCTTCAAAGACCACATCCTTCCAGGAAAATTATTGGTAAAGACAGACAACACCACAGTTATGTGGTACATAAACAAGCAGAGGGGAACCCACTTGTACCCTCTCTGCAGACTAGCAGAACACAGCCTTGAGCAACCAAGTGCACCTACAAGCTCAGTTCATGCCAGGCAAGCTAAATTCACTGGCAGACCACCTAAGCAGAAGTCTCATGGACCCACACGAATGAAAACTGGAACCAAAAATATTCAACCTCTTGAGATAGAGATAGACCTGTTTGCCTCTCCTCAGAACTACCAATTGGACAAATTCTGCACAAGGACTTCCCACAGTCAAGCTTAGAAAGTGGATGTCCTCTTGTTTACCTGGGAAAGCCTGTTGGTTTATGCCTTTCCCCCTCTGCCTCTCCTCTCGAAGGTTCTGCTAAAGATAAAACAGGACAAGCCAAGGACAATACTGATTGCACAAGACTGGCCTCGCCAGCACTGGTACCCCCTCTTGCGCAGTGTGATACTGCTGGAGCCATGGTACCTATCTCAGACACCTTCCCTGCTGTCCCAGCAGACGGGCCACATTCTGCACCCTCAGCTTCAAACCCTGAACCTTGCAGCCTGACTAATTCCTTGAGCTCTCCAATAGCATCCCTTAGTAAGCAGTAGATGTCTTTCTAGAATCAAGGAGGCCTAGTACTAGAAAATCCTATGCTGAAAAATGGAAAAGATACTGTTCCTGGAGCCAGACTCGGGGGATGGCCACAACAGTGCCCAACGTACCTCATATTCTTCAGTACTTTGCAAAAATGCTCCACAAGTGCCTATCCTTCTCGTCAATTAAAATTCATGCCTCTGCAATTTCAGCACATTATAATACTGAACCACCCCTCTTCTCTCACCCCCTGTTAAAGCAATTCCACAGAGGGGCTAAAAATTTAAGACCCCCCAGGCAAGCCCCTACTCCAGCCTGGGCCCTTAACTTTGTATTGGAAAAGCTCACTCTCCCGCCATTTGAACCAGCTGCAACTGCAGAGTTGAAATTCCTTTCTTGGAAAATAGCCTTCCTTCTAGCCATCACTTCAGAAAAAAGTGTGTCTGAATTACAGGCCCCCATGGCAGTGGAGCCCTTCATTATCTTCCATCCAGACAGGGTTTCCCTCGGTACCAATCCTTCCTTTATGCCCAAGGTGGTGTCTAGTGTGACCCTAAATCAGTCCATTCATTTCCCTACCTTTTTCCCGAATCCACAAAACAAAGGAGAACGAATGTTGCACTCTTTGGATGTGCACAGACAACTTGGATTTTATTTGGACAGCACTAAGCCCCTCAGAAAATCTGAACAGCTGCTAGTTGGCTATGCTGCAGGGGCAGAGGGGAAGGCCATTTCAAAGCAAACCATTTCTAAATGGATAGACCATTGCATTCATTTCTGCTGTAAGCACCATGGAAAACCTACTCCACAGGGGATAAGATCGCATTCCACTAGGGCTGCGTCTACCTCTACAGCCTTTCTCAGAGGAGTCCCTACCAGGGACATCCTAGAAGCTGCTACCTGGAGCTCTGTACATACCTTTACCACATGCCTATTTTTTCTAAATCCAGAGCTGGTTTTGCCACTGCAGTCTTGCAGGGCTTAATAGCTGGCTCTAATGCTCTCTAACTTCCTCCTCCCTTCCTTAGCTTTCGGAATCAACCCAAATGTAATGACTGCAACAGTGAAACACTAAGAACATAGTACAGTTGTGTACACTTACCATAAATGTAGATGTTCGAGTGTATTCACCGTTGCAGTCCTGGTTACCCTTCTTCCATCCACCTGACTTCTCTTGGTTCTACTTTTCCTTCTTGTTTTAAGCTTTCTGGTGTATTTGCTTTTTGATGACCTGACGTCATGGAAGAAGAGACAGCATCCGACGCAAGAATCCAAGACTCTGGTATTCAGGCCGGCTGAGGGCTATCTGCAGGCATATAACCTAAATGTAATGACTGCAACAGCAAATATACTCGAACATCTACATTTATGCTAAGTGTACACAACTGTACTTTCTATCTTCATAATGAGCCTATGTGAGTTCCACCACGAAATCGGTGTACGGCATCAATGTACCTAGGCCTGTATTGGACACTGCAGAAGTCCTGTACTCCATACAGGTAGGTTATTTTCCTGGAAGCCTTTTCTGTACATATGTATATTTTGTCAACTATGTTAACACTTTTGGGCCAGACCTATTTTCATAGGGGGTCCTGGGGGGACATCCCAGAGTGTGTGTATAGCAAGAAAAAAAAAATCATAAATAACAATGGCGATTAATTGAGACACAATTCCAGTATATGTTAATATATACAATTGATTCGCATCCAGTGTTTATATGTTAGAGTGAAAATTGAAGAAAAGCAGTAACTGTTGAAAGAGATGGTCACATCTTCTTTAATATACCTCAACAAAGCAAATTCTCAATGTAAATTTTTTACTTTCTTCTATCCCTATCCCACTTATGTTGTCTCTACTTACCACCTGATGAAGTTTTTTTCTCCATCAAAATTCCAACTCGTACCCCCTACCTTTATCTACCTTAGCTTTAGTACAACTTTCTTTTTCTGTGCATCACCTAACAAGTGTACACACTTTTCAACATGTTCTTCGTGTTTTACTGTTGCAGTCATTACATTTGGGTAATCTGCTGGCAGGTTGCCCTCAGTCGGCCTGATTAACAAAGTCTTGGGTCGTGCGTCAGTTGCTGTCCCTTCTTCCATGACGTCAGGTCGTCAGGGGTATAAAACATGCAGCCGACACCATTACATCAGTCTTTCTTGCCAAGCAGTGCCCGAAGCAGAAGACGGTCGCAAGTGCCGGTCGGACGACTCCTGAAATTTTCAATTTTGAGTTTCAGAACCGAAGTCTTCAACTAAATGCTATGTACCCCATTGGGGAAATTTTTTCTTGCTCCTTACCGATGTCAGTAAAAGTTAGTAATTGATTTACTTGTGTGAAGCAAATATCTCATAAGGATTTCCATTTGTACTGTATTCCTTGCCTAGGCCCTGGCCACGACGTACCTTGTTGTCGATTTTGTGCTTTATTTAATCAGCGCACTATCCATCGTTGGTACATTTTTACTTCTAAATATTTCGGTTCTCGGTTTAATTGTCCAGAAAGGTCATCGGTTAGCTTTCCGACTACCAGAATACCAAAAAAACGCAAAGAAAAAGAAGCCAGTTGCCAGTTCGTCGGTACTCAGTGAGGCGCTTTCACAGCCCCTGATACCCACTACTACTGATTCGCAGGCCTCTACTGAGACTCATTCGGAGTCCGGTATTCTGCGAGATACTTCACCTATGGAGCTCGCGGATGTCTCTACCTTGGATGGGTCCGGAGCCCCTTGTATTCAGGCCCACAGATTTGTATGTTAAACCGACACCACCTTCAATTTTAAGGCCAAAATCTCGATCTGTGTCTAAAAAACTGACGTCCAGGCAGCATGTTCAGGTCGCTATGCCTAAAAAAACAAATGATCAAAATGGCTGAAAATTGAATTACTCTAATCAGGGGTAGTCAACCCCCCCCCCCCCCCTTCTAAGAGGCCTAGGACTGAACTTGACTATGAATCTTCTGAACAGGACTCTGTTTCTTCTGACTCTTCTAATGAACAGGATTTGTCCATACCTACTTATGAGGACTCTGATGCAGAGTATTCTATTCCTTCTGCTTCTCCCCCTGATGATTTTTCTTTTGGGGAAACTTTACATACCTTAAGGGAGCATTTCCACTGGGAAAGTCAAGATTTCTCTGAATCCAAAAAGAGGCTTAGGGATTTCCTTCTTTTTCATCAGCATAGGCCTGTACTAGACATTGTTGATGTGTTTTCAGAATCCAGTATGGCCCCTGATTCCCTACCTCCGGCTCCTTGTAAGCCAGACAGATACTACAGGGTTCCTGACTCCCACAAATTCCTTTTCAAAAATCCTGTTGCAGACCATGAAACCATTTCACAGGGGCCCAAGGGCATTAAGGCTTCTACTGCTAAAAATCCTACCCCTTCTGATAGAGAATCCAGGGCGCTGGATAGATGGGGTTAAAATGTTTATACTTCTGCAACCTTGGCAATCAGGGCTTTAAACTGTCAATTCCATATGCTAAAATATCAACAGCATATCATGGGACTGCTTAAACAGAAAATTATGTTGATTTCTGACTGTGTGGAAAATAAGGATTTACAGGATTTATTTCATTCAGCTGAACAAGTTGGAAAACATACTTTTCAATGTGGTTTTGATTCTTTGGAGGCCTCTTGCAGGGCTGCTGTTACTGGGTCTGTGCTTAGAAGGCATGCTTGGCTTAAGGAACAAGCTCTGCCTGATCATGTTAAAGCAAAATTGTTGAATGCTCCTTTGCAGCAGGACCGTCTGTTTGGCAATAAGGCTGAAGAAGTTTTAAAAAAGATGGAAGATGAAGCTAAATCTATGCAAACTGTGAAAGATTTTTTACAAGTACAACCTTCAAGATTTAGTAGGCACTGGCCTACTAAGAACTGGTCCTTTCCAGTTCCTTCCAGAGCCACTCAAGCCAAACCCAGACATTCCAAAAGCACCAGGTTTTAGTCCCAAGGAACTTTCAGAACTAAGCAATGGGGTGCCTCCGCTTCCAAATCTGGAAACAACAAGACACCTCCCTATGGTAAACAGTCTCAATGACTTTCCTTTAAAATTACCAAGCACTTGCCTATTAGCCGCCCCTTTGGGGGGAAAACTGGCTCTTCATGCAAAAAACTGGCAACTTATAACCCAGGACAAATGGGTTTTAAATATAGTGTCCCAGGGATACAGATTTCATTTCCACACTTTGCCAACTCCAAACAGATGTCCAGACCTGCCCCCAAATCAGTGGGCAGAGGCTCAGAAACAAGTACTTTTCCCTCTTAAACATAGGGGCAATTCATCTAGTACCAGAAGAGGAAAAGGGACAAGGTTTCTATTCCAGACTTTTCCTGGTACCCAGAAAAGACAAATCATGGCGTCCAATTCTGGACCTGTCTACTCTAAACACCTTTCTGGACATTCCAAAATTCAAGATGCTGACTCTTCACCAGTTACTTCCTATGCTAGGCAAAGATGCCTGGTTGGCAACTCTAGATTTAAAAGAGGCTTACCTGCATATCCCAATCAGGGAATCTTGCAGAAGATACCCCCACTTCAAGCAGGCTACTTGCATTATCAGTTCTCTGCACTGCCCTTTGGCTTATCTACTGCTACCAGGGTATTTACAAAGTGCCTGGCTCCAGTAATTGCATTTTGCAGGCAAATAAATATTCAAATATATCTAAACCTGGACGATTGTCTAATTCAGGCAGAAAACAAGTCCATTCTTCTAAAACATCCGGCGTTTGTAAAAAGGGTTCTAACTTGTCTAGGGTACACCATAAACGAAAAGAAATCACAACTAGTACCCTCTCAAAAAATTACATTCCTGGGTGCAAGCTTGAATACAACTGCCCAGATGGCTTTCCTTACTCCAGAAAAGCTAATTCAACTGGTGACTTACTTCAAACAGGTGGCCACAAAATCTCTGCTATCTGCAAGACAAATACTGCAAACCTTGGGGTTCATGGCCTCCTGCATTCTTCTAATTCCATATGCAAGACTGCATATGAGGAAAGTTCAGTGGTACTTAAAAAGTTTATGGAGTCAACATTGTCACAGCCTGGCAACAGTGATTCCTATCATATCTTGCCTGCAACTAGAGTTCCTGTGGTGGGCAGAGGCCTGCTACCAAAACAAGGGACTGCCATTCACACCACCCCCTGCCGTCCAATCCCTAACTACAGACGCATCAGACTTTGCATGGGGGGATCATCTGGTAGTGAATTCAGGGCAAATGGAGCCCAAATCAAATGCACCTTCATATCAATCAAAAGGAAATGCTAGCTGTACAGAATGCACTGACAGCCTTCAAGGACTACCTTCATCCAGGACAACTAATGGTAAAGACGGACAACACCACAGTTATGTGGTACATAAACAAGCAGGGAGGTACACATTCCAACCCCCTCTGCAGACTAGCCATGGCATTGTGGGACACGGCCTTGAGCTATCAAGTACAACTACAAGCTCAATTCCTGCCAGGAAAGCTGAATATTTTGACAGACGAACTAAGCAGAAATCTCATGGACCCACACGAATGGAAACTGGAACCACGGATTTTCAACATGTTGACATGCAAATGGGGGAGCCTAGACATAGATCTTTTTGCCTCACCCCAGAACTACCAGTTGGACAAATTTTGCACAAGAACTCCTCACAAAATACCCTGGAAAGTGGATGCTCTGTCCTTCAGCTGGGAAAACCTGTCAGTCTGTGCCTTTCCCCCCTCTGCCTCTGCTCTCCAAAGTTCTACTAAAAGTCAAACAGGACAAACCAAAAATGATTTTGATTGCTCCAGACTGGCCTTGCCAACACTGGTACCCACTCCTATGCAATCTTTCACAAATTTCTCCATGGCACCTGCCTCAGACACCTTCCTTACTGTCTCAGCAGAACAACCAAATTATGCACCCTCAGCTCCAAACATTGAATCTTGCAGCTTGGCTAATCGCTTAAATTCCCCCTTAGCATCCCTCAGCAAACCTGTGATGGATGTCATTTTGGAGGCGAGAAGACCTAGTACTAGAAAATCTTATGCTGACAAATGGAAAAGATTCTGTCCCTGGAATCAGTCTCAAGGGATGAGCACAGCAGTGCCCAATTTACCTCAGATTTTGTAATACTTAACTGAGATGCTTCACAAGGGCCTGTCTTTTTCTTCCGTAAAACTCCATGCCTCAGCCATTTCAGCTTATTACAACACAGAACCCCCACCTCTTCTCTCACCCTCTGCTAAAGCAGTATCTCAGAGGGGCCAAAAACTTGAGGCCACCTAGGAGAGCTCCAACCGCTGCCTGGGACCTTAACTTTGTATTGGAGAAACTCCCTCTACCTCCTTTCGAACCAGCTGCTACTGCAGACTTAAAATTTCTTTCCTGGAAAACAGCCTTCCTTTTAGCAATCACTTCGGTTAGAAGGATTTCTGAATTACAGGCCCTTATGGCAGTGGAGCCTTTCATCATCTTTCATGCGGACAGGGTGCCACTCAGGACCAATCCATCCTTCATGCCCAAGTTGGTATCCAGTGTGGCTCTTAATCAGTCCATTCATTTGCCAACTTTCTTTCCCAATCCACAGAACAAGGGGGGAGTGGATTCTGCATTCATTGGATGTACACAGACAACTTAGATTTTACTTGGACAGGACTAAATCTCGAAGAAAATCTGAGCAACTGCTGGTAGCATTTGCTTCAGGGGCAGAGGGAAAGTCTATTTCAAAGCAAACCATTTCCAAATGGATAAGCCATTGTATTCATTTCTGCTATAAGCACCATGGAAAACCTATCCCCCAGGGGATCAGATCCCATTCCACCAGGGCTGCATCTACTGCAGCCTTTCTCAGAGGTGTTCCTACCAGGGATATTCTAGAAGCTGCTTCCTGGAGTTCAGTTCATACTTTCAAAACACTATCATTTACCAATTTTCTCTAAATCCAGAGCTGGCTTTGCCACTGCTGTTTTGCAAGGCCTTATAGCTGGTCCTAATGCTGTATAAATCCATCCTTCCAACCATAGCTTTGGGAATCTACCCAAATGTAATGATTGCAACAGTAAAACAAGAAGAACATAGTACAGTTGTGTACACTTACCATAAATGTAGCTGTTCGAGGGTATTCACTGTTGCAGTCCTGGTTACCCTCCCTCTAGCCCCCTGTTTTTTTCTCTTACTGTGCCTCTCCTTCCTTTTATTACACTGAAAAGCCTTTCTGGTGTGTTTGCTTTTGATTGGAGGTATATTTTTGTGTTTTAAATTATTTATATATATTTTGCTCCCCTTTTGGGGGGCACCTGACATCTGGGGCAAGAAAAACTGATGTAATGGCATCGGCTGCATGTTTTATACCCCTGACGACCTGAAGTCATGGAAGAAGGGACAGCAACCGACGCCGGATCCAAGACTTTGTTAATCAGGCCGACTGAGGGCAACCTGCCAGCAGATTACCCAAATGTAATGACTGCAACAGTGAATACACTCGAACATCTACATTTATGGTAAGTGTACACAACTGTACTTTTCTTCACCTCCTCTTTGCTTTTTACTTGTATTTACTGGACAGCTTCTCTTTCTGCTACTCATAAATATGAAGTTGGTTTCTAGTTTTCTAGTATAGCTGCCTTTTTGTTACTGCATAAAACTGCCTGTTTTGTTAGTGGAGATTTTCTCCCTGGGCCTCTGCTGAAAAGGGACTACCCTCACTTAATAAAAGCATTAAATAAATAAATTACGGTATACGCTATTACTATAAAATAGTGACAGATGATTGAGATGAAGGTTCAGTGTATGCAGCTGACAAGAGCCAACAGATTAGTAAGTCACAGATGAGTGAGCATATGTTCTAGTAAATGAACATTATATACAGCTAGGTGAGTTACAGTTCATTGTGGGCACAGTAAGGTGTTTGCAGATGTCTGGATGAGGAGCAAGGTGACGAATCCGTAGCAGTATGAAAACCTGAAAATGCGAGGGATAGAGAAAAGTATTTGAGGGGGGGGGGTACTAGTAGTTGTTAAAGAGATGCTGGTAGTTAGATATGGAAAACAAGAAAGTAGGAAGATAAGTTGGTATGGTGAGCAAACATCAGTGAGGGTTTGTTTACAGAAGTGTAAATGGTAAATAAGGCTGCTCCAGTGATGTCTTTTCTGTCCATCTCAACTTGTGGGTATGTGTGATCTGACTGGATCTGTTGCTAGCAATTTTCAGACTTTGGATCCAAGGATGTTCTTCGTGTTTCACTGTTGCAGTCATCACACTTGGGTTATCCTGCCAGGGATAGCCCCCTCAGTCGGCCGGAATACCAGAGGCTTAGTATTTCTGCATCGGTTGCTGTTGCTCCAGGACTGACGTCTGGTCGCCAGTGGTATAAAATCAGGCAGCCGACGCCATTACATCAGTCTTTCTTGCCGAGGAGCCCAAAGCAGAAGCAGTTCGCAGGAGTGCCGGTCAGCCTCTACCTGAGTTTTGTTTCCGAATTGAAGTTGATGTCTTCTAAAGCTAACTACCCTGTTGGGGATACTTTTTTCTTGCTCTAACTGATGTCAGAAAAAGTTAACAATTGTTTCACCTGTGGAAAGCAAATACCACACCGAGATTTCCATTCTTACTGCATCACCTGTTTAGGCCCAGACCACGACTTACCTCACTGTCAATTTTGTGCTTTGTTCAACATCAGAACTATATGTCATCAGGCCCTTATTGTAGCTAAATATTTTTGCTGTCTATCCCCATATTCCGGTATGGCTTCGGTAAGCCATCTGACTACCTATCTTCCGAAAAAACGTAAGGATAAAGACAGACAGACCGCACAGGTCCAAAACTGCCGCCGACACTTCTGTTAAGCTAGACGTCAGTTCTCCGGTCCTCAGTGAGGCGCTTTCACAGCCCCTGATACCTGCTTCTGTGGATTCGCAGGCCGCTACTGAGGCCCATTCGGAGTCCGGTATACCACTAGACTCTTCTTTGACTAAGGATCCTACGGATGTGTCTACCTTGGATGGGTTCGGAGCCACTGAGCAGGCACTGGCTTCCGAGGAACTTCTTCACACTACCGATACTCGACACAAAACGACGACTTTTCGTGCCTTCAGTTCTTTCTAAAACTACCGAGTTTCTAAGGCCTAGGGTACGAACTACACCTAAAAAAACAACGACCGAAGCTCAGGCACCTGCTTCCATGCTTCAATCTCAAATGCTTAAAATGTCGGAAGACCTTATCGAGCTTATTAGGGAAAGCCAACATACCCCTTCCAAAAAAAAAAAAAAGACTTGTCCCCAGCAGTTTTATCTGACCAGGAGTCCGATGACTTGGTTTCTGAATATGAAGACATGCAACCCTTATGTGCTTATGAGGATTCAGTTGCAGATGAATCCATTCCTTCTGCCTCTCCTCCAGAGGATTTTTCATTTGGTGAAACCCTGCGTACTTTACGGGAGCATTTCCAGTGGGAATGTCAGGACTATCCTCAGTCCAGAAAGAGACTTAGGGAATTCTTAGATTTATCACAGCACAGACCTTTATCCATTCCTCCTGTCTTGGATGTTCTGGATGATGTCTTTATGGAATCCAGTTTGACTCCTGACACCCTTCCTCCTACTCCCAGGAAACCTGACCAGTATTACAGAGTCCCTGACCCTCATAAATTTCTTTTCAAAAATCCTACTGCTGACCCAGAGGTAATCTCCCAAGGACCTAAAAGAGTTAAAGCAACCACAGCTAAGAACCCCCCCCCCGGACAGGGATTATCAAGCTTTAGACAGATGGGGTAAAAAAGTATGCACCTCTGCAACTTTTGCCATTAGAGCGCTAAATTGTCAGTTCCACATACTGAAATACCAGCAACATACCATGGAACTCCTCAAACAAAAAATATCTACCTTTCCTGCTTGTGCAGAAAATAAAGAATTACAAGAGCTTATGCATTCTGCAAGCCAAGTTACTAAACACTCCTTGCAATGTGGCTTTGATGCCCTAGAAGCATCTTGCAGGGCAGCAGTCGCTGGTTCTGTGGTTCTGTACTCAGAAGGCATGCTTGGCCTAAGGGTATTGGATGCACCATTGAACAAAGACAATTTGTTTGGAACCAAGGCAGAAGAGGTCTTAAACATGGAAGAAAAAGCTAAATCTATGCAGACAAGTTAGACTTCTTACAGGTCCAGCCTGTGAGATTCAGTAGGCATTGCCCATTCAAGCACTGGTCCTTTCTGGCCCCCTCCAGGTCAGCTCAGCCAAGACCTAGGGGAAGCAGAACCCCCAGACAGCAGTCCCAGGGAATGCAGAGATCTAAGCAATGGAGTTCCTCCACTTCAAAAACAGGGAGTGCTCAGCCACCCCCTTATGGAAAGGACTAACAATGACTTTATACCTCCACCCTTTACCTCTGCCCACCTGGTTGTGCCCCTAGGAGGAAAACTCTCCTTCCATGCAAACAACTGGCCCTCTATTACCAACGACTGGTGGGTCCTCAACATAGTGTCCCAGGGATACAGATTTTATTTCCACTCTCTGCCAATCCCAAAAGGGTTCCCAGATCTTCCTCCAAACCAGTGGGTAGAGGCCAAAAAACAAGTCCATTCCCTGCTGTCCATGAGGGCAATACAGCCTCTTCCTGCAGACCAGATAGGCCATGGTTTTTATTCCAGGCTTTTCCTCGTACCCAGAAAAGAGGGCACCTGGCACCCAATCCTCGATCTACCAATTCTAAACACCTTCCTGGTGATACCAAAATTCAAAATGCTCACCCTCCAGCAGCTTCTTCCTGTGCTTTCCAAAGATACTTGGTTAGCCACCCTAGACTTACAAGAGGCCTACCTACACATCCCAGTAGGGGAATCTTGCAGGAAATATCTACGTTTCAGAGCAGGATCTATGCACTTTCAGTTCTCTGCGCATACCTTTGGCTTATCCACTGCTCCCAGAGTTTTCACAAAATGCCTGGCTCCAGCCATTGCTTTTTGCAGACAAAGAAATAATCAAATTTATCCTTACTTGGATGACTGCCTGATTCAGGCAGACAGGAAAAGCTGTTGCAGCACCTGACCTTTGTAAAGGACCTACTGACCTCCCTGGGGTATACTATAAACAAAAAGAAATCAAAACTAGTCCCCACTCAAAAAATTGTTTTCCTGGGAGCAAGCTTGGACACTGCATCCTAGATGGCATTCTGTACTCCAGAAAAACAAGCCTACCTGACAGGCTACTTCTCTCAACTAGCCGCCAGAACCCAGTTGTCTGCAAGGAGAATCCTGCAAGCTCTAGGGGTGATGGCCTCCTGCATTCCACTCATTCCATATGCCATACTAAATATGAGGAAACTACAATAGTAACTAAAATGTCATTGGTGTCAACACTCTCAGGACCTGGAAAATATCATAACTATGATACCCTGTCTAAGGAAAGATTTTCTTTGGTGGGCAGCAGCATGCAAATACAATAAGGGTCTTCCCTTCTCACAATCCCACGCCGCCCAGACCCTCACTACAGACGCATCAGATTATGCCTGGGGTGCACAACTGGACGGCAGGTGCATTTAGGGCCATTGGAGCCCAAATCAAATACATCTGCACATCAACCAAAAAGAGATGCTAGCTGTTCAGCACACTCTTGACAGCTTTCAGACCCCTACTCTCCCCGGGGCCTCTAGTGATCAAAACAGACAACACCACACTGATGTGGTATATCAACAAGCAGGGAGGAACTCACTCTTATCTTCTGTGCAGGCTTGCCATGACTCTTTGGCACATGGCTTTAGCCATGCAAATACACCTGCTAGCACAATTCCTGCCGGGCTCCCTAAATTCTCTGGCAGGCAACTTAAGCAGAAACCTGCTAGACCCACACGAGTGGCAGCTAGACCACAGAACCTTCAACCTTGTAACCCAGAAATGGGGCACCCCGAAGGTGGACCTCTTTGCCTCCCACAACAATCACCAGCTCAGCAAATTCTGCACCATGGAACCTCACAGTAAGGCCTGGAAAGTGGATGCTCTATCCTTCCAAAGGATAAACCTGTTAATCTCTGCATTTCCCCCTCTACCACTAATTTCAAGGGTACTGCTCAAAATAAGGGAGGAAAAACCAAGGGCAATCTTGATTTCCCCAGACTGGCCATGCCAGCACTGGTTTCAGTGCTGCGCAGCCTGTCACCCCTGCCACCATGGCACCTACCTCAGATTCCAACTATCCTGGCTCAGAAGAATGGAGAATTCGTGCATCCACAATTGCAGACCCTGCACCTGGCAGCCTGGCTTACCCTGACCTCTCCTCCACCTGCCAGCCTAAGCAAACAAGTCCTGGATGTTATACGTGAGGCCAGACACCCCAGCACTAGAAAATTCTATGCTGACAATCGGAAAAGGTTTTGCACCTGGATCCAGGCTAAAGGAGCTGAAACAGCACAGCCCTCCCTACCTCTCATCCTGGATTACCTAGCAGACCTACTACACAGGGGCCTATCCTTCTCTTCTGGGGCTAACAATTTAAGGCCACCCAGAAGAGCTCCTACCCCAGCTTTGGGACCTTAATTTTGTGATGGAAAGGCTCACCCTACCCCCCTTTGAGCCTTCAGCTTCAACAGAGTTAAAATTCCTCTCTTGGAAAACAGCCTTGCTTTTGGCCATCACTTCAGCTAGAAGAGTTTCAGAGGTACAAGCACTCATGGCAGTAGAGCCCTTCATCATTTTCCATGCTGACAGAGTGTCTCTCAGGACTAACCCAACTTTCATGCCTAAAGTGATGTCCAGTGTGGCTCTCAACCAATCATTTCATTTACCCACCTTTTTCCCTAACCCACAAAACAAGGGGGGAAAGAATTCTGCATTCTCTAGATATGCACAGACAGCTCAGAGTCTACTTGGACTGGACCAGATCTTTTAGGAAAACTGACCAGTTGCTAGTCAGCTTTGCAGCAGAGGCAGATGGCAAGGCCATATCCAAACAATCTCCAAATAGATGGCACACTGCATCCATTTCTGCTACAAATGCCATGGGAAACCGCCCCCTAAGGGGATCAGGACACATTCCACCAGGGCAACCTCCACCTCTGCAGCTTTTCTCAGAGGGGTCCCCACCAGGGACATACTGGAGGCTGCAATATGTACTTCTGTTCATACCTTCACCAACCATTACCACCTGTCTGTCTTCTCCAAATCCAGGGTAGGTTTTGCAACCGCAGTCTTGCAGGGCATCCTAGCCATTTCCCAGTCTTCTTGACTGCCTCCACCCTTTTCTTCAGCTTTGAGAATCGACCCAAGTGCGATGACTGCAACAGTGAAACACGAAGAACATAGTACAGTTGTATACACTTACCATAAATGTAGATGTTAAGAGTGTCTTCACTGTTGCAGTCCTGTTTTCTCACCCTCCATCCCCCTTGTCTCTCTCTCTCTCTCTCTTCCAAACTCTTTACAGGGAATTTTTGTTATTTACTTTCTATTGGCAGTGTTCTTCCACCATAACCTAGCTCCCTATTTGGGGGCTCCTGACAGGGCAAGAAAAAGTGATGTAATGGTGTTGGCTGCCTGATTTTATACCACTGGCGACCTGATGTCAGTCCTGGAGTGACAGCAACCGACGCAGAAATACTAAGCCTCTGGTATTCGGGCTGACTGAGGGCTACCCCTGGCAGGATAACACAAGTGTGATGACTGCAATAGTGAATGCAGTCTAACATCTACATTTATGGTAAGTGTACACAACTGTACTTTCAGACTTCTCCCCCTTCCTGTAATCCCCCCATCTTTCCTCACAATTCCTTAGATCTCTCTTGGCACTTGAATTGGTCTGATCTGATGTTGAGGTTCAGTACTTCCATTGTTGATTCTTTACTGTACTGATATTTCAGTCTAGAGTTGTACTTTTCCTTTCTTTTATTTTTTTGGATTTAATTAATCTACACTAGGGCATTTGGACACCTCACTGATGTGTCTCACTGATGAAACCAACATCAGTGAAGGGAAAGGTTACCAAAGGACCTACCTAGAAGATGTCTCCTTTTAGGGACTTTTTAAAATTACTTAGACAAAGGGGTGAGGTGGGGCTATTCCACCAGTGCCCCTTTTCTGGATGAGTCATTGT
This sequence comes from Protopterus annectens, assembly GCF_019279795.1. NCBI lineage: Eukaryota > Metazoa > Chordata > Ceratodontiformes > Protopteridae > Protopterus > Protopterus annectens. The sequence continues at coordinate 71,639,056 of NC_056736.1, read as the reverse complement.
TTCTTAAGGCCTTTGGAGCTGGCCCATCTGCTTCCTTTGGTGGTCCCCCATGGATGAATTGATAGACCTAGTGTCACAGTTGGCATGGAAGGAGCTGGATGTGGTGGAGCCCATTTCCTGAAAAAAATGTCAAAATGTTGGTGTCCACTGAGACAGGCCACACTAGAGCAAGGGGGCTGCTGATAGATGCCATTGTAGTAGTTTTAGCGTCTAAGAAATAATTCCCTGAAGAGAGTTCTTCTGTCCATCCACATAACTGGGAGTCTTGTGCCCTGGACATATTCGAAAAGTATGTTTACGCATCAGCTACTTTTACATTACATGCACTGAATTACCTTGCCCGTTTAATGAGATTTTAGAGGGATTTGACCAAAAAGCTCTCAATGTATCTGTTCGGATCCAAGACAGTGGAATCCTGTCAATTCTGGTTTCACAATTGGCAACTATTCAATTCATCACAAAATGTGTCAATGGGCTTAGTGTCCATCCCAGCAGATGGCACATCTAGAACAGCTGATGTTATGTGATCCTATCTCGCCTACATTCTGAATGATGGGTTCGGAGCCGATCCTATGCCAAAGCGAAGTCTCTTACTGGCTGAGCTTACCATATCCCAGGATGCACCACTACCAGTCCCCAGATCTCGTTTGCGCTAACAAGTGAAGCGTGGTCTCGAGCTGGCTGAGTTAAGTAGTGATTATTTCACTAGTTTTCTGTCAGGATTTTCTTCATTCTCTACAAAAAGCTGTTTTAACAGCTATTCTTGTGTTTTGAGTGTGTTTGGCAAAATTCACTTGGTGAATTATTGTGTTGTGAGTGTGGACTAGAGTACCTCTTGTCTGGAAAGGCCTTTCCGGTCTTTTTATTTGTAGGTGACTTTTCTGTTGCAAATTATTGATATTTCCTTCTTTAAGAAGAACTAACTGAGAGAAATTATTGCATTTACAGAGTTTGTGCTGTGTTTTGACTAACTCAGAGTATTAGTGATAACTGTAAGCCTATTCTAGGTGTGTCACCAGTGTTCTTTACAGTTACTTTCTGAAAATTTCTATAATGTCTCAGAATCCTAGGCCTTGGGCTTCAAGAAATGTAAAATGTAGCTTCAGAATGTCCATCACGGACGATCACTCGCTATGTGTGTATTGCTTAGGGGCAAAGCATTTACAGGAATCATGTAGTGTATGTCACGCTTTTTCCTCAAGGATCCTCCAGGAGAGGAAAAATAAATTAATTCTTAAGGGATTAATTAAGCCTTCTTCGAAGAAGCTTTGGCCTCCTCTCCTTCTCCGGCCAAAAGAAAGGCGTCGGCTCCGACCAGTCCGTCGGATCCGATCGCTAAGAAACAAAGGCAGGCCTCCTTGGCTCCAAGGACTTGGGCGAGGAGGTCGAAGGGTGCCTCGATGCCACCAGTATCGACTCCTCTGGCTTCGGCCGATAGCTGGGGCATCGAGGCGGGTCATCTTCGTCGGCTCCACTGATCTCGGAGCCGACAAAGGTTCAGACACTTCCTCCTCGGCCGAAGTCCACCTCGGCACCGATGGAATCGTGTGTGTATTCCCTCGGCGCCGATACTCATCGGAGCCGGTCCCCTAGTCCTTTGGGGCGTTGGAGAGGCCGTCTCGGACCCGTTCTGTTTCCTCTCGGTCTTGAGGATGTCAGATTCTGATATAGACAGGGTGCTCCAAAGACTGTTCCAGTCCCCAGTCTTCCAAAAATTTGTTTGGTTCCGACCCAGCTGGCTTCGGAGCCGATGACCCACCCATTGCCATTCCTCCTCCGACTGCTTGGCTCCGTCGAGCAGGTGCTGTTGGAGCGATGGAGATCTCAGGGTCGGCTCCGACCCTTACTCCAACCAGACCTTGGTCCGAGTTTGCGTCTTCGGCTGGACCCGGGGTGATGTTTGGGACCTATGCTGGTTCGAGCCTCCCCTCGGTGCTTGACGGTCTTCCGTCGGCTATCACGGCTCGGGACGGACACTCCCAGGATTCTGGGGTCCGGCTTTCAGAGCCATGAGGAGTGCCTTGGCCAAGTCCTCTTGCCATCTCCCGGCTTTACCGGCACCTTCCCTAGGCGTGGAGACTGGGTCTTTGGCAGTTCCCTGTCCGTAGCCAGCGGAGCCCGGGCCTGAGGTTACCCCAGTGGGGTTCCCCTCCTCCTGAGGGTTCTTCTGAGCTGTCTTGAGGAACCCCAAGGAAGAGATCGTGCAAGAGGAAGCACATGGACTCCCCGAGTCTATTACTTCAGACACTGATCTGGATGATGCAGAGGGTCCTCGGATGATGTCTCCTTTGCAGACATCTTAGAGATCCTCAAACAACGAGGCTGGATATCCAAACCCCCTCTGCGAGTCAGTGCTCCTCAAGGCCTTTGGGGCTCAGCCCTCCGCCTCCTGGGTATCTCCGCCCTTCGAGCTTCTGGATTTAGTTTGTCGCAGATACCATGGAACCAGTCCCTTCTCGTCCAAATAAATTTTTGTCTGCTCCCCGAGAAGGAGTTCCTTACTAAAGGCGTGGCTGTAGATGCCATGGTGGTGGCATCTGCTACACAACAGGACGTGGCAGAGGCTTCAACGTCCGTCCATCCTCCTAATAAGGAGTCTAGGAGTATGGACAGATACGGGAAGCGCACCCTGACTTCAGCGGCCTTTACGTTAAGGTCTCTGAATTATTTGGCACATTTTACCAGGCTTCAGAGGGATCTGGTCAAGGAGTTGTCAGATTCCCTCTCGGGTAACCTACCTGAGCAGCTGGCCCAGTCGGTTAGCTCTCAGTTGGCTATCCTTCGTCAATTTCTAACTCGTCCATGAGGCTCATTTCCTATGCGGCAGAGAAGAGGAGTAAGGGCACAGGCGTGGCTCTCGGAGACAAGCCTGGCTCCGCTTGTGTCAGTTCGCGTTGAGGCCTTCAAGTCTTCCTTCGCCCGGCGCTCCCTTTGATGGGTCCTCCTTGTTTGGACCCAAGGTTAAAGACACCCTTACCGCTGTGAGCAAGAAGGAAAACTTTATCTGGGTGCCGTTATTCCACTCCCTTTCGGCCTTACCCAAGGCTAAAGGAGGGAAAATGTGGTTCCAAATCTCGAAAGTTTTTCTCTCAACAGCAGGAAGATTCCCTTCCAGAGGCAGAGGCGGGAAATTTTTCAGGAGGCGCCCCAGAGGGCCCGCAATTCTGGAGACCGCGAGTCCTTTGGTGGCTCTTCAGCCTCCCACGTCATGAGGGATTGCCCGGCTGTGCTGCTCGAGCCAGTCGGGTGTCGTTTTCAAGCACCTAAAAGCCTGGGAGTCAATCACTCAGGACAGATGGGTGCTGGATCATTGCCAGAGGTTACACCATCCCATTCACATACTCGCCCCCACCGTCAAAAGAATCCCGGACCCACCACCCAGTCAAAGGGAAATGGCAGCCAGCTTTAAAGCTGCTAGAAAAGGAGTCATCCAACCGTCCCCACAGACCAGATCGGATCAGGAAATTACTCCAGGTTCTTTTAGTGCCAAAAGACAGGGGACCTGAGACCAATATTGGATCTCAGCAGACTGAACCAATCCGTCACGAAATCCAAATTCTTGCAATCCATTCTACCACTGTTGGAGAAGGATGTTTGGATGTGCTCCATAGACCTCAAGGCGCCTATTATCACATACCGATACATCAGGCGTCCAGGAGGTACTCTGCTTCAGCCTGGGAGTCAGTCATTACCAATTTTGCGCTCTGCCCTTTGGCCTCACCACAGCCCCAGGGTGTTCACCAAGTGTTTGGCAGTAGTGACGGCTCACCTGAGAAGTCTTGGATTCCAAGTGTTTCCCTATCTGGACGACTGGCTCCTGACTGCAACCACCAGGCATCTACTAATGGACAACCTCAAAGCCACCATCTCCTGGGTGTTACCTGGGGATTACATTCAATTGGTCAAAGTCTGTCTTGCTGCCCTCTCAACGCATAAGGTTCATAGGAGCAGAGATAGACTCAAGATTGATGCGTCTTTCTTCCTGCGAAAGGATCCAAACTTTACAGGGCCAAGTTCAAGCTCTAATCTCGAGATCCAAAGCCCCAGCCAGGATGGTTCTACAAGTTCTGGGCTCAATGTCTGCCACGGTTCTTTTAGTCCCTCTGGCAAGATTGCACATGAGGATTCTTCAGTGGCTATTGTAATGGTCCTTTCAGGATCTTCCCCTCAATCATCACATCATGATTACGGATATATGCAAAATGGACCTCCGCTGGTGGCTTCAGACATCCAATTTGGATCAAGGAAACCCTTTTGTTCTTCCCTCTCCAGTGGTTACCCTGACGACAGATGCCTCCCAGATAGGGTGGGGGGGGCATTGTCTGGGCAGGCTAGTTCAGGGCTCCTGGCTTCCAGACGAAGCTCTTCTCCACATCAATGTGTTGGAGATGAGAGCTGTACTTCTATCCCTACAAGCCTTACACAAGTTTCTTCCTCAGGGCATCATCGCCATCCACACAGACAACATGTCGGTGGTTTGGTATCTGAACAAACAAGGAGGGACCAGATCATATCCCCTTTGCAGAGAGGCCATGAGAGTGTGGGAATGGGCTGTAGCTACCAACCGCTTCTTGGTAGCGACCCACATCCCGGGAAAGTCAAATATATTGGCAGACAAATTGAGCAGGACAATTCTCTCTCCTCACGAGTGGTCTCTAAACCACACAGTAGCAGCTCAGGTTTTCAGGAGATGGGGGCCGTGACCTATTTGCAACTCCATTAAACACCAAGTGCCAAAGGTTCTTCTCCTTGATCCCACATCAGGAGTACCAGCCATGAATGCTCTAGCACAACCTTGGCCAACAGGGCTACTTTATGCCTTTCCTCCAATTCCGCTTCTTCCCAGAGTTATTCAAAAGCCTCTCAACTGGGGTCTTCAATGATTCTGATTGCCCGTACTGGCCTCGTCAGGTATGGTTTCCTACCTGAAGAAGCATGCAGTGGACGATCCGTGGACTTTAGACCTGATTCCGGACTTGCTAATCCATCAGTCGGGACTTGACATCAGTCCCTTCAATCTTTGAAATTGACAGCTTGGCTCCTCCACTTCCGACTTTAGTTAGAAGGCACATTCTAGACCGGAAGTTGTTCACATTTTATCTTCGCCCACAAACCCACCACTAACAAATTGTACCTTAGTAAGTGGAAGAGGTTTGCTATCTGGGCTCAACTTAAGGCTTAGACCCTATCACTGCTCCTGTCCCAGAGGTCTTGAAATTTTAACATCCTTGTTTAATCAGGGATCTTCTGTCTCAACTATTAAAGTCCAACTAGCGGCTATCTCTAAATTCCACGAATCCATGGATCCTCCTTTGATGAGCAGCAGACTATGCAAAACTTTCATTAAAGGTGCGAGCCTATTAAGACCACCAATTTTCATCCTGCACCTCCGTGGGATCTTGATTTGGTGCTTTAACATCTCCCCTTCGAACCGGCTGCTACATGCGAGTTAAAATATCTGTCTTGGAAAACTGCCTTCTTAGTTGCAATTACTTGCAAGAAGAGTTTCAGAGCTTCAAGCCCTGTCTATTAAGCCACCGTGCTTGATTTTCCACAAGGATAGAGTATCACTTAGGCCTAATCCATCCTTTGTCCCAAAGGTCTGTTCTACTTTCTGCCTCCAACAATCTCTAGAGCTACCGGTTTTCTTCCCAAAATTCTCCAATGAAGCAGAATACACTCTTCATAAATTGGATGTTCACAGGCAATTACGCTTCTATTTAGACAGGACTCAGCAACCGTAAGTCAGACCAGTTGTTTGTGTCCTTCTCAGATAATAAACTGGGCCAAACCATCACAAAGCTACTATCTCAAAATGGATCAGAGATTGCATAACTCAGACTTATTCTTCTTGAATAAGCAACTTACAACATCTATCAAGGCTCATTCTACCAGAGCTATGGCTACTTCTATAGCTTTTCATTCCAAGCTCGCTATATCGAAATCTGTGCTGCGGCTACTTGGTCCAATCCGCACACTTTCATTTCACACTACAAATTGGATGTGGCATCTAGAGGACGAGCTTCATTTTGGTTCCACGGTACTCAGGAGTGTTTTCCAGTGAGCCACCCAGGATTCAGGTGCTAGGACGCTGTCCCATCATTCAGAATGTAGGCGAGATAGGATCACATAACATCTTTTAGTTATGTACTCACCATAACTTCAGATGTTTGGGATCCATCTCGCCCACATTCTAACTCTCACCCTCCTTCCCCCTGCCTTGGAGATCAGAAGAGATTGAACGGTTTTGAGTTCTACTGTTTTATCTTGTTTCATCTGACGATGTTATATAAGCAGGGTGTGCATGTGTGCATGTATGGACAAACTAGATCTGGGGACTGGTAGTGGTGCATCCTGGGATATGGTAAGCTCAGCCAGTAAGAGACTTCGCTCTTTGGCATAACCCATCATTCAGAATGTAGGCGAGATGGATCCCAAACATCTGAAGTTATGGTGAGTACATAACTAAAAGTTGTCAGCATTGCCATGAGCCAACATGCTATTATCCATCTCAATGATTTTGTGAAGAACTTCAAAAGGGGCATTCCAAAAGAACATTTTGATGGGCACACCTAGTTTGGGCCTAAGGTTAAGGATATACACGCCAAGAGTGAACAGTATGTTAAAACTGTCTACCATAGGCACCCACTTATCCACCCCACAGATGTCCTTTTCTTGAAACCATAAGGATGGGAAGTAATTATGGCTTTGAAGGTCTCGGAGTTTTGCACACGATCAACTAACTGTTTGTTTCTTAGCTTTAGAAGATTCTTCTTCACCTTATTCATATCAATCTTTCCATCCATGCCTAACTTTACTGCTTGCACATGTGCAGCTGCAGTTTTTTCATTTACATCCTATTCATTCATTAGACTGAAACGAAAGTTATGTACTTAACATAACTCTAGATCTGTGTTGTCCTCCTCGTCTGTCTCAACTTATGGGTATGTTGGATATGACCATATCCATTGCTGGCAGTTTTCATAATTTTAATCCAAGGCTTAGTTGACTGGTGCCAGAAACATGGCCTCAAGCTGAATACCAGAAAATGCATCATTATCATCCCCTTTGGGGAGAGTGACATCTCCTCAAATTATCACATTAGTAACAACATCCTAAGCATGCGATCAGTCGTGAAGAATTTGGGCACCCAGGTTGATAGCAGCCTGACTTTTGACCACCATGTTGCTTCTGTTGTAAGGAAAGCTTTCTACATGGCCCACCTCATAAGTAAGGGTGTCTCATCCAGGGACAAGGAGGCCATAACATCCCTGTATTCTTCCCTTATACGGCCCATTGAGTACAATGCCCCATTTGGCATTTACCTTGCAAAGCACATGCAGCAGCTGGAGAGACTACAGAAGTTTCTCACCAGGAGAATCCAGTGCCTCAAAAATCTTACATACACAGGTAGGCTAAAAGCTCTATCCCTCTACTCAGTTTCATACAGGCTTCTCAGAGGTGACCTCTGTCTGGCATACAGGGCAATCTTCTCTGACCCCACCTTGATGGGACTGCTGCATATCCACAAGTCAAGCTCCACTCGAGTAACCCGCATTTGCGGCCTCAACCTGGTCTCTCCTGCCAACAAGTCCTATTGATGTCACAGAGGTGTGTCCTGGAGACTCCCCCATCTGTGGAATAGACTCCCTCTCCACGTCAAGCAGAGTACCTCTTTACCCCTTTTTAAGCGCAACCTGGATAACTGGATGGGAAACAGAAAATACATCCCCGAGATTCCACCCGTGTCCCTGCTGGACAGGGGCATTGGGTGCTGACCTGTCTAAACATGGGCTAAACTCTTGGCTAGGCTTATAAGGGCCTCAGGGCCAATAACCTAGTAACTTCCTGTGATCCTTAGTTTTCTTCCACCTTACCACAATTCCCCTTTGCCCTCACAGTTCCTCAGATAGAGTTTATCCTTCTATACAGGCGATCAACCAGACAGTGAAAGTCCATTGGTCCTGTAGAGAGATTTGATACAATTGCACAACCATCTCATCGTAGTGACCTTGGAGCCACTGATTCCTAGTATATTCTTAGCAAAAGAGACAAAAAGTTGGTCAGATTTCCTGAAATCTTTCGTATGATGCAAATAGAAGCAAATCTGTTGATGAACATCCAGTAATTGTTGCAGATATTTACCTTTGTTTGGGAAATTAGGAAAAAATGACAGATGGATGAATAGCCTGATTCAAGGAAGTCTCTAAGACAACCTTGGGAAAGAAATTAAGGTTTGTTCTGAGACACCCACTATCATTGTAAAAAATCACATATTTCAGCAGTCTGCAATCCTCCTTATCCTAGTAATTACCGTAGAGAATTGAGCTTTGCATAACTAGAATTTCAGATGTGTTGCAGCTGCAGGTTCAAATGGGGGTTTCATCAGGGACTGAAGTAATGTACTAATATCCCAAGGAAGTGCGGACTCCCTCAAAGGGAGATGTAGAAGAAAGACATCTCTCAAAAAGGCCTTAGAAAGCTTCAGAGATGCAATAGGGGTCTACTCTTCACCAATATGAAAATATGAAATAGCTGCCAGTTGGTCTTTAATCATTAAGTAGTTGGCTTCTGCTTGAAAAGGGCTAGCAAGAAGGTCTAGATAGATGGCGAGGGAGCAGGGAAAAGAGTCCAGGTCTTTGGCTGATGCCAAGGTAGAAAACATCTTTCATTCGCTTCTGTAAACTTTCCTGATAGAAGGTTCTGGAGATGAAAATAAGACACAAATGACACTGGATGAGAGGCTGGAATTTCTGGTTGACAGTGGAAGTGGAGAAACTAAGCAGTCAGCTTCAGGGATTTGTTGATGCAGGTGATGCTTGTCAAACAGGTGAGAAATCAGATCCAGATGGGGGTGCAACATCCATGGTGAGCATAATGTGCGAAGCCACAGGAAAAAGAGCCATATTTACTGAGGCCAGTAGGGAGCAATGTGAATCACCTTTGTCTTGCACTAGGCATCTTTCTGGAAAAATTTGGCTGTGAATGGAGTTGGGGGTAAGCTTAAAGGAGAAGGGGGGGCATGTGTGGACTAAAGGGTCCCTCTGGGACTGTATGTCTTGGGGAATCAGGGTCAAGATGCTGCTGCGTTTGATGTTGGTGGGGGTCTCACATAGATTTCAGCATGGTTGGCCTCAGCCATTGTCTGATTGAGGGCCCACTTGTGAGGCAGAAGAATTGATCTACTCAACTTGTCCAGTAGTGCATTAAACTTTCCTGGGATACGCTTTGAAGTTGGAAAGCACTGAGAAGACCTGCCACCATAAGGGATACAGGTGCTTGTTGACCCACTGGTCTCCACTGTGGCCCTCAAGAGGACTCCAGCTCTCTGCTGTCCACCTGCTGGTCAGAGAGTCCAGGATGAACATATTTTGGGAAGCATTTGTTTACATCCATTATGCTTTATTGAGGATGTTGAACTGTCTGGCCAACATTGTGTATTTCCAATTGAAAGTTTCCAACAAAATGCTTCATATGGTGGAGTGCCATATGAGCAAGAAAAGGAAAAACTGAGTGCAGTCCAAAGCCTCCATTAATTTCATAAGTCACATGATCCATACAATTTACAGTGCATTCAAGGGTTCGATCAAAGCCACAGGCAAAGACATTGCTGTGCTTTGGCATGCCTGTCTAAGGCTACCACATGTTGCAGAGGGAACCAAGGTGGTGTCTTTTTAGCCCCTGTTTGCAGGGCCATTCCTGTTTTTTGACTGTGTCAGCAGGCATCTGAAATCCATAATGGCCTTGGAAACAAAATTGTGGCCTCCACAGTGGTCCAGTAATAAAGTACAGAAGAGCCATTGGTGGATTTGGTTTTGGAGGAGGTCACAGCCAGGTCACAAGGGCAGCATAGGAAACAGCAGCAGGGCACCTTCCAAAGAAGAGGTTACTGCTGTTAATCTGGGAAGCTTTCTATATGATTGCTTCTCTCTAGAGGCAGTCAAGTGCCATATGCAGTTGTGGTTGAAGAGCACTCAATACAGGTAGATGAGGGGCATAATATTCATATGCTGCAAAATTCCATTCACAAATATACTTCTACCAGAAATTCCTTGTTAAGGATACCTCTTCCTGTCAGAAATCCATTACAGAGCTGGTGATAAACCATCTCTTCTGTAAAAGAGTCATCCAAGAAGTCCCACCAGACCATAGAGGTTAAAGCTTCTACTTATTATTTTTGATGTCAAAGAAAACAAAGGACCCAGAGGGTCATAGTGGACCTCAGTATAGTAAATCCGTACTTAGTTTCGGTGAATCCCATAGTTCCTTGCTTGTCACCAGGATATTTAATGCGCTTATTGGACATATATACACATCAGAACCAGAAAGGAATCCAAGAGGTACTAGTACTTCATACTAGAAACCAGTCACTTCTGGTTCAGAAGCCTATCACATCATATCCATGGGGTAGTCCCCAAGTTGTGGAGGTAGTAGTAGCCCATCAGCATCTATTGTGGACCAAACTTTTCCCCAATGTAGACCTTTGGCTAGATTGGGCTCTGGGCCCAGAGTTCTAACAATGGGAACCCTCTGTGATCAGGCTGTGGAATCAGAATAGGTTTCTGCAGTTATCAGCTGCAGCCTCTGCAGTGCTTGACTTTTTTGAGGTGCTCCTTGGACACCAAGACCTGCAGAGCTTTCCCACTGGAGGACAAGTCACTGCCCTACAATCTGTTACGAGAACTCTTCACTTGTGGTATGGCACAATAGAACAGTGCTTCAGTACAATTGCATCCACAATTTTATGTGGTTCCCTACATCCAATTACACATGAGACCTCTGCCATGGTCTGTATGATTTAATTGGAATCAACACGAGTTGTCATCATCCCAATTCATCTCTGTTTCAGACCTGTAAGTTTATATGTTTGTATTGGGCAAGTTGTGTCTCAGCCATTGTAGCCATAACCAACAATGCCATAAAAGAGGAGTCCTTGAAGGGGCTCTAATAGTTAAGAAGGTGATGGTAGGAGGTGATGTTAATTTGGGAGATGTAGATATAATAGTTTGGATTATGGTAGAGAAAGGGAAATGGGGCAAACCTGGGGACAGCAGAGGGAAAGAAGCCTAGAAAGAATGCAAAGGATTGAAGGATGTTAACTTGTAGTGAGGAATAGTTTAAAGTCTGTAGCCAGTAACTCCTGATATGAATTTGCACAGTTGCATCCATTCATCTAATTGAAATGTATTAATCTAAATGAATAATGTTAGGGTTTAGCCATTAGGAGTAGTTTGTTCCAAAGGTGAGGGAACTGCTGATTAATGAATTTGTCCCTGAGTTGTGATTTATTAAAGTAGTTTATTGGAATGGGTATTAAGGGCGGCCATGGTGGTGCAGCAGTTAGCGTTGTCACCTCACAGCAAGAGGCTCTCCGGTTTGATCCTCGTCAGGGGTGCCTTCTGTGCAGAGTCTGCATGTCCTCCCTGTGGTCGCGTAGGTTTCCTCTGGGTGCTCTGGTTTCCTCCCACATCCCAAAGACATGCTGTAAGTGGATTGGACAGTCTAAATTGGCCCTAGGCGTGAGTGCATGCATGTCTGTGCCTTCTGTGGAAGGTTGGGTGCTGGGCTGGCAACTCAGCATCGTAAAACTCCACTGCCAATCATGAGCGGACAGGTGATCCGCTGTGGCGACACCTAACCAGGAAAAGCCGAAAGAAGAAGAAGATTCTTGCTGAGGAAAAGGAAGTTGCAGAAAGCAAGGTCTGACATAGCTTACAAAGCAATGCAAAAATCATCTTGCAGGAGGCTGTAGACCACAGAAAATGAGGATAGGGTTTTTATTCTATCCAAATAAAAGTAGTTTTTGAAATTTTGGAATCATTTGGCTATAAAATGCTATGATCTTTCTAGTTGGGAGAATTGTTTAATGATATATATGCCTAATGGAGCATTGTGTTCTGTGATGAGAGCAGTGGCAGAATAACAAGGAATAAGGAGAGACTGCAGTCTGGACAAGAGCCCGATACAAATGAGAGGAGAGGGGTATGATGTTCCACAGTACAATGATAAGTGCCCGGGCTGATACTATTAAAGGTTTTAAACAACACCTTAGCAACATTCTGCATAATTTAAAATGAAAATAATGTAAATATTGTCTTGCTGCAAGCGATACTGATGTCTGTAACAGATTCATCATACATGTGGTAGCGGTGGTGATGGATAATAAATCTTGAAAAACTGAAAAAAATTATCAGATACTTAGCAGTGACAAGGTGATGTACACACATGCACTAAGTGCAGCTCCAGTCTGAGTAAACCAAGCCAGCCATCACACCAGCCACCCCGCAGCTTCATTCTGGCACAAGTAATCAGGAATGGTGTAAGTGCCACCTATATGTTTACCCTCTACAACACCCCTACTGCCATATGTGGGGTGCTAGGTATGGTAGTGCAAATAGAAGGTGTAGATCCCTCAGACTACCTTTTCCATTAACAGTGGGTGCTTTTTCATTGATAGTTTTGGGTTCATTGGTTTTTACTAGGCTAATGACCACAAGGGCCCTTAACAAGCTAGCTGTGCACCCTAAACCATGCGAGTCTCAAGTCTCATGGGGAGGCATGTTAGTAGTCAGATAGCTAAGGATTTGTAGGGGGTGGGGTTTTAGCTAGGATAGTACTTATCTTATTGACAGCCTCTGTCAAGAAGGGACCTAGGGGGTAAATTTACTGTCTACCATCCATTGTCAAGGCTTTGTTTGACTAGAGTCAGGGATGAACTCTGTTTTGCATAGATGGGGAGCCTATTCCATAGTGTGGGTTTTTTTGGTATACGTGTCTGTCTTTCCGGCATGTTCTGTTTGTCACAAGTAAAGTTCAGATCCTTGAATGTAGTGTTTCTGCTGCTGTTTGTTTTGTGTATGTGCAACAGATCCTTTAACGCTGAGTCTGAGGAAGCTGTGTAAGGCATGTAGATTCCCCTTTCTGCATCCTGTAAGAAAGTGGATACAGACAAAGAGACTTCAGGCTTTCGGTGGCCCTTTATTCTTCTGATGAGAAATCTTTGTAGGCATTCTAACTGTTGCAAATGTCTGGTTTACATACATGGCAAAGGAGGCATTATATTCAATGGTAGGTCTGATAACAGCCGATCAGAGTGGTACTGTAACTTCTTTGGACCTGGATGCTATATCCTTTCCTATAAGTTGGGCAACATAGAATGATTTTCTTATTATCTTGGCTACATGTTGGTGAAACGCCAGATTGCTATCTACATGCCAGATCCTTTATTACTGGGTCGACTGTTAGAGGCGTTTTATCGATGGAACAACTAACTTGGGTTGCCAGTTTTCCAAAGGGCATTATACTGCATTTTTGGCATTGAGTTTTAGGCTATGTCTTTGGCACCAGTCATTTGTCTGTATTAAACCCACTTTCAAGATGTTTGTGTCTTGGGGGGAATCTATAATAGCTCCCAGTTTGCAGTCATTTGCAAACTTTGTGAGACTGAAGCCTTTAACGTTAGCCTTGACTTCTGAGAAGTAGACACCAAACAGGAGCGAGCCCAGCATGGAGCCCTGGGGTACACTACTGGTGACTGATCTCTTGGTGGAGGCAGTCTCACTGATCTTGACTTCTTGGGTGCTGTCTGTGAGCCAGCCAGCAATCCAGAGAGTTGTGTAATGGTTAACGCCTAACTCTAAAAGGTTGTCAACAGTGCCTGAGTGGTGCATTATATCAGATGTTTAAGAGAGAACAACTTGCACAGTATGCACTATTTTCCCCTCGCCCATTGCCTTGGTGACCGTCTTAAAGAAGACTACCAGGTTAAGTAGGCATGATCTTCCTTTAACAAAGCCAAATTGAGATAGAGTCCAGTAGTGTCTGTAGGTTGCCAATGTTCTTATTAATCATTTAAATGGTAATTCATTCCATGGTTTTACATAGTAGGCTTGCGAGTCTGATGGGTCTGCAGTTTCCTGGGTTGGTTGATGATGCCCCTTATGGAGAGGATTGAGTTTTGTGGTCCCCCATTCACTTGGAACATAGCATTTTTAAAGGTTGTAGTTGAAGAAAGCCTCAAGTAGCCCTGATAGGCCATGTTTTATACTGATGTTCCTGCAAACCTTGGGGTACATGGCATCTTGCATCTTTCTAATTCCTTTGGCCAGGCTCCACATGAGAAAACTTCAGTGGTACCTAAAGAACCTTTGGTGTCAGCACTCTCAACCTCCAGAGACCTCTCTACCTCTGATCCCTTGTATAAGGACTGAGTTTCTTTGATGGACAGGGGCCCATGCCCAGAACAAGGGTCTTTCCTTCAACCTCCGCCCAACCGGGCAGACCATGGCCACCGATGTCTCAGACATAGTTTGGGGCGTCACCTAGAAGGCAGGTGCACCTAAGGTCTTTTGGATCCCAGCATCTTCCCTTACACATCAACCAAAAGGGAATGATGGCAGTACAAAAGGCTCTGACATCCTTCAAACCCCGTCTCAAGCCAGGGGTTCTCCTTATCAAAACAGACAATACCACAGTAATGTGGTACATCAGCAAACAGGGAGGGACCCAATATTACCCTTTGTGCAGGCTAGCTATGAACCTGTGACTGGCAGCCTCTTCCATGGGACTACACCTGATAGCCCAATACCTACCAGGGATTCAGAACACACTGGCAGACCACTTAAGCAGAAACTCTAGACTATCAGCATGGGTAATACTCTAAAGGCAAACAAGGGGCCCCTGTTAAGTAAACAGGTCCTAGACATTATCACAGAGGCCAGACGGCCCAGCATCAGAAAATCTTACGCAGGAAAATGGAAAAGATTCTGCTCCTGAAGCCAGTCCAGAGGGGCAGTACCTCACAACCTTCCATCCCTTTTATCCTGGACTACCTAGTGGAGCTACTTAATAGTGGCCTCTCCTTTTCCTCTGCTAAAATCCACTCCTAAGCCATTTCAGCTCATTTTGATACAGAACAGCCCCTGTTCCTCCCACCCTTTGATTAAACAGATCCTCAGAGGAGCTTCTAATATCAGACCTCTCAGAAGGCCACCCACTTCAGCCTGGGGCCGGAATTATGTTTTTGAAAAACTAACTTTACCACCCTTCGAACCTGCTGCTTCAGCAGAACTAAGATACCTCTCCTGGAAGACTGCTTTTCTCCTAGCTGTCATCTCAGCCAGAAGGGTTTCACAACTTCAGGCACTGATGGCCATTGAGCCCTTCATCATCTACCATGCAGACAAGATCTCCCTGAGAACTAATCCCTCCTTGATGCCCAAGGTGCTGTCTAATGCAACTCTCAGATGCTTTCTGGACCATACTAAACCCTTCAGGACAACAGACCAATTACTTATCAGCTTTGACCCTGGGACAGAGGGGTAGTCTGTTTCCAGACAAACCACTTCCAAATGGATATCACACTATGCATTTCTGATACAGTTTGCATGAGAACCCCCCACTAAGTCTATTCGAACCCATTCCACTAGGGCAGCCTCCACTTCCACAGCACTCCTCTGAGGAGTTCCTACCAGGGACATCCTGGAAGCTGCCACCTGGACTTCTCTCCATACCTTTACCAAACATTACCACCTACCTCTATTTTCTAAGGCTAGGGCAGGGCATGCTGACCCATTCCTAGGTCTCTTACTAATCCTACCACCCCTCTCCTCAGTTTTGGGAATCCTCCCACAGGTGAAGGCTGCAACAGTGAAACACGAAGAGCATAGTAGAGTTGTGTACACTTACCATAGATGTAGATGTTCGAGTGTATTCACTGTTACAGTCTTGGTTTCCCACCCTCCTTCCCCCTTATATCTTCTTTTTTTAGGGAGACATTAGATGTTTTTCGTGTTTCAGTGTTGCAGTCATCACACTCGGGTTCTCTGCCTGCAGGTAGCCCTCAGTCGACCCGAATACCAGAGACTTAGTATTTCTGCATCGGTTGCTGTCGCTCCAGGACTGATGTCAGGTTGTCAGGAGTATAAAAATAGGAAGCAGACAACATTACATCAGTCTTTCTTGCCGAGGAGCCTGAAGCAGTTTGCAGGAGTGCCGATCAGCCGCTACCTGAGTTTTTCGTTTATGATTGAATCATCCTGAAGTCTTATTGGGGATCCTTTTTTCTTGCTCTTAACTGATGTCAGAAAAAGTTAACAATTGTCTTGCCTGTGGAAAGCAAATACCACACCGAGATTTTCATTCTTGCTGCGTCACCTGTTTCGGCCCAGACCACGACATACCTTGCTGTCGGTTTTGTGCCTTGTTCAACGCCCAAACCATTCGTCGTTGAGCCCTTATTGTCACTAAATACTTTCAATGTTCTTCGTGTTTCACTGATGTCCTTCAAGAATGCAACTGCAGTCATAACATATGGGTTGTCCTGCCTCAGGCAGCCCTCGGTCGGCCGAATTCCAAAGTCTGGGTCCGGCGTCGGCTGGTGTCGCCTCCTCTCCGACGTCACAACGGCTGGAATATAAAGGCATCGGCCGACACCATCTTCTTCAGTCTTTCTTGCCGCGCGGTGCCCGAAGCAGAAGCAGTTCGCAAGTGCCGGTCGGTCAGCTCCTGTGTTTTCAGTACCGAAGTTATCTAAAGCTAAGTACCCGTTAGAACATTTTTCTTGCCTCAGCCGATGTCAGAACAAATTGAGAAAGTTAATAATTGTTTGTCTTGTGGTAAACAAATACCTCATAAGGACTTCCATTCCTACTGTCTTCCTTGCCTAGGCCCAGACCACGACGTCTTGGCCTGTGCTTGCTTTAATAAGCACACTCTCAGGCGCCGGGCAGAATTTGCTGAAGACTTTTTTGGCGAATCCTTTGCGTATATCATGCCGTCGGATCAACCGACAACTCAATCTTCCAAAAAACGGAAGGACCGGGACTGGCATCCTTGGCCCGCGTCCTCTACCGATACTACTCCTAGACCCTCCGCTAGTGCTTCGGTCCTTGCGGAAGCGGTTATTCAACCACTCCAGGCTGACGACACAGCGTTAACTCTTCCTTCGGTCCCGGAGCCCTCTCCGGTGCCGGTTGTTGATTTTCCTCCGGAAACCGAAGTTCTTGATTTACCCGACACCATTCCGGTGGACAAGGTCACTCCTGCACGTGGGGCTGCTAGGCCTCCTGTATCTATGTCCATCAAGGCCTTTGCACGTGCTAAGGCCGCCAGTCAGGCCAAGGCCCATTCTAAACCTGCTGTCCAGGCCCCCTCCTCGGATAAACAGATTATGTCTCTGGCTGCAGACCTTATTTCCCTTATCAGGGGGTCTCAGCCTCACCCAGACAGAGGTTCTCAGCCTCCTGTAGAAAAAAGGCCTAGAACTGAGCAGACTGAAAACCTTTCTTCAGATGAGGCCTCTGGGGATTCTGAGCATTCAGATATTCAAGAAGAATCCTTCCAGGCCTATGAGGACTCTGATGCTGAGGAATCTATTCCCTCTGCCTCTCCTCTAGAGGATTTCTCGTTTGGTGAAGTCCTGCACTCAGTGAGGGAACATTTCCAATGGCAGGGTCAGGAATTCTCTGATTCCAGGAAAAGGCTCCGTACCTTCCTAAAGCTTCCCCAGCACAGACCTTTAGCTATTCCTCCTGTGATGGATGTTTTGGATGATGTTTTCTCCGACTCCAGTGCTAACCCTGATTCTCTCCCCCCCTGCTCCTGTCAAGCCAGACAGATATTACAGAGTCCCTGACACTCACAAGCATCTCTTTAAGGCCCACTCCGTGGATTTAGAAACTATTTCACAGGGCCCCAAGGGAGTGGCTACCTCCACTGCCAAGAATCCTTTGCCAGCGGATAGGGAAGCTAGGTCTATGGAGAGATGAGGTAAAAAAGTTTATACCTCTACCACCCTAGCCATGAGGTCACTTAACTGCCTTTTTCATATGTTTCAGTACCAGGATTTTTACTGGATGATTTACAGAAAAGTTAGCCTCTCCTGAGCCTATTGATAGAAAGGCATTGCAGGATCACGTACATAACACTCAGCAGGTTAACAATCATTTTCTTCAGTGTGGTTATGATGCATTGGAGGCTTCATGTAGGGCAGCTATGACTGGGGCTGTGATATGTAGACATGCTTGGTTAAAAGATCAGCCACTGCCAGACCATGTCAAAGTAAAATTACTTGATGCACCTCTGGAAAAACAGAAGCTTTTGGTGCTAATGCACAAGATGTGTTGAAGTCCATTGAGGAAAAAGCTAAATCAGTACAGACAGTCAAAGATTTCCTCCAGGTTCAGCCACCCAGATTCAGTAGAAACTGGCCTTCAAAGAATTGGTCCTTCCCAGACTCGGACAAGTTTCAAAGGGGAAAGAACAGGCGTGGCCGAGGCCGAGGGCAATACCGAGGCTCCTACAGGGGCCGCCAATGGCAACCTACAAATCAAAGAAGTGCTGCAGCCAGTCCAGCTGCACCACAAGGACAATCACAATGACTTCACTTTTATACCGCCTACAAAGGCTCAAAGAGAAGCACCTTTAGGTGGAAAGTTATCCTTATTCTCAAAAAACTGGCATATCTTAACCAGGGACAACTGGATTCTGGATTTAATAGACAAGGGTTACAGATTCCACTTCCATACTTTACCAATAAGACAAGGCATGCCAAATCTGCCACATCATCAAAGGGCAGAGGCACTCACTCAAGTCTCAAAACTGTTAAGTATAAAAGCAATAGAAAGGGTTCCTCCTCAGGAACAAGGCCAGGGATTTTATTCAAGACTGTTCCTTGTTCCAAGAAAAGAAAACAAATGGAGACCTATACTGGACTTGTCAACTCTAAATACTTTTCTTATTGTGCCAAAGTTCAAAATGCTGATGCTGCAGCAACTCCTTCCCATGCTGGGCAAGGGGTCTTGGCTGGTCACTCTGGACCTCAAGGAGGCATACCTGCATGTCCCAATCAGACAAAGCTGCAGAAGATACCTCAGATTTCTTGCAGGAACAGAGCATTATTAATTCTCAGCATTGCCGTTTGGCTTATCTACTGCGCCCAGAGTGTTCACGAAATGCCTGGCATCAGTAGTGGCACACTGCAGACTCCAGGGGATTCAAATATACCCCTACCTGGACGACTGCCTCATACAAGCAGACAACAAACAAACCTTAAAAGCAAACTTGGGCTATGTCATTCAACTACTGCAGGCCTTGGGATACACAGTCAACATTCAGAAGTCAAGACTATTGCCATCCCAACAGATTATTTTCCTAGGAGCCAAACTGGACACAGAAACTCAAATGGCCTACTTCACAGAGGAAAAACAACAGCAGTTACCAGAATACTTCAAAGGCCTAGCAAAACTCCCCCAGCTGACTGCAAGGAAAATCCTGCAGGCCATGGGGTTCATGGCATCTTGCATTCTTCTGATACCTTTGGCAAGACTTCATATGAGGAAGCTGCAATGGTATTTAAAAAGCTTATGGTCCCAACACAGCCAAAGCCTAGAGGACGTAATCCCACTTATTCCATGTCTGCAAAAGGAATTTTTGTGGTGGGCTCAAGCGAGTCAGTTAAACAAAGGCATGTCTTTCAACAGACCACAAGCAGGTCAAATGATTACAACAGACGCCTCAGATCATGGATGGGGGGCGCACATGGAGGGCAGATGCATTCAAGGTCTACGGACACCAAAGGAAAGACATCTGCACATAAACCAAAAAGAGATGTTGGCAGTGATACATGCTATCGAGGCTTTCGAAAAATCACTACAACAAGGACATTTGCTAATAAGGACAGACAACACCACTGTCATGTGGTATATAAACAAGCAGGGAGGCACTCATTCTTATCCCCTCTGCAGACTAACAATGCTTCTCTGGGAAAAACCCCTGAGTCTGAAGATACATTTGCAATCCCAGTTTGTGCCAGGCAAGGACAATGTACTGGCGGACAACCTGAGCAGAAATTTCTTGGATCCACACGAATGGATGCTGCATCCTCACATTTTCTCACAACTAACAAAGACATGGGGAAGACCGGACGTAGATCTCTTTGCTTCCCACTTAAATCATCACCTGGAAAAGTTCTGCACAAGGACCCACCATCCTCTAGCCTGGAAAACGGATGCTCTCTCCTTCAGCTGGACCTCCCTAAAAATGTATGCATTCCCTCCTCTACCTCTGCTAACCAAGGTGATACTGAAGATCAAAGCAGAACAACCAACAGGCATTTTGATAGCTCCAGACTGGCCAAGGCAACACTGGTATCCTCTGCTGTTGAGAATAACTCGGACCAGACCGTGGCCTCTGCCCCTAAGGCCCCTGCTCCTAACACAACACAATTACAGGACTGTCCATCAAAACCTGAAAACATTGCATCTGACAGCCTGGAGGTTACCATGACTCCTCCAGCTCTCTCTCTTTCCAAGACAGTTCAAGAGATCTTACTGGAAGCACGCAGACCTTCCACCAGAAAAACCTATTTAGCCAAGTGGAAGAGATTCAGCATCTGGAATGCCAACACGGGTCAGGACACAACATTACTGAATATACCTCAGATATTAGAATACCTGGCAGAAATGTTTCATACTGGATTCTCATACTCTTCTATAAAGATTCACGCCTCCGCAATCTCAGCAAATTACAATTGTGACCCACCAGTGTTTTCACATCCTTTGCTAAGACAGTTTCTAAAAGGGATAAAGAATATCAAACCTCCCAGAAAACAGCCAGTACCTGCATGGGACCTCCATTTCGTTTTGGAAAAATGATCTCTTCCTCCTTTTGAGCCAGCAGCAACTTCAGAAATGCAATTTCTGTCATGGAAAACGGTCTTTCTATTGGCAGTCACATCTGCAAGAAGAGTCTCGGAGATACAGGCACTCATGGCAGTGCCTCCCTTCCTCATTTTTCATCAGGACAGAGTTTCTCTAAGAACCAATCCTACATTCATGCCAAAAGTTATTTACAGGGTGTCTCTAAATCAAGCTATTCATCTGCCTACTTTCTTCCCCAATCCTCAAAATAGGGGGGAAAAACTGCTGCATACTTTGGACATACACAGGCAACTACGCTACTACTTGGACAGAACTAAGGCCACCAGAAAGTCTGACCAACTATTTGTAGCCTATGCTGCTGGAGTACAAGGAAAAGCAATCTCCAAACAAACAATTTCAAAATGGATTGGACACTGCATCAGATTCTGCTATTCTTTCCATGGAAAAGGTGTGCCAGCCAATATTAGGCTACATTCCACCAGAGCTATAGCCACATCCACAGCTTTCCTAAGAGGAGTGGCAACAAAGGACATTTTAGAGGCTGCTACATGGAGCTCCATGCATACATTTACCAAACACTACAACCTGCCCTTATACTCCAGATCCCGAGCAGGCTTTGCTTCGGCAGTCCTGCAGGGCATTTTAGCTACACCATCCCTCTCTTCGTTCCATCCACCCCCAGCTTGGCTATGGTATTCAACCCATATGTTATGACTGCAGTTGCATTCTTGAAGGACATAGTACAGTTTTGTACCTACCATAAATGTAGATGTCCGATAGATATGCAACTGCAGTCGGATTTTCCCACCCTCCTACCCCTCTTCAACTTTCCTTATGGGTCCCTACCCCTATTCTTATTAGCTGGGGGTGTCTCCTATGGTGTATCTGTTTATTACTGTTGTGCATGTCTGGAATTTTTTATCCATTCACCAAATTTAGCCTTCCTAGGAGGGCACCTGGCATCTGGGGCAAGAAACACTGAAGAAGATGGCGTCGGCCGATGCCTTTATACTCCAGCCGTTGCCGTTGTGAAGTCGGGGAGGAGGCAACACCAGCCGACACCGGACCCAGACTTTGGAATTCGGCTGACCGAGGGCTGCCTGAGGCAGGACAACCCATATGTTATGACTGCAGTTGCATATCTATCGGACATCTACATTTATGGTAGGTACAAAACTGTACTTTGCAGTCATCACACTTGAGATCTGAAGTAATTAACTTAATTTGATCAGCAACCTGTGGGTATCGGATCCGATTCGGATCTGAGCCGGCAGCTTTCCTAGCCAAAGCTCCAAGCTCCTCCCCCTACCCATAATGCCCTGCCACTTCCCTCTAACCCTCAGATCTTGTTTGCCGCGGCTTCTTTAAGCATCTTAGAACGAGCTCCTAGCGAGGGTGTTGTGAGTTTAAAGCTTTTTTTACACTTTTTTCTGTCAAAAAAGTTTAAAAACTTTGTGTGTGTGGTTCCCTTCTCCCCCTTAGTATGTTTGAGTAGTTTAAAGCGTCTTAGTTTAATTAAAGTTAATTTCCCTCCCCCCTGTGTGTGAAGGTGTGTGCGTGTGGGCCTGTTCTTTTCCTTTTTCTATAAAAATGTCTGAAGGCCCAAAAGCTGTGTTTTCTAAATGCTCCGAGTGTGGCCATAAGCTGTCCCCAGCGGATGGCCACACTCGGTGCGTTATTTGCCTGGGTGTTGACCACCTTTCTTCGGGCTGCACTATTTGTGCAGCCTTCAATCCCAGGGCTTTGAGGAATAGGAGGACGAAGCTAATCCTTGCGGGCCTTTTGCCCCCTGATTCCACTTCGTCTTTCTCCTCCTCCTCTGTGGCGTCAGCTGCGGCTGCTTCACCTACCACCTCCGATCACGTGGCCGGGACTCAACCTCCCTCTTTGGTCCAGGAGCAAAGGGTCGGCAGAAAGAAAGATAGGAAGGACAAGGAGCCATAAGAGGCGGTTTGAGTCAGCTCCATCGGTCCCACCGTCTAAGCAGCTTGCCTCTCCCCTTAAGGACTCCGGGTCTTCCCCCTCCCGGCTTCGTTCTCCACGTTTCTCCCCGGAGCCGGAGGAGGAGACCCAGTCACCTTCGAGGTCGTCTAGGTGGCCTTCCCGGCCGGCCTCGGCGGCCTCATCCAGGTCAACCAGGAGTCTACCCGACGCAGACATGGACCGGATGATGCGTCAATTTCTTCAGGCCCAGCTGCAGATGGGAGTGTTTGCCTCTCCGGGAGCTCGACCCCTTTTTTCGCCCCCCATTGCTCCTTCTCCAACCGCTTTTGGGGTTCGGAGCTGTCTGATCCGACTAGCTTCGGAGCCGGGGTGGTGTCGGCACCGGCAGTGTTTTCTACTTCGGCAAAACAGTCCGAGATACGCTTCTCCAGAGCGAGAAAGACTGGAAGATGTCTGCCGTCGGGATCTGCTTTTCGGCTCCTCAGAGGTCCTTCTCCAGGAACCAAAGAGGACAAAAGAAGATGTGGTTCCGGAAAGCTCAACAATCCCGTTTCGCTCCGGATCCTTCGTCCTTCAGAGGCAGAGGAGGACAGGGTGAACGCCGGTCTAGAGGCAGAGGGGGGGCCGAAGAATTTTGGGTCGAGGGGAACCCTTTTCCAATCGACCCGTGCAGCAACCCTGAGGGGTTGCCCGACTGCTTCTCCCTGGAGGCAGTCGGGGGGCGTTTCTCGGAGCACCTGGCACATTGGAAGTCCATTACGACAGATCACTGGGTGCTCCGAATCATATCCAGAGGCTGTTCAATTCCATTTCTAACGTCTGCTCCCCAGTCGGGGAGCCTCCCCGATGTCCCACCCAATCAGAGCGAGGTAGCAGCCTTCGAAATAAGAGAGCTGCTAAGAAAAAGAGCCATCCAGCACGTCCTCCTCGTGAAATCCGGATCAGGCTTTTATTCCAGGTTCTTTTTGGTGCCAAAAAAGATGGGGGACTTGCAGCCAATTCTCGACCTGCCCACACTGAACCTGTCAGTCACCAAAGAAAAGTTCCGGATGGTCACTATTCAATCCATTCTCCCACTTTTATAGGAGAACGACTGGATGTGCTCGATAGACCTCAAGGATGCGTACTACCACATTCTAATGGACAGGCGATCCAGGAGGTTTCTCCGCTTTCGGCTGGGAGCCAGCCATTATCAGTTCAGGGTCTTACCCTTCGGTCTTACCACAGCCCCCAGGGTGTTCACCAAGGTCATGGCAGTTGTAGGGGCCCACCTGAGGCTTCAGGGAATACAGGTCTTTCCTTACCTGGATGACTGGCTCCTAACCGCTCCCACCAAGCATCTACTATGTTCATCAGGGACTACTTTTTACATGTAGCCCGCCATCTAGGGATCACGATCAA
Source organism: Protopterus annectens (assembly GCF_019279795.1). Lineage (NCBI taxonomy): Eukaryota > Metazoa > Chordata > Ceratodontiformes > Protopteridae > Protopterus > Protopterus annectens. The sequence continues at coordinate 71,615,051 of NC_056736.1, read as the reverse complement.
CCACAAGAAATCCTCCCTTCAGCCTACTCAGATCTTGGATTTCATAGGAGCCAGGATAAACACTATACAATCCAAAGTCTTTCTGACGGCGGACAGACTCCGCAATCTAAACCTTCACATTTTGGCTCTTCTACAGTCATCAGCCCCTCCAGCGGAATTAGTCCTGAGGGCCCTGGGGTCCATGGCAGCGGCCATCAATCTGTCACCTGTCACACATCTGAAGATGAGAATCCTTCAATGGACGTTACAGGTCCAGTGGTCCATCCTACATCACCCCCTGTCTACATCTATTCCCCACAGCAGAGTTTGCAGGGAATCTCTGCTTTGGTGGCTCCATACCAGGGACCTCTGGGAAGGGCGCCCCTTCTCCATGTCCCCACCCCAAGTCACAGTGACTACGGACGCATCTCTCCTCGGGTGGGGGTGGGGGGGCATTGCAAGGGCAGATCCGTCCAAGTCACGTGGACTCGCACAGAGACCTTTTTGCATATCAATGTCCTGGAGATGAGGGCAGTGCTTTGAGCGTTGCAGGCTCTCCATTCCCTTCTTCCTCCAATGACTATTGCAATTCAAACAGACAACATGTCAGTAGTCTGGTACATCAACAAACGGGCAAACCAGATCTTACCCACTTTGCCAGGAGGCCATGGGAGTGTGGGAATGGGAGATATCCACCAACCGCTTTCTCATAGCAATGCACATACCGGGTCTGTCAAACATTCTAGCGGACAGGTTGAGTCGAACTATCCTCTCACCTTACGAGTGGTCTCTGAACCCAGTAGTAGTGGAACAGACCTCAGATGGGGTCAACCTTGCTGCAATCTGTTCGCGTCGCCTTCGAACACAAAGTGCAGCGAGTTCTTCGCTCTAATTCCCCCACCAGGGGAAGTCCCCAGAGACGCTCTGCTTCATGCTTGGCCATCCGGTCTTCTTTATGCTTATTCTCCTCTTCCGTTGATGACAAAATTCTTGAAGAAAGCTCGTCGGTTGGGGAGCAGAGTTATCCTCATAGCCCCATTCTGGCCTCGCCAAACCTGGTTCCCATGCCTACGGTCTCATCTAGTACATCCTCCCTGGATCTTAGATCCCATTCCGGATCTGATTTTTCATCCCTTAGGATTGAAGACCCCCGACCTGGACAACCTCAAACTCTCGGCTTGGTTGATCCAGTTCCATTAATGGCTAGGACTCCCGGTATCTCATCCTCAGTTAAGGCCATCCTGGTGGCCGCTCATAAGCCTTCTACCAGGAGAATCTACAAGAGTAAATAGAAGCGTTTCTCTATCTGGGCAGAGCATAGGAATTTGGATTCTTTTATGGCTCCTGTCCCAGCAGTCCTCGACTTTCTATCCCATATTTTTCATCAAGGGGTGAGTTCTTCTACTGTTAAAGTTCAATTGGCAGCTATTTCCCACTTCCATGTTGGAAACAGTTTTGGCCCCCTAGCTTCCTCTAAGATTTGCAAGACATTCCTGAAAGGAACTTTCCTGTTAAGACCTCCTGTTAAAGATGCAGTTCCTCCATGGGATTTAACCCTAGTTCTTCAGGCTCTGACTGGTCCCCCCTTTTGAGCCTGCAGCTTCAGTCGACTTAAAGTATGTATCTTGGAAAACTGCCTTCCTGATTGCCATTACCTCAGCTAGGAGGATATCGGAGCTTCACGCTCTTTGCAGTAAGCCTCCATACATCATCTTTCATAAAGACGGGGTTTCCCTCAGGACTAATCCCTCCTTTCTGCCTAAAGTGGCTTCAGAAGCCAGCATCAACCAGTCCATCAATCTACCTGTCTTCTTTCCTAATTATCAGAACAAAGGAGAGTATAGACTTCATTGTCTGGATGTACATAGACAGTTGCGATTGTACTTAAACAGAACAGCTGAATTTCGAAAGTCAGATCAACTCTTTTTCATTTACCAAGTCCTGTCTGGGTAAGCAGGTACTTGGGCTTCCTCTCATACTTTTATTACACATTATAAATTGGATATAATATCCAGAGGACGTGCATCTTTTGGCTCTGCAGTGCTCTGGAATATCCTTCCATGAGGACCTCCCAAGTTGTTGGTAGCTGGGGACTCTGTCCCACAGGTTGCTGATCAAATGAAGTTAACTACTTCAGATAAAGACGTTATGTACTCACCATAACGTTCCATCTGAGTAGGTAACTTCATTTGTCAGCAACCAACCCTCCCTCCATCCCCCGGACCTTTAGTTCGTTCTTGAAGGATCATGATATGTCACTTCCAGACGACATCAGATGGAACGTTCAAGTAGTTTTTCCTTGTGTTATAGTAATGTTCTATGATACTATGGCAAACTCGATCTGAGGGTTAGAGGGAGGTGGCAGGGCATTATGGGTAGGGGGAGGAGCTTGGAGCTCAGATCTTTGGCTAGGAAAGCTGCCGGCTCGGATCCGAATTGGATCCGATACCCACAGGTTGCTGACAAATGAAGTTACCTACTCAGATGGAACGTTATGGTGAGTACATAACTTCTTTTTATTTGCCTGCAGGTAGCCCTCAGTCAGCCTGAATACCAGAGACTTAGTATTTCTGCGTTGGATGCTGTCCCACCAGGACTGACGTCAGGTCGTCAGGGGTATAAAAACCGAAGCCATTACATCAGTCTTTCTTGCCGAGGAGCCCGAAGCAGTTCGCAAGTGCCGGTCGGCCACTACCTGAATTTCCGTTTACAAATTTAATAATCCTGAAGTCTTCTAAAACTAACTACCCCGTTGTGGATCCTTTTTTCTTGCTCTAACCGATGTCAGAAAAAGTTAACAATTGTCTTGCCTGTGGAAAGCAAATACCTCACAGAGATTTTCATTTTTACTGCGTCGACTGTTTAGGCCCAGACCACAACGTCCCTCGCTGTCTGTTTTGTGCCTTATTTAACACCCGAACCATTGGTCGTCTGGCTCTCTTTGTCGCTAAATTCTTTCACTGTCGATCTCCATATTCTGAAATGGTTTCGGTAAGCCACCCAACTACCGATATTCCAAAAAAACATAAAGATAAAGACAGAGACAGACCGCATAGGTCCAAAACTGCCGACGATGCTTCCGTTAAGCTAGTCGCCAGCCTGCCGGTACTCAGTGAGGCACTTTCGCAACCCCTGATGCTCGCTTCAGTGGATTTGCAGGCCTCTACTGAGACCCATTTGGAGTCTGCTATGCTGCAAGACTCTTCATCGACTATGGAACCTGCAGATGTCTCTACCTTGGATGGGTCCAGAGCCGCTGAGCAGGCACCGGCTTCTCAGGCAGTTATTCACTCAACCAGTGTTCGATTCAAACCGACGACTTTTTTAACCAAAACTGCCGAGTTTCTTAGGCCCAGAGTACGCACTACCCCTACAAAACCGATGACCAAAGCGCATGCACCTGCTCCCATGCCACAAAGCCAAATGCTTAGAATGACTGAAGACCTTATTACGCTGATTAGGGGTAGTCAGCCTTCCCCTGCTAAGAGACAGAGTCCAGTTCCCTTCAGCTTCTACAGACCAGGAGTCCGATGACTCTGAAATTTCTGATTATGAAGACATGCCCTTATCTGCTTATGAGGATTCAGATGCAGAGGAATCCATTCCGTCTGCCTCCCCTCCAGAGGATTTTTCTTTTGGTGAAACCTTGCATACCTTACTAGAGCATTTCCACTGGGAATGCCAAGACTATCCTCAGTCCAAAAAGAGACTCAGAGAATTTCTAGGGCTGCCTCAACACAGGCCCTTAGCAATACCCCTTGTCCTGGATGTTGTGGATGATGTTTTTATGGAATCCAGTCTTACTCCTGACACTTCGTAAACCAGGTAGGTGCTACAGACTACCTGACATTCACAAATTTATTTTCAAGAATCCTACTGCTGACCCAGAGATCATTTTCCAGGGGCCTAAAGGTATCAAGGCTACTACAGCCAAGAATCCCACCCCTTCGGACAGGGATTCCAAAGCTTTGGACATATGGGGTAAGATGGTATATACCTCTGCAACTCTTGCTATTAGGGCATTGAATTGTCAGATGTTCATCGTGTTTCACTGTTGCAGTTATCACTGTTGGGTTCTTCCTGCCGGCAGGCAGTCCTTGGTCGGCCAGAATCCCAAAGTCTGAGTCCGGCGTCGGCTGTTCATTCATGCTTTCTGACTTCAGAGCGCCAGGAGTACAAAGCTGCCAGCCGACGCCATGTTCTCCAGTCTTTCTTGCCATGCGGTGAAAGCAGTTCGCAAGTGCCGGTCGGCTGACTCCTGATATTTTTTCGTGCTTCAGTCCGAAGACTTACTTCTTCTTCTCAAAGCTAAGTACCCCATTGGGGAAACTTTTTTCTTGCTCCAGTCCGATGTCAGAAAAAGTTAATTGCATTTCTTGTGGGAAGCAAATACCTCATAAGGATTTCCATTCTTATTGTATTCCTTGTTTGGGCCCTGACCCCGACATAACTAGTTGTCGGTTTTGTGCTAGATTTAATCAACGTACGATTAAGCGGATGTATGATTTTGCCTTTCACTGCTTTGGTAGGCGATTTAATTATAAAATGTCGTCGGACATGCTTCCGACTGCCGGAGTTCACAAACGACGCAAGGATAAGGGCAGGCCTCCGAGGTCCAAATTAGATGACATTACACAACCAGAGCCAGCTTCAGGTTCGGCAGTCGTCAGTGAGGCACTTTCGCAGCCTCTGTCGTCGGCCATTTCAGAACCGATAGCCAAAACGGACTCCCACGAGGAGCCAACTGGGCCTTTGAGCACTCCAGCTGCAGGACCTTCGGACAATGCTCCCTCGGATGGGTCCAGAGCCGCTGTGCAGGTACCGGCTTCCGAGGGGGTTTTCAGGCCTACACAGCTTCTGATAAAGGCAAAACCAAGGACAAAGACAAAGACTCCTTCTAAGTCTAAGAGAAGGCTCAGGGATTTCCTTCTTCTTCCCCAACATAGACCCCTGGCTATTCCTCCTATTTTGGATATTGTGGATGATGCCTTTTCTGAGGCTAATTTAACTCCTGACCCCTTTCCTCCAGCCCCTGCTAAGCCTGCCAGATATTACAGGGTCCCTGACTCCCACCAGTTCCTTTACAAAAATCCTCCTGCTGATCCAGAAACCATTTCTCAGAGTCCTAAGGGGGTTAAGGCTGCCTCTGCTAAAAATCCTATTCTGACAGATAAGGATTCCAGAGCTTTGGAGAGATGGGGCAAAAAAGTGTATACTTTTGCTACTTTATTGATTAAGGCTTTAAATTGCCAATTTCATATGCTAAAATATCAGCAATTTCTACTGTCTGTTATGAAACAAAAGTTAGGTACCATTTCTGCATGTGCAGATAATAAGAAATTACATGATTTGATGCATGCTACTGAACAAGTGGGGAAGCATGGTTTACACTGTGGTTTTGATGCCTTGGAGGCTTCTTACAGGGCGGCTGACTCTGGCACAGTCATTAGAAGACATGCTTGGTTAAAGGAACAAAACTTACCTGATCAAGTGAAAGCAAAGTTACTGGATGCTCCTGTTCAGCATAATGTTTTGTTTGGGCCTAAGGCTGAAGAGGTGATAAAGAAAATGGAGGATAAGGCAAAATCCATGCAAACGGTTAAGGATTTCTTACAAGTTCAGCCCCCTAGATTTAGCAGAAATTGGCCAACAAAAAATTGGTCTTTTCCCAGCTCGGACAGGTCTCAGAGGGGTAGATATAGGCGCACCAGAGGGAGGCCTCAAACACAGACCTCTTACAGACCTAGACAATGGAGTGCTTCTACCTCCGGGGGTGGAGAGGACAGACCTCAATCATATAGAAAACAGGCTCAATGACTCCCCCTGCATGGCTCCAGGAACTTCTCTCCTGGAGGCCCCTCTAGGAGGAAAACTCTCTCTTTTACAACAAAATTGGACTTACATAACCCAAGACAAGTGGGTTCTGGATGTAGTTTCAAGAGGTTACAAATTCCACTTTCATACCTTGCCAAGATGAAACGGATGGCCAGACCTACCAAAACACCAATGGTCCGAGGCATTAAACCAGGTGGGGATCCCTCATGGCTATGAGGGCCATATAACTGGTTCCACAATCAGAGACTGGGCAAGGCTTTTACTCAAGGGCTCTTTCTAGTTCCCAGAAAGCAAAACTCATGGAGACCCATCCTGGATCTGTCAGTCTTAAATACTTTCCTGGAGATACCAAAGTTCAGAATGCTTACTCTGCAGCAGCTCCTGCCAATGTTGAGCAAAAATGCATGGATGGTGACATTGGATTTAAAGGAGGCTTACCTACACATCCCTATCAGACAGGAGTGCAGAAAATACCTCCGGTTCAAGGCCGGCTCGAAACATTACCAATTCTCTGTGCTGCCCTTTGGCTTGTCTGCTGCACCCAGGGTCTTCACCAAGTGCCTGGCACCAGTAGTAGCTTATTACAGACTCAAGGGTATTCAAATTTACCCTTATCTGGACGACTGCCTTATTCAAGCAGACAGCAAGGATGTTTTACTCCAGCACCTGGAATTTGTTCAAAATCTTCTCAAGTATCTGGGATTCACTGTGAACATAAAAAAGTAAAATTTGACCCCCACACAACAGATAACTTTCCTGGGTGCTCTTTTAAACACAACAACCCAGATGGCATTCCTGACATCCGAAAAACAACTACAGCTGGCTTCCACTTTCAAAACCTTGGCTTCCATTACTCTGCTAAATGCAAGGAAATTCCTGCAGGCTTTGGGTTACATGGCCTCTTACATCCTTCTCATACCAAATCTTGCATCCTTCTCATACCAAATGCAAGACTACATATAAGAAAAATATAATGGTACCTAAAAAGTGTATGGTCCCAGCATTGCCACAGTCTAGACACACAGATGGCTGTCTTGCCTTGCCTACAAAAGGAATTACATTGGTGGACCATGGCATGTCTTCACAACAAAGGCAAAGCCTTCAGTCTACCTCCAGCCAGCCAAGTGTTAACCACGGACGCCTTGGATTACGCATGGGGAGTCCACTTGCAGAGAAAGGGTCTGCAAGGTTTTTGGACAGAGGATCAGAAGCACCTACATATCAATTTAAAAGAGATGTTATCTGTTCAGAATGCCCTCTTGGCTTTCAGGGATCTTCTACAACCAGGACAACTACTGATATGAACAGACAACACCACAGTTATGTGGTACATAAACAAGCAGGGGGGCTCGCATTCCTACCCCCTTTGCAGACTAGCCATGACTCTATGGAACACAGCACTAGCTTGCAAAGTGGATCTACAAGCTCAGTTCCTGCTAGGGAAACAAAATACTTTGGCAGACAGCCTGAGCAGAAACCTGTCAGACCCACACGAGTGGATGCTAGACACCCACATATTCAAGACGATTACAGAAGCCTGGGGCTGCCCGGACATAGATCTATTTGCATCCCCCCTCAACCACCAGTTACAGACTTTTTGCACAAGGACTTTTCACAAGCTAGCATGGAAAGTGGATGCACTGTCATTCAGTTGGAAAAACCTCAAGGGGTATGCCTTTCCACCACTACCTCTTCTACCACGGGTGTTATTAAAGATCAAGCAGGACAAGCCCAAGATGATGATTCTACTGGCCCCAAATTGGTCTCATCAATTCTGGTACTCAACACTGAAGAATCTGTCTCAGGAACCACCTTGGATCTTGCCTCAGATTCCCAATCTTTTGTCCCAACACCAGGGCCAGGTTCTGCACTCTCATGTCCAAACTCTCAGCCTGGCAAATTCAGGATCTATGATTAATCCCTCCCTTCCAAAAAGGTCATGGATGTTATCTTAGAAGCCAGACGGCCTAGCACTAGAAAATCTTATGCAGGCAAATGGAAGAGATTTTGCACCTGGATGCATGCTCAGGATTCGGATCCTCTCATTCCTAATATCCCTCTGATTTTGCTTTACCTAACAGACATGCTACATAAGGGTTTATCCTTCTCCTCCATAAAAATTCATGCCTCACCTATCTCTGCACATTACAGTACAGACCCTCCAATCTTTTCGCATCCACTTCTGAAACAATATCTCCGAGGAGCAAAGAATTTAAGGCCCCCTAGGACACCACCCATACCTGCCTGGGACCTCATCTATGTTCTGGAAAAACTCACTCTGCCTCCTTTTGAGCCTGCTGCCACAACTGATATTAAATATTTATCATGGAAGACAGCTATCCTACTGGCTTTTACTTCAGCCAGGAGAGTCTCGGAGTTATAAGCACTCATGACTGTGGAACCTTATATTATTTTTCACCAAGATAGGGTGTCTTTAAGGACTAAATCCTACTTTCATGCCTAAAGTGGTTTCCAAAGTGTCTTTAAATCAAACTTTTGACCTGCCAACTTTTTTCACTAATCCACAAAATAAGGGGGAAAAGATCTTGCATTCCTTGGATGTACACAGACAACTTCATTTTTACCTGGACAGAACCAAGGATATCAGGAAAACAGAGCAACAGTTTGTTTCTTATGCAACAAACTCCCAAGGCAAAGCCATTTCAAAACAGACCATTTCTAAATGGATTGCGCATGGAATCAGATTTTGTTACTCTCATCATGGAAAGCAAATCCCAGGAAAAATTAGGACTCACTCTACCAGAGATGCTGCTACGTCAGCTGCCTTTCTCAGGGGAGTACCTACCAAAGATATTTTGGAAGCTGCAACTTGGAGTTCAGTGCATACTTTCTCTAAGCACTATAATCTCCCTCTTTACTCTAAGTCTAGGGCAGGCTTTGCTTCTGCAGTCTTGCAGGGCCTTCTAGCCGCCCCTTCTTCTCTATAACCACCACCCCTTATCTCAGCTTTGGGATTCAACCCTACAGTGATGACTGCAACAGTGAAACATGATGAACATAGTACAGTTGTATACACTTACCATAAATGTAGATGTTAGAGTGTCTTCACTGTTGCAGTCTAGGTTACCCTCCCTCCTGTCCCCTCTTATACTTTCACTAGTGTGCTTACCTACTTCACCTTTCTTCTGAGCTGTATTTGCTACAAGCTATGGGGTTTGTGGTATGTTTTTTTTTTTTTGGTTTTTACTATTGGCCTTCATTTTTAGGCACCAGACATCTGGGGCAAGAAAAACTGGAGAACATGGCGTCGGCTGGCAGCTTTGTACTCCTGGCGCTCTGACGTCAGGAAGCATGACTGAACAGCCGACGCCGGACCCAGACTTTGGGATTCTGGCCAACCGAGGACTGCCTGCTGGCAGGAAGAACCCAACAGTGATGACTGCAACAGTGAAGACACTCTAACATCTACATTTATGGTAAGTGTACACAACTGTACTTTTCACATGCTGAAGTACCAGCAACATATTATGGTACTTATTAAACAAAAAGTGGCAACCTTTTCAGACTGTGCAGAAAATAAAGAATTGCAGGAGCTTATGCACTCTGCAAGCCAAGTCCGCAAACATACTTTGCAGTGTGGCTTTGACACCCTAGAAGCATCTTGCCGGGCAGCTGTCACTGGCTCTGTACTGAGAAGATATGCTTGGCTAAAGGAGCAGACCTTGCCAGACCATGTCAAATCAAAGTTACTAGATGCTTCTTTGAATAAGGACTATTTGTCTGGCACCAAAGCAGAAGAGGTTCTTTGGAAGAAAAAGCTAAGTCTATGTAGACTGTTAAAGAATTCTTACAAGTGCAACCCCTTAGATTCAGTAGGCATTGCCCTTCTAAACACTGGTCCTTTCCAGCCCCCTCCAGACCTTCTCAGACTAGACCCAGGGCAAACAGGCCACCCAGACTTCAGTCTCAGGGTATGCAGAGATCTAAGCAATGGAGTGCCCCCACTCCTAAAGTAGGGAGTGGTAAGCCACCTCCTTACGAAAAAAGTTCACAATGACTTCTTTACTCCACTCCCCAGCCCTGCCCAATTGCTTGTGCCCTTAGGAGGAAAACATGCCCTTCATGCAAGAAACTGGACGTCCATCACTCAGGACCGGTGGGTCCTCAACATTGTATCCCAGGGGTACAAATTTTATTTCCATTCACTGCCAACCCCAAGCGGGTTTCCAGACCTACCTCCAAGCCAGTGGGCAGAGGCTCAAAACCAAGTACTTTCCCTGCTCAATATCAGAGCTATTCAGCCGGTTGCAGTAGAACAGAGGTGTCAAAGATTCTACTCCAGACTCTATCTGGTACCCAGGAAAGAGGGCTCTTGGCGCCCAATCCTGGATCTTTCCGGTTTCAGCACCTTCTTGGTGATACAAAAATTCAAAATGCTTACCCTGCAACAGCTTCTTCCTATGCTAGCCAAGGATGCCTGGTTAGTCACCCTAGACTTAAAAGAAGCCTGTGTGCATATCCCCGTAAGGAAATCATGCAGGAAGTATCTACATTTCAGGGCAGGGTCTATGCATTATTAGTTCTCTGCACTTCCCTTTGGCTTATCTACTGCGCCCAGAGTATTCACAAAATGCCTGGCTCCAGCCATTGCATACTGCAGGCAGAGAAATATCCAAATTTACCTGTACTTGGACGACTGCCTGATTCAGGCAAACAGTCAGGAATTTCTGCTTCAGCACCTGACACATTTGTGAAAAACCTTCGCACTTCCTTGGCGTACACTATCAACGAAAAGAAATTAAAACTGTTACCCAGTCAAAAGGTTGTATTCCTGGGAGCAAGCTTGGACACAACTTCCCAGATGGCATTCCTCACATCAGAAAAACAAGTCTGTCTGACAGATTTCTTCAAACAAATGGCCACCAGAACCCAGCTATCTGCAAGAAAAATACTGCAAGCCCTGTGGTTCATGGCCTCATGTATACTGCTGATTGCATATGCAAGACTGCATATGAGGAAACTCCAATGTTACTTAAAAAGTCTTTGGTGCCAACATTCTCAGGACCCGGAAACAGTCATTCTTATCATACTCTGTCTATGGACAGAGTTCCTCTGGTGGGCAGAAGCATGCAGCCACAACAAGGGACTGCCATTTACTCAACCCCAAGCTGCCCAGACCCTAACCACAGACGTATCAGACTATGCCTGGGGGGCACATGGATGGAATATGTATTCAGGGCCACTGGAGCCCAAGTCAAATTCATCTGCACATCATCCAAAAAGGGATGCTAGTTGTACAGAATTCCCTGACTGCTTTCAGATCCCTAATCTTTCCAGGACAATTGCTAATGGAAACAGTGGAACACAGCCTTGGGCATTCAGGTCCATCTGCAAGCTCAGTTCCTGCCAGGCAAACAAAACTTACTGGCGGACAACTTAAGCAGAAATCTCCTAGATCCACACAAATGACAATTGGAGCACAGCACCTTCAACCTTCTGATCTAGAAATGGGGGACCCCAGAGGTGGATCTCTTTGCCTCCCCCTAAAAACACCAGCTCAGCAAATTCTGCACCAGGAATCCTCACAGCAGGGCGTGGAACGTGGATGCCCTATCTTTTCAGTGGGTAAATCTCTCAATCTATGCCTTTCCCCCTCTGCCCCTCCTTTTAAGAGTATTACTCAAGCTAAAGCAGGACAGACCAAGGACAATTCTGATTGCCCCGGACTGGCCATGCCAGCACTGGTACCCACTCCTGCACAGCCTGAAATCGGTGCCACCCTGGCACCTACATCAGAATCCAACCCTCCTCTCAGCAGGAGGGACAGATTCTGCATCCACAACTGCAAACCCTAAGTCTTGCAGCCTGGCTTATTCCTTGAATTCTCCCCCAGTGACCTTAAGCAAACAGGTGCTGGGCGTCATTCTTGAAGCCAGAAGACCCAGTACAAGAAAATCCTATGCTGATAAGTGGAAAAGGTTCTGGTCATGGATTCAATCTAAAGGAGAGACAAACAAAGATAAAAAGACTCCAAATGCAGGAATCCACGACAAATAGAAGCACAAGCAGGTCCACCACAGGATAAAGGTAACAATAAGGCTAAGACCACGAACAGTTGCAGGAAGCAGTTTAATCCACAAATCCACAAATACAATGACTGAGCGCTTTCACCAGAAAACCTGGTATCATCAGAGTCTTACTAATCTAAAGGTCAATCTAAAGGAGAGGACACAACACTGCCCTCTCTGCCTCTTATCCTGGATTACTTAGCATATCTACTCCACAAAGGCCTGCCCTTCTCCTCCATTAAGATGCATGCTTCAGCCATTTCTGCTCATTACAACACTGAGCCACCTTTCTTCTTGCACCCTCTTATCAAACAGTTCCTGAAAGGGGCAAACAACTTAAGGCCACCAAGGAGAGCACCCATCCCTGCTTGGGACCTTAACTTTGTACTGGAAAAGCTCACGCTTCCCCCCTTTCAACCTGCTGCATCAGCAGAGTTAAAATTCCTCTCTTGGAAAACAGCGTTGCTTCTGGCCATCACGTCAGCTAGAAGAGTTGTCTGAGCTACAAGTGCTCATGGCTGTGGCCCCCTTCATTACTTTCCATGCTGACAGGGTTTCCCTGAGGACTAACCCTTCCTTTATGCATAAAGTGATATCCAGCAACCTTATTCCCTAATCCTCAAAATAAAGGGGGAAAGGATCCTGTATTCCTTGGACGTGCACTTACAGCTCAGATTCTACCTCGATAGGACTAAGCCCTTCAGGAAATCTGACCAGTTACTAGTCAGCTTTGCACCAGGGGCAGAGGACAAGGCCATTTCTAAACAAACAATTCCCAAATGGATAGCACACTGCATCCATTTCTGCTACAAGCACCATGGGAAACAAACCCCGCAGGGGGTCAGAACACATTCCACTAGGGCAACTTCTACCTCTACAACATTTCTCAGGGGGAGTCCCTACCAGGGACATCCTGGAAGCTGCTACCTTAGTTCTGTACACAGCTTCACCAAGCATTACCACCTGCCTATCTTTCCCAAATCTAGGGCGGTTTTGCTATAGCAGTCCTGCAAGGCATACTAGCCAGCCCCAACTCTTCTTGGCTGCCTCCACCCTTCTTTAGCTTTGGGAATCTACCCAAGTGTCATGACTGCAACAGTGAAACACGAAGAATATAGTACAGTTGTGTACACTTACCATAAATGTAGATGTTCGAGTGTATTCACTGTTGCAGTCCTGGTTTCCCTCCCTCCAGCCCCCTTGTTTCTCTCTTTCTCTCCTCTCTATGCCTATTATTTACCCCTTTCTGGGGTATTGGTATTTACTTTTTACTGGTGGTGTTTTCCCCACCATAACATTGCTCCCTATTTGGGGGGCTCCTGACATTTGGGGCAAGAAAAACTGATCTAATGGCGTCAGCTGCCTGTTTTTATACCCCTGACGACCTGACGTCAGTCCTGGAGCGACAGCAACCGACACAGAAATACTAAGTCTCTGGTATTTGGGCCGACTGAGGGCTTACCTGCAGGCAGGTAACCAGAGTGTGGTGATTGCAGCAGTGAATACACTTGAACATCTACATTTATGGTAAATGTACAGAACTGTAGATTTCTAATGGTGGATCTGATGTTGTTAAATCTTCATTCCATTCATCACTGATTGGCTCGGTTACGACCCCTCAGAACTGAGTTAGCCTTTTTACCAAGCTTGCGCCAGCCAAAAAACTTTTGAGCTAAATTTCTACCCAGAATGCCGTTCTCCCTGTTACCTCAGATCTCGTTTGCCACATAGCCGTAAAGCTGCGTTTCAGCCGAGTTCTCAGCTAAGTGGAACATTAATTGATATTTTGTGTGAAAAACTTTTGCTGTCTTCATTTTTTTATTGAGCGAGTAATATTTCTAGTGTGTTTTCTTCTTTCAGACCTTAATTTTTTTTCCCCCTGGTCTGCCCGTTGTTGCCGATGGTAAACTTTCAAGTATCATTGTTGGTACGGCCTTTCCTCCCTTACCCTTGTGGGATTTCTTCAATACCACAGCTGGTATTTTCCTTTTCTGTCTAGCCTGTTAGAGTTTGTCCCAGTAAGGTGTTTCTGTTTTTTCTTATACATATCACTATAGTAGTTCAACTGTGTGGCTTTTTTGAATGGTGTTTGACTTATTGAGCAGTATTTGACTTATCAGTTCTGTCTGGTTATACTGTTTGCCTGTGGTGTCGCTCTATCAAGATGTCAGATAAGAAAGGTACTTCAGGTTTTAAGCATTGTGCTTCATGTAACGGCAAGTTACCTAATAGTGATTATCACAGTGATTGTGTATATTGTTTGGGGGTGCCCCATCTTTCGGTGCAGCCGCCTTGTGACATTTGTCAGAGTTCAGTCAATGCACTCTTAATGAGTGCAAAAATAAACTGATACTGAAAGGGTTACTTAAGTCTCCCTTTTCAGAGGTCATTTCTGCGATGGAGGTCTCAACCCCTCCTACTAAAGACAAAAAGAGGTCCCACTCGGTTTCCTCCTCGCCATCGGGTGATCAGGGTAAGCCTGTGAAATCAAAGGTCCCAAAGTTGTCCTCTGAGCATAAGTCTGCCTCTACGGTTCTGTCCTTGTCGGCTCCGACCATCTCGAAACCTGTGATACTGGCGCCAGCTTCGGCACTGAAAATAGACCTCACTATGCCTACTTGGACTTCGGCACCTGTGGCCACTTCAGCTCAGGGCACACCTTCAATACCTTCGTCAGTTACAATTTTGGAACCGACCGTTTCTGCTCTGAGTGCCACTTTGGCACCAAGCGTTTTTGAGACTAAGGCAGACCTTATTCCACGGACCCGATACTCCCCTTCCATCGATCCATTTCAGGGACAGATGTATAACCCATTTATTGACCAACGGGACTCCATGCGGAGTATCCACTAGATCCACCAGGAGCCTGTCGGAACATGACGTGGTGCATCTTGTGGACCATCTGTTGGCAGCTAGGGGGATAATCCACTCTTTCTAAGACCCATCCACTTGCAGGACTTGGGTTGGTTTCTCCATAGACTCCTTAACACTCCTCCTTCGACCCTTTCTGTTCCGAAGCCTTCTGCTCTGATGCCCTTCTTGGAATCCATCACTTCGGCGCCTATAGTGCACCTCACTCGGGCTCCGAGTTTGCCCCTTTGGTTTTTGGTTCCTGTGGAACCGGTCATTCCTCAATCTGGGGATTTGGGGGTGGGGGCCTCAGCCTGGGGTACAGAGCCATGTTTCTCCTTGGTTCCATCCTCCGTGCCGATAGCCACGTCTGCACCGATCCTGCTTGAGGCTCCATCGTGGGGGCTGGTTCGTCGGACCGGGGTGTGACCCTGGTCCTGAGGTTGTCTTTCTCAGTTCTGGGCTCCCATCCCTCTTCGGGCGGACCTGCCTTCCATTAGATAGAGAGGGCTGTCGCTTCTGGAAGCACTCTTTGACATCCAAACCCCAGTTTTCGCCCCCTGAGCTACAGCCGCCACAGACCACTCCCCCGAGGCACCGGGCAGAGAAGCCGCAGGAAACCACCTCCTCACAGACTCCCACTGAGGAGCCCCCTCGAAAGAGGACATGCAAGAGGAAGCACATGGACTCACCTGAGGAGTCCTTAATGAAAGACATGGATTACGATGATGGTAAAGGGTCCCCTCGGTCACCTCCTGATGATTCCTTCGGCGACATCCTGGAAATGCTAAAACAGAGAGGTGACTGGAAGCTCTCCAACCCTTCATCGGAGGAGTCCGTGTTCCTGCAGGCTTTCCGTGCCTGGACTTCTACTTCTGGGGTGACAAGCTCATCGTGCAGCGTGCTTGGAAGAACCCTGACTCCATTGAGGCGATCCCTCGAAGACCTGACAAAATTCTTTCCCCTCCCGAGGAGAATCCGCATTGGTCCAGAGGGTTACCAGTCAATGCTGTGGCAGTGGCCATGAAAAAGGACTTGGCTGAGGAAAGTCCTGCCATCTACCCACCCAACAAGGGAGTCCCTGGCAGTGGACAGACTTGGGAAGTGAGTTTTTGCATATGGGACCTTTGCTGTATGGTCCCTGAATTATTTGGCACATTTTACGAGGCTCCAGAGGGGACTTGGTCTCCAAACTCTCTGGGACATTCGCAGGACAGCTGTCTGACAAGGTCAGGGACAAAGTGGATTCGCAACCCTGGAATCGATATCCAACTCATCCATGAGGTCGCTTCTCACATGCGACCGAAGGGGCAGCTAGAGCAGCGGGTTCAGGCATTGTCATGAGGCGTCATGCCTGGATGCGCATTTGTGACCTTGTGGATCCCTTCAAGTCTTCCTTTTTGAATGCTCGTATTAAAGCATTGTCCCTTTTTGGCTCCAAAGTGAAAGACACGCTAGCCAGGTGTGAGCAGTACGGAAAGAGCCTACAGTTTTCCAGTCCTCCACGTTCCTTTTCTAGGAAACAGAGGAGTGGAAAAATGTGGCACAAAAAAAATCTCGGGGTCCTTTCCATACCATATGTGGTGATAATACCCCCAGGGACAAGGGGGTAACAATTTTGGAAGATGCCCCTACAGAGGCAGAGGGGGTCCTCGTAACCAAGGCTCCAGTGATTCCTTCTCTGGACAGCCTTATTAGCGCTCCTGAGGAGCAGCCTGATTTTTTTACCTCTGGAAGCAGTCAGGAGTCGTTTCTCTCTGCATCAAGCTGCCTGGCAGTCTATTACCACTGATAGTTGGGTGAAGAGTGTAATCACCAGAGGTTACACCATTCCCCTTTCTTGTCAACCAAATCTTCCAAAAAAGCTTCCCGACGTTCCACCCAGTCAAAGGGAAGAAGCAGCTTCAGAGATAATAAAGTTGTCTCAAAAAAGAGTCATCCAGCCAGTCCCATCTGACCAACGTGGATCCAGATTCTACTCAAGATTCTTTTTGGTGCCAAAAAAGATGGGACTGGAGACCCATTTTGGTTCTCAGCAGCTTAAACAAGTCTGTCACCCAAACAAAATTCTGGGTGGTCACAGTTCAGTCCATTCTCCCCTTTTTAAGGGAATGTGATTGGATATGCTTGATAGATCTCTGGGGTGCACATTACCACATCAAGATAGACAGACGCTCCAAGTGTCTGCTTCGCTTCCGACTAGGGGCCAGTCATTACCAATTTTGTGCCCGGCCATTCGGTCTCTCTACATCTCCCAGAGTGTTCATGAAGTGCATGGCAGTGGTCACAGCTCACTTGAGACTGCAAGGATTCCGGGTGTTTTCCATATTTGGACCACTGGCTCCTCATCGCCCCCACCAAGTGTCTTCTGGTAACAGCACTGCATTATACTCTCTGGCAAATTTGTTGGTAATAACAAATCATTGGGAGAAATCAAATCTTACTCCTACACAACAAATAGAATTCATTGGAGCAGTGCTCAGTACCCGGTCCTGTCTAGTGTCACTCCCAAATCGTAGACTCCCAACGATTGAGGCTCCAGCTCAGAGTGATACTCTGTCAAACAAAAGTTTCAGCAAGAGAAGTTCTTCAGGCCTTAGGTTCTAAGGCATCTTCAATTCCAATAGTGCCCCAAGCGAAGCTACATATGCGGATCCTGCAGTGGCTCCTTCTTTGTCGGTGGTTCCCAAACTATCACCCCCTCAGTTACCAGATTCGAGTGGCCATCTCCTACAAACAGGACCTCCTTTGGTGGATGAGGCCAGACACAGAACTTTGGAGTCGCCCATTTCAATCCCCTCAGCCCAGGGCCATTGTGACCATGGATGCTTCCCTGATCGGGTGGAGGCCATTTCCAGGGAAAGACAGTCCAAGGCACATGGTCCACCTCAGAGGTCCACCTGCATATCAACGTTCTGGAACTGAGAGCAGTGCTGTTAGTGTTGCACACTTTTGATTCAGTTCTCCCTTCTGGGACAATTGCATTTCAGTCATACAACATGTCTGGTGCGTCAACAAGCAAGGAGGAACCAAGTCCTACTCTCTGTGTCGAGAAGCCATGAGAATTTGGCAGTGGGCGATAGCTTCCAACCGCTTTCTGATACCAACACATATACCAGGGAGCTCCAGCGCAATTGCGGACAAATTGAGCAGATGCATCCTCCTGCCTCACTAGGGCCAGCCTTGCTGCTATCTTTTCGCATCCCCATCGAACAAGTGCAGCAGCTATTTTGCCCCACTTCCCCCGGAGGGGGAGTTCCTGAGGGACGTTCTAATCCACGCTTGGCCACTGGACTTCTTTACGCTTATCCTCCCTTTCCCCTGATTCCACAATTTCTAAAGAAAGCTCTTTGATTGAGATGCAAGGTGATCTTCATAGCCCCATTCTGGTCTCAACAAGTTTGGTTCCCCTTCCTTTGGCCTCACCTAGTATACCTGCCGTGGATTCTGGACCCTCTTCCAGATCTGATTACTCACCCCCTAGGGTTGAGCCACCCAATTCTGTCCAGTCTCAAGCTGACAGCTTGGTTTCTCCACTTTCATTAGATCCCAGGCAAGCTAATCTCACCTCACCTGTTCGAGACATCATTCTGGGCTCTCATAAACCATCCACCAGAAGACTATATCAGGATAAATGGAAAAGGTTCTCCATCTGGTCCAAGGATAACATGCTATACCCATATTCGGCTCGAGTAACTGCGGTGTTGTAATACTTGACTACGTTTTTTTGATAATGGAGCCTCTACCTCTACCGTACGAGTACACCTAGCGGCAATTTCTAATTTCCACAATAGTATAGATGGCACCCCTCTCATTTCTCTACATATATGCAAAGCTTTTCTCAAGGGAACCTTTCATATCAGGCTCCTGTCAGACCGCCTGTGGAACCATGGAACCTCACTTTAGTCCTTCAGTCTTTGACTCAAAAACCCTTTAAACCTGCTGTGAAGAGTGACCTAAAGTTCTTGTCCTGTAAGTCCTTGTTCTTGGTAGCCATCACGTCGGCCAGAAGGGTCTCAGAGCTGCAGGCATTGTTTATCAAAAGGCCCTATCTGGTCTTCCATAAAGACAGAGTATCACTTTGGAAGAATCAATCCTTCCATCCCAAAGTTGTTTCTGAATTTTCCATTAACCAGACCATTGACCTACCAGTGTTCTTTCCGAATTTTTCCAATAAAGGAGAGTACTGCCTACACTCCTTGGATGTACATAGGCAACTGAGATTTTACCTAGACAGGACCAAACCTATCCGTAAGTCTGAACAGCTTTTCATCTCCTTTTCTGGGCCCAGAATGGGAAATGCTGTTTCCAGGGTTATATTATCAAAATGGCTAAAGGACTGTATACGTTTCATCTATTCTCTCATTAAACAACCTTTGCTAAAAGTTAAAGCAAACTCCACTAGATCTATGGCAACATCTGTAGCTTTCCATTCCAGGACTTCCATGGATGACATTTGTGCAGCCACTTGGGCTAAGCCTCATACCTTTATCTATCATTACAAATTTAAACTTGGTCTCCAGAGGGAGAGCTGCCTTCGGCTCAGTGGTACCCAGGAATTTTCTTCCATAAGGGCCACCCATGGACCGCAAGGTAGCTTGGGGTTCTGTCCCATCAGTGATGAATGGAAAGAAGATTAACAACATCAGATAAAGAAGTTATGTCTTACCATAACGTTCCATCTGTGTTGTTCAGCTTCTTTCATTCATCATTTCCCACCCTCTTTCCCCCTCCAAAGGCTCCTGGGAGTTGCTTTGGGTCCAAGTGGTGTCCTTGAGTATTTGCGAAGAAGTGGCCTCAGCTTTAGTTCTCTATCTGTAGCAAACTCGATCTTAGCCACCAGGACCACTTTACCATGTTTACTTGGACCTCTGACTGGTTAGGGCAAGAAAACTGATGTAATGGCATTGGCTGCCTTCCTTTACAGCACTGACGACCTGACGTCAGACAGCAAGCGACAGCAGCTGATGCAGAAAAACATTGACTGGTATTTGGGCCAGCCAAGGGCTATCACAGCAGGGATAACCCACAGGTAATGACTGCAACAGTGAATACACTCGAACGTCTACATTTATGGTAAGTGTACACAACTGTACTTTCAGGAGGTAATCAGGAATGTTGTTGGGACACATGGAGGTAGTGTTTGTGGCTTTAGCGAGTGCTGCCAGCATCTGGTCCTTGCTGATAGCTGGGGGAAGTATGTTGGATGGGATTTCATCTGGTGGAGCTGGGGGTGTTAGAAAACATGATTTATGGGGGAAACCAAAGACTTTTGAAGATTGGGCAGGATATAACCCAAATAGGGCCACTGCTGATGTTCTTCATTAGGATCATTACTGCAGTAGCCTTAACTGTGTGGGTTATATCCTGCTAAGGCTGTAACAGTCACCAGCTTCAGGACACCACCTGTGCTTCCATACTGTTAGTTCAAGATCAGATGAGTAAAAACACTGGTTTGGGTGCCAAGTCCTTCAGAGCTTTCCTGCTGCTGAAGAATGCTCCTGTTGGAGGCTTTTGAAGTTTGGTGGTTGGCTAATGCTTTCTATTGCTGAGCAGATGAACTTCCCTCAGGAAAAAAAAAACTTCCAGGTCTACTTTTTATGATAGAAACTGAACTTTTTTTTCTGTGAAAATGTAAATTTTAAGTTTGGAAAAAAATGTTTTAAACTGTGATGTGACTTGTAGTCGTTTACAGGGTGTTATTACTTTAGTGAGAAAAAGTTGTTTAAGATAAAACTACTTTTTCTCTGGTAAAATTTGTGTCGTTTTACTTTTCAAACTAGAGTAACTGTTTAAAGTGCTTTCTTACTGTGTTTTGGAGGAAAAGTAGCTTTTTTCATTACTTACCTGATCTACCAACTGCTGCAGCCAGGCATCCTTGGGAATCAGCCACTTTATTCATCTTAACCATGGAACAATTTACTCATTCTTTAGTTCTTTCTTTCTTCCAGCCACAAAAAGAAGAAAATTACCGAACAGCTTTTGCCACCACAGCAGGCTGCTGAGATGCCATCCTACAGATGCCAGACTCTGCTGTGGGCATTTCTGGTTTCTCAGACCATTCATCCTTTTCCCTGACTCTCTCTGATGTCCGTACAGCCACTGTGGAGTGGGGGTTGGACATGTCCTCTGCAGTTGTTGGAGTGCCCTTGGTGGGCAAGGGAAAACCAGTATTTGTTGGGCCTGGGAGAAAGAGAACGGAATACCACTGTTGCTTGCCAGAATGCTTTGCCTGTCTCTAGAGAGATGTCCTTCAAGGATGCATCTGCTGTCCTTACAAATGGGTTGTCCTGTCGTCAGGCAGCCCTTCGGTCGGCCGGATTCCAAAGTCTGGGTCTGGCCTCGGCTGGTGTCGCACTTCACCCGACGTCATAGCTGCAGTTATTCGGGTATAAAGGCATCAGCCGATGCCATTTTCCTCAGTCTTTCTTTCCGCGTGGCGCCCGAAGCAGAAGCTGTTCGCAAGTGCCGGTCGGTCAGAACCAGAGATTACTACCGAATACTTCTACTACTACCGAAGACTTCTAAAAAGCTAAGTACCCCGTTGGGGACTCTTTCTTGCCTCAGCCGATGTCAGAAAAAGTGAATAACTGTTTAACTTGTGGGAAACAAATACCTCATAAAGATTTCCACTCTTACTGCTTACCTTGTTTAGGCCCAGACCACGACGTAGCAGCTTGTCTAGCCTGTGCTTCTTTTAACCGACGGACGCTTAGACGCCGGTCGGAATTTGCTGAGCAGTTTTTCGCTCTGATTTTGCTTATATTATGCCGACGGATCCTCCGACTTCACAAATATCCAAAAACACAAGGAAAGGACCGACACTTCATGTCCGCGGTTTCGACGAAACCGCGGTTAAGACAACCGAGTGTCTCGATCGGCTGAAACCGAGCAAGCGGTTCCTTCAGCCGAAGCTTACCTTCTACCGAGGCCTCTTCCAACCTGGTGGAATCTGCTTCTGAAATCCAACCTGCAGTTGTAGTTTCTCAGGAATTATCTGACACTATTCCCTTGGATATTTCAACCCTGCACGGAGCTGCTAGGCCTCCTGCAGCCATGTCTATTAAGGCCTTTGCCAGGGCTAAAGCAGCTAAAGCTACTAAATCTGTGCCTGTTAAGACCCCCTCTCACAGGCCTAGCTCCAGTTCCCAAATGCTTAGTTTAGCAGAGGATCTCATTTCTTTAATCCGGGATCCCAACCTCTCCCAGATAGGGCCTCTCACCCACCTCCAGAGAAGAGGCCTAGAGCAGAGCCCCCTGAGCCAGTTTCCACAGATGATTCCTCTGATGATTCAGATAATACAGACCCTCCAGAGGCTCCTTTTTCTCCTTATGAAGACTCTGATGCTGAAGAGTCCATCCCTTCTGCCTCTCCACCTGAGGAATTTTCCTTTGGGGAAACCTTGCATGCTATGAGGGAACAATTTCAGTGGCAGGGCCAAGATTTTTCAGACTCCAGAAAAAGGCTTAGAAACTTTTTGCATTTACCACAACATAGGCCTTTAGCTATACCTCCAGTTCTGTCTTTTGTAGATGATGCATTTAATGATGCTTGTACTGCTCCTGATTCATTACCTCACGCCCCTGCTAAGGCCGATAGATTGTACAGGGTCCCGGACACACATCACCATTTATACAAGGCTCCTTTTGCAGATCCCGAGACTATCTCCCAGGGCCTAAGGCTGTAGCATCTACCTCTACCAAAATCCCTCCCTCTGAAAGGGAATCCAGGTCCTTAGAGAGATGGGGTAAAAAAGTTTACACTTCTGCTACTCTGTCAGCTAGGGCCTTGAACTGTCAATTTCATATGATCCAGTATCAAGAATTTATGTTAGACCAGTTAACCAAAAACTGTCCTCTGATGAACCTTTAGACAAGAAATATGTTCAGGAAATGGTACATAACATTCAGCAAGTTAGTAACCATTCTTTAAAATGCGGCTATGATGCACTGGAGGCTTCCTTTAGATCAGCCATGACTGGCACAGTTATCAGAAGGCATGCATGGTTAAAAGAGCAGGCCTTACCGGACCATGTCAAATCAAAACTATTAGATGCTCCCATGGACAAGGTCAATTTGTTTGGCTCTCCGCACAACAGGTGCTGAAGAAGATGGAAGAGAAGGCAAAATCTGTCCAAACAGTGAAAGATTTCTTACAGGTCCAACCTCCAAGGTTTAGCAGGAATTGGCCCTCCAAGAATTGGTCCTTTCCAGACTCCTCCAAAGCACAGAGAGGCAGGAATAGGCGTTCAAGAGGCAGAAATCAATCCAGAGGTGCCTACAGGGGACGCCAGTGGCAGGGTAACAACCAGCGAGGCACAGACACAGCCACCACCACTACTACAGGACAATCACAGTGACTTGGCTCTGGCACCGCCTACCAGGGAACAACTAGAAGCACCCTTAGGCGGGAAGCTAGCTTTATTTACAAAGAACTGGCATTACATCACAAGGGACAAGTGGATTTTGCAGACAATAGACCAAGGTTACAGGTTTCATTTCCATACTCTACCAGGAAAGAGAGGAATGCCAAACCTACCTCCAAATCAAAAGGCAGAAGCTCTGCAACAAGTAAATCAATTATTAAAGATGAGAGCTGTGGAAAAGGTACCACATATGGAGCAAGGAAAGGGCTTTTACTCCAGACTCTTCCTAGTACCAAGGAAAGAAGGCAAATGGAGACCTATTCTCGATCTGTCCGCTTTAAACACATTCCTCATTGTTCCAAAATTCAAAATGCTGACCCTACAGCAGCTTCTTCCCATGTTGGGCAAGGAGTCTTGGCTGGTAACTCTAGATCTCAAGGAGGCATACCTGCACGTCCCCATATGACCAAATTGCAGAAGATACCTCAGATTTCTTGCAGGATCAGAGCATTATCAATTCTCAGCATTGCCCTTTGGCTTATCTACTGCCCAGAGTGTTCACGAAATGCCTGGCATCAGTAATCGCCATTGCAGGCTTCAGGGGATCCAAATCTACCCTTACCTGGACGACTGCCTAATACAAGCGGACAACAAAAACAAGCTAGCAGAAGACTTACAAAGGGTCATTTACCTGCTACAAGCCCTGGGATACACAGTCAATTTAAAAAAGTCAAAACTGATACCATCCCAGAGAATAACCTTTTTGGGTGCAGAGTTGGACACATCAAAGCAAATGGCATTCCTAACAGTAGAAAAACAGGAGCAGCTACCTCTCTTTCTTGGCATTAACAAAGCAGAACCATCTGACAGCAAGAAAAGTACTGCAAGCCTTGGGCTTCATGGCATCTTGCATAATATTGGTTCCTCATGCCAGACTGCATATGAGAAAACTACAGTGGTACCTAAGGAATTTATGGTCTCAACACAAGCACAGCTTAGAAACCCAAATTCCAATTATTCCATGCCTGAAGCAAGAATTCCTATGGTGGGCTCAGGCTTGTCAATCAAACACAGGATTGCCCTTCCACAATACTCAACCAAGCCAAACCATCACGACGGACGCCTCAGACCTCGGTTGGGGCACACATGCTGGACAAGTGCATACAAGGCTTATGGACTCAAGACCAGCTGCACCTACACATAAATCTAAAGGAAATGCTGGCAGTAAACTGGCAATTCAGGCATTCAGACCATTTCTCCAACAAGGTCTATTGATGATAAGGACAGACAACACCACAGTTATGTGGTACATCAACAAGCAGGGAGGCACACATTCAGATCCTCTTTGCCGGGTGGCACTGGACCTCTGGAATGTGGCCCTGAGCTACAACATTCAGTTAAAAGCAATTTTGTACCAGGAAAAGAAAACATTCTAGCAGACATATTAAGCAGGACTACCACGGATGCCCGAATGGATGCTGCATCCGACATCTTCAAAACCATTACAAGAAAATGGGGCTTCCAGAAATAGACTTATTTGCATCCCCACTCAATCACCAGCTAAAGAAATTCTGTACAAGGACACCACCCACTTGCTTGGAAGGTGGACTCCTATCCTTCAGTTGGAAAACCTGACAGCATATGCATTCCCACCGCTTCCTTTGATGCACAAGGTGCTATTGAAGATCAAAGAGGACCGTCCAAGGATCATTCTGATAGCTCCAGACTGGCCAAGGCAACATTGGTACCCATTACTGAGGAGCATGTCTCGGGAACAAATATGGCCACTGCCCCTGGTTCCCTTGCTGTTAACACAGAACAACTACAACAATCTGCATCCAAACCTGAAAACTCTGCAGCTGACTGCCTGGAACATTGCATAAGACCAATTAACCCTAATTTATCCCAAAGGGTTAAAGACATTATCCTTGAGGCTCGCAGACCCTCAACAAGAAAAAATTATTCAGCTTAAATGGAAAAGATATCTCATTTGGAGTACTGCAAAAGGAGAAGATGTGTCACTGGTAAACATAGCCAACATCCTGGAATACTTGGCAGAGCTCTTCCACACAGGCCTGTCCTATTCCTCCATCAAGATTCATGCATCAGCTATTTCAGCAAAATACGACTTGGATCCTCCTGTCTTCTCACATCCTCTGCTCAGACAGTTTCTGAGAGGAATTAAAAATGTAAAGCCTCCTAGGAAGCCACCATTACCAGCATGGGACTTGAACTTTGTGCTAGAAAAATTGACACTTCCTCCTTTCGAACCAGCAGCAACAGCAGAACTACAATACTTATCATGGAAGACTGCCTTCCTGCTGGCAATCACTTCAGCAAGAAGGGTATCTGATCTTCAGGCATTAATGGCAGTACAACCCTTCCTGATCTTCCATCAAGACAGAGTGTCCATGAGAACAAATCCTTCCATTATGCCTAAGGTGGTCTCCAGAGTTTCTTTGAATCAGGCTATCCACCTACCTACATTCTTCCCCAACCCACAGAACAGGGGAGAAAGACTGCTGCATACCTTGGATGTACATAGACAATTACGCTACTACCTGGACAGGACCAAGGGCAATAGAAAAACTGACCAGCTACTGGTAGCATATGCAACAGGAAGGGAAGGAAAAGCAATTTCAAAACAGACAATCTCCAAGTGGATAGGAAATTGCATTAGATTTTGTTACTCCTACCATGGAAAGAAAACTCCAGAGAACATCAGGCCTCACTCTACAAGGGCTACAGCCACTACCACAGCCTTCTTACGAGGAGTGGCTACCAAGGACATTTTAGAGGCTGCCACTTGGAGCTCCGTGCATACATTTGCCAAGCATTATAATTACCTTTATACTCTAGGTCCCGAGCAGGTTTTGCCACTGCTGTTTTGCAAGGGATCCTAACTACACCATAACTTTATTTTTCCACCTCCCCCAGTTTGGCTATGGTATTCTACCCATTTGTAAGGACTGCAGATGCATCCTTGAAGGACATAGTACAGTTTTGTACCTACCATAAATGTAGATGTCCGATAGGAATGCATCTGCAGTCAGAATTACCCACCCGCCTTCCCCTCTGTGGTGCTCCTAGGGTATTTGTCCATCTTATAGCTAAGCTGGGGGAATCTATTATGGTGTATTTGTTTGTATATATGTACATACATGCTTATTTTTTGTGTTTGCTCTCTACTATTTGGAATCATTGGCATTTATCCAAATTTAGCCTTCCAAGAAGGCACCTGGCATCTGGGGCAAGAAACACGGAGGAAGATGGCGTCGGCTGATGCCTTTATACCCGAATAACTGCAGCTATGACGTCGGGTGAAGTGCGACACCAGCCGAGGCCAGACCCAGACTTTGGAATCCGGCCGACCGAAGGGCTGCCTGACGACAGGACAACCCATTTGTAAGGACTGCAGATGCATTCCTATCGGACATCTACATTTATGGTAGGTACAAAACTGTACTTTTTTTTTCCCTGGCAAAGGTGGGTTGGCATTTTCAGAAATTCCTATCAAAAAGCAAAAACTCAAGACACATTTATTCTCTTGTCTTAAGTCACTCTGGACAGAAGTTATTTGTTGGATATTGCTGTGGGTTTAGTTCAGGCTCTTAATCCTTCCAGTTTAGTTGTTTCTGATAAAAGAAAGAGCTTCTTTATTTTGTAAAGAGGTTTGTGTTCTTGAAACACAAGATGATTGTGAAAGGACGGATTCCGTTTTGTCTCACCGGGTTTCTGATTCAGATTATGAGGAGAGTATGACTTTGTCCAGTCGCTTCGTAGGATTCTTTCTCTGAAACTATTTCCAGAATGAATCAGCTTTTTCATTGGGAACATAATGACATTCCACTGTCCTTGAGAAGTATTATGATTTGTTACAGATGGATTTTTCAGAACAGACTCCCAATTCCTCACTTTATTTCAACATTGGAGGATGCTGTTGTCACAGCTTGTAACTTGCATAACAGTCAGTCTGCTATCCCCAAGAAGACTGATAGATTGTCTAAAGTTCCTCAAGTTCTTCTACATTCATCCCTGGTTAGCCCCAGCAGCTGTGTTGTTGTAGTGAATGCGGCGGCTGCTAAACATCTGGTTAGTACTGGTCCCACTTGTGATAAGTACCGGCAGGCTTTAGATTGGTTTGAGAAACAGTTATATTTTTCTGCAGCATTTACTTTTAGAATTCTGAACCGTCAAGCTCATATGTTAAAGTTTGTACTTGAAAGTGAATAATATTATGACATCTGTTCCCTCTTTGGGGAAAAAAACTTGTTTAACTTAATTGCTTCTGTGTTTCACATGGCTACTCACTGTTTTAAATGTTCTTATGATTCTGCCCTTGCCATTGGAACTGTTATGCAGAGTTTTGCTTGGATGCATTCTCAGAATGCTCCAGAGGATGTCGAAGGTTGTTGTGTCTTTCGGCTTATCCCGGTTAGGGGTCGCCACAGCGGAACTCCGGTCCGCTAATGTTTGGTAGTGGATTTTACGTCGAGTTACCAGCCCTGACGCACAACCTTCAACAAAGGCACGCCCATTCACGCATGCCTCCACACAGAAGACGCTCTAGCTGAGAAACGAACGGGACAGCGTCTTGCTGTGAGGCGACAATGCTACAGTAGCACCACTACCGCAGGTAGAAGATGTCGAAGGTAAAGTTTTAAATTCTGTTCTGGACAGAGATAGTTTTTGGACTGTTTGCTGCAGAGATCCATATAAAGTGTGATGAGAAAGTAAGTTTATTTAAGGAACCTCTCACATTTTTGGGGCTCCTCTCCATGTTTGCCAATGAATTTAATGCTTACCCCTACAACCTATTTTAAAATGCAAAATAAACAAACTTGGCAAGCCACTGGTTAAGGACATGTTTAAAAACCAGTGGCAGGGAAGATCCTAAAATATAAAAGAGGACCCCCCCCCCCCAGAATAAAAGGCAGTGTAATAAGTCTGAAATATTATCTACAATGTCCCCTGTCGGTTTTCTTTTATTGGCAAAGATATTGCTCATCCCCTAATGCCTTTTTTAGACATTGCCAGCCAGGTAAACCTACCAACATAATCTAACGATAAAAAGAAATGATGAAGGTGTTACTGAACAATGTTAGGAGGCTAAACAAGAAACTCCACTCCTTGCGACCCCTTCTCACCCTGAATGACATTGACTTCTATGCAGTGACTGAGACATTGTTTAAAATGGCAGAGAACGCTGTGGCAGGCCATCCTACATACTCCCTGTGCAAGTATGTGCCACACATTTAGGCCAGCTACTGCACAAGAGAGGAAGAAAGATGGATGTGTGTCAGTCTACATCCAGAAGAGACTGACATCAAGGCTGGTAAAGCCGCAGGATGATGCACTAGAGCTTCTTCATATCCAAATAACCATCAGAATAGTCCCGTACCATATGAAGCTATAGAACTCTGACAGACAAAAAACAGTGCCTGTCTGCAGGAATTAGAATTGCTCAGTATTAAATCCAGTGCTGTGTTCCTCTGTGATCTAAACTATCCAGCTATAGACAGGGAAACCTACTAGTGCACAAGTACAGAGACTCCTGGACTTTAATACAAATGCCCTGGAACAATTAGTGTGCAGTGGTGGTGCTGCGGTAGCGTTGTCGCCTCCCAGTAAGACGTCCTGTTTGATTCTCAGCTAGAGCGTCTTCTGTGTGGAGACATGCATGAATGGGCGTACCTTCGTTGAAGGGTGTGTGTCAGGGCTGGCAACTCGACACATAAAAATCTACTGACAATCATTAGCGGACCGGAGTTCCGCTGTGGCGACCCCTAACCAGGAAAAGCCGAAAGACACAACAACCCACTGGGGAGGAATAAACTCTTCAATCTTATCCTTAATAATTAGGGATCATCTTGCACCGTCCCTTGCATAGCATATAGTCATCACTTGATAGGTCTGACCATAAATCCTTCTTCAAAGTAAAATTGAAACCAGAGATCCCTTCCACCCAAGGTACCTTTAGAAATTTCTTTAAGACAAACTGCCTACTCCTGAGTAATACATTGTCAAGCTTCAAATCCTCGACAAACCCAGTTAACTCTAACAAATACTTGGAAACACAATACCAGCACGCAAACAGCTACATAGATGCAGCTGTACACCTTAAGTACAAGGACAGGGCAAACCCCAGAAACAAACCCACATGGTGGAAACATAATATCATCAAGCTTTACAATAAAAAAGTCTCTCTCTCTCTTTTTTATAAACACCTTTATTGAATTATCACTTGTGACGTAGGCAAATTTACATTTATACAAAAGTAATCAAACTGTATTAAATTAACAGTCGCAAACGTTACACTTCACATATATTGCTATATATCATATAATCTAAGCAGCATTACATAAATTATTCAATTCCTGCCCCCCCACTTTTAAATAAGAATCATCTTTATGAAACCATCACTTATAACATAAACAATCATACATTTATGCAAATGAAAACAAACCTCACCGACCCAATCCTAGTTGCAAGCATTTTACATCACAAACCATGCTGACACACTCCCAGCTGCAAACATTATACACAGCTGATAATCTACCCAATCATTTTCAGTCAAACATTACATAGCCTTCTTTTAAACCTCATTTCTCCTCTGAATGTATTGTTCCCACAATTCCCATTTTTTCCTGTGTAGTTTATTCCAACTCTGTTCTAAAGCTCTCAGTTCCAGTTGTTTTGTCTCTGCCACTATATTCACTCCTTCTAATGTAGATGATTTAGATTTTGATTTCCATTTTCTAGTAATTGCTTTTTTGGCAGCCACCATAATTAGACACAGCAAGGCCTTACCATATCTAAGCAATTCTGATTCGGTATCATAGCTCAGAAAAATAATCTCCCTTGTCACACCAATCCACCCACCCAGCATCTTCGACAGTGCATCCACAGGGAATCCTTAAAGTCCACCAACTTACCGCACTCCAAGAAAGTATGTTCCCAACTGCCTCTTTCTTCCCCGTCACACCTTCAACATTTGCTGTCTCCCTGAGGAAAAATTCTTTGGAGTCTACTTGGAGTACAAAAATATCTATGTTAACATTTCTAAGCAAAAGTCATAAGTCTTCTAGAATTTCTTGCATATTTGGAAAACATACTTATGTACTCCCGTTTTTTTTTTTTTTTTTTGTGAATTGCTTATCCAGTGTCTCTTCCCAATCCTTTCTAACCTCCTCTGATTGATTCGTATAGTTATCATCTAATATTTTATATGCTCTACTAATTATTCCTTTTTTAATGGCAGCTTCTGTTCTAGAGTCTACTAAAAACTGTACCAGGGCTGGTCTTTCGTTTACGGCCCCCCTATTTCTTTCTTTTTGCCTATACGGGAAGGCAATCTCTAACCTGCAGTCCAAATAAGTTCATGGCCTCTTCCCATTCTATTACCTTTCTCTCTTTAGTTATTTGCTTCCAATACCTTGGTTCCTTTGCCAGTTTTCTCCAATAAATTCCAGCCCCTCTTGCCTATTGTCTATATCCGTAATTGCAGTCAGCCCTATCGGCACAGTCTCCTTTGTCCATTCTCGTGTCGGCTGTGTTCTTAGAATACTTTCTGCTACCTTATGGATATAATGTTTTGTGTGATTGTTATTATTTTCCTTAAAAAAGAAAAAGTCTTTTGACCAAATGTAAGAGGAGTAATTCCCAGAATGTTAGATCCCTTATCAGTGAAGTAAGCAAACAACTCAGGAGCTTAATAAAATCCAACAAAGCCAAATTTGAAGCTAATACATTTTTAGTTATGTTTGTAATCTCGAAAGGACAATGCAGCAATGAGCTGAGTTGATTATGAATAATGTCACTTACGTTGTGGCTGTAGATGTAGTGAAACCTACTGGCCAGTAAATTTAGCTGTAACTACACACTCTCCCTTCAGACTGTCCCTCTCTATATACCTGAAACTGGCTCACCTCCTGCTGTCACACAAAGCCAACTCACAGAAGTGCTATGAAAAATTGAAAGTACGGCATCAGTGGGTCCTGACAATATCCCTGGATGCATCTCCTATAACATGAATAACACTGTTCAATCACAGCCTCCATTCGGGGTTTGTACCAAGTGAATAGAGAACGGCTACAGACATTCCCCTGCATAAGGAAAGACCTTCCACAGACCCAGACAATTGCAGAGCCATAAATCTGACCAGTCTCATATAGGTTCATAGAAGGTTACTAGGCTAATGCCCTAAAGCCCTTTCAAGCGTAGCCATATCTTTCCCAAGGTGCCCCAATTGTCAGTGGTTAGGTGAGTGAAGTTTGCAGAGGTAAGTGTCTGGGATAGTTGATACTGGCTTCCTCTGTCCAAGAGGGACATGGGTGCCACCCCGAATTTGTGATCACCCATGCATTGACGTAGGTTGCGTTTGAAGGGGGTCAGGGAGATGCTCTGTTTCATGTGAATTGGAAACTTGTTCCAGAGAAGTGGCAGTCTCTGGGAGATGTATCCATCTTTCCAGCATGACCTGTTCATGTCACAGGCTAGGTTAAGATCCCTGGAGTGAGTGACCCTTGTACAGTTTGTAGTAAGACTAACCATGGAACTAATCAGTCAAGACATAGGGAAACTCCAAACACTGGAGTCTTGCCAGTTTGGATTCGTCAAGGGCAGGTCATGCTTACTCAACCTGATGCACTTTTTTGGAAGTCACTAAAGCAGTGGATGAAGGCAAAATGGTACACACTGTGTACCTTGACCTGGCCAAAGTTCCCGACACAAATCCCCATTCAGGCATAGTAGAAAAGTTAAATAAACTGGGAATGAACTCCTGTGTCACCTGCTGGATTGCCACTCACTCAAAGCCAGAACTGGGGAAGTCACCTCCATAAAGAGACTAGTCACCAATTGAGTCCCCTAGGTTTCTGTGCTGGGACCTCTCATATTTGGCATCAACATTTCTGAAGTAAAAGCCAATACCAGAAGGCTCTGGCTGTTAAGTTTGCAGACTTTGCCGTCCTGCAAGAAGGTTTGTCCCAAATAAATTACTGTTTCCAAGATCATCGACTAAAACTAAATGTCAAAAAATGCATTATTGTATCCTTTGGGAAGTCGTCTACCCCCAGGGAACTTCCACATTGATAACATGCCCCTAAGAGTTGACCCAGTTCAGGATTTGAGAACTTGTGTGGACACTGACCTAACTTTTGACCAACATGTGTTCATTGTTGTAAGAAAGGCCTTTTACATTGCACAGCTTATGAAAAAAGGGATTCTTTCTGGATGTAGGGATGTCATTGTTTTTCTTTACTCAGCCCACATTAGGCCAGTAATTTGAGTATCATGCTCCCTTTGGCATAATTCTGTTCAGACATATGCAACAGCTAGAACTCCCACAGAGATACCTGACTAAAAGAATGCAAGGCCTAAACAAAATGTCTTCCATAGACCAATTTACAGCCCTGTCACTGTACTCTTTATTTTACAGACTTATAAGAGTTGACTTGTGTCTAACATACAAGTCTCCTTTGACTCAGTATTGTTGGATCTTCTGTACATTAGCAAGTCAAATGGCATTAGAAATGTTCTGTCTGAGGCTCTAAACCTCTTCTGCAGCATCAGCAGAATAGTTTGTAGGAACAGGTATATCTCACAGAGGATACCACTGCTTTGGAAAAGTCTCCATATCCATATAAAGCAAAGTTTATCCCTGTCTGTATTCACCCACAACTGGGATCTGTGGATGGGAAACAGAACATTTACCCCAGGACTGACCCTGTAATACTAATGGACAGAAGCAGCTTTATTATCCCATGCATGGATCCCCTCAAATTATCTAAGGTATGATCCTAGTTATTCTTATTAGGGGTAATGTATAATTATCGACCATGGGATGGGTAGGGCCAGTCTCTAACTAAAGAGGATACTTTAATTCAAGCACAAAAGGGAAATTGCCTGCAAGAACAAATAGTCTAGTACTTGCCTATGAATAAGACTATTCTGTGTTTGTCTGTTTGGCAACAGGTTGATGTTCTTCGTGTTTCACTGTTGCAGTCATTACATTTGGGTAATCTGCTGGCAGGTTGCCCTCAGTCAGCCTGAATAACAAAGTCTTGGGTCCTGCGTCGGTTGCTGTCTTCTCTTCCATGACGTTAGGTCGTCAGGGGTATAAAACATGCAGCAGACACCATTTTGTTCAGTCTTTCTTGCCGCGTGGTGCCCGAAGCAGAAGCAGTTCGCAGGTGTCGGTCGGCCGACTCCTGAAATTTTCGCATTTGAGTTTCAGAAATGAAGTCTTCAATTAAAGCTATGTACCCCACTGGGGAAACTTTTTCTTGCTTCTTACCAATGTCAGTAAATGTTAATAATTGCATTACTTGTGGGAAGCAAATACCTCATAAAGATTTTCATTTGTACTGTATTCCTTGCCTAGGCCCAGATCATAACGTGCCTTGCTGTTGGTTTTGCTAGATTTAACCAACGCACTATTAAGCGTTGGTATATTTTTGCTTCAAAATATTTTGGATCCAGATTTAATTACCCTGAAATGTCGTCAGATAGCAATCCGACTACTGGAGCTCACAAAAAAACGCAAAGAAAAAGACAAGAGACAGACCGTCGAGGTCCAAAACCGACGAAGCTTCTAAGCCAGTCGCCAGTACTCAGTGAGGCACTTTCGCAGCCCCTGATACCTGCTACTTTTGAGTTGCAGGCCCCTACCGAGACCAATGTGGAGTCCAGTATGCCCCGAGATTCTCAGAGTATTGAACCCGCAGATGTTTCTTCCTCAGATGGGTCCGGAGCCGCTGAGCAGGCACCGGCTTCTGAGGGTGTTTTCAGGCCTCAACATTTTTATATAAAACCGACGCCAGCTTCAAAAACAAAGACAAAAATAACTTCTAAGTCTAAAAAACTGACGCATGAGCCACGTGCTCAGGCTCCTATGCCTAAAAAAACAGATGATCAAAATGGCTGAGGACTTAATTATCTTGATCAGAGGTTCCCAACCCCCCCCCTGCTAAGAGGCCTAGGCAAGACACTGATTATGAATCTTCAGATCCGGTTTCTATTACTTCTGATTAGGAATTTTCTATACCACCCTATGAGGATTCAGATGCAGAAGAATCCATCTCATCTGCATCTCCTCCTGAGGATTATTCTTTTGTAGAAACCTTGCATACTTTAAGGGAACATTTTCATTGGGAGAGTCAGGATTTCTCTGAATCAAAAAAAGAGGCTTAGGTATTTTCTTCTTCTTTCTCAGCATAGGCCTTTGGCTATACCTCCTGTATTAGACATTGTTGATGATGTGTTTTTGGAATCAAGCATGGCTCCTGATTCCGTACCTCCAGCTCCTAGTACGCCAGACAGTTATTACAGGATTCCTGACTCAATTTCTATTCAAAAATCCTGCTGCTGATCCTGAAACTATCTCGCAGGGACCCAAAGGTGTAAAGGCCTCTACAGCCAAAAATCCTACCCCCTCTGATAGAGATTCCGGGGCGCTGGATAGATGGGGAAAGAAGGTTTATACGTCTGCACCCTTGGCAATTAGGGCTGTAAACTGCCAGTTTCATATGTTTAAATACCAACAGCATGTTATGGGCCTATTGAAACAGAAAATTATGTTGATTTCTGATTGTGTGGAAAATAAAGAATTACAGGAATTATTGCATGCAGCAGAACAGGTTGGAAAGCGTACTTTGCAATGTGGTTTTGATTCCTTGGAGGCCTCTTGCAGGGCCGCAGTTACTGGATCTGTGATTAGAAGGCATGCCTGGCTCAAGGAGCAAAATCTGCCTGATCATGTTAAAGCTAAATTGTTGGATGCCCCTTTACAGCATGATACTGTGTTTGGTAATAAGGCAGAAGAAGTTTTAAAGAAAATGGAAGACAAAGTTAAATCTATGCAAACTGTAAAAGATTTCTTACAAGTGCAGCCACCTAGATTCAGTAGGCATTGGCCTACTAAAAATGGTCCTTTCCTGTGTCCAACAGAGCCTCTCAAGGAAAATCCAGGCGCTCAAAAGGCTCTAGATACCAATCACAGGGTTCTTACAGGTCAAAGCAATGGGGTGCCTCCACCTCCAAATCTGGAGGAAACAAAGCACAACCCTACAGTAAGCAGTCTCAATGACTTCCCTCTACCAAGCACTTCTCTTTTGGCAGCCCCCTTGTGGGGAAAATTAGCACTTCATGCTCAAAATTGGCAGTTAATTACCCAGGACAAGTGGATATTAAACATAGTATCCCAGGGGTACAGATTTCATTTCCATACTTTGCCAATTCCAAACGGTTGGCCGGATCTGCCACAAAATCAATGGCCAGAGGCTCAGAAACAAGTTATGTCCCTCATGGATGTGGGGGCTATTCATCCAGTACCGGAAAAGGATAAAGGACAAGGTTTTTATTCAAGACTGTTCCTGGTACCCAGAAAAGACAATGCCTGGCATCCAATACTGGACTTATCAATTTTGAACACGTTCCTGGACATTCCATAATTCAGAATGCTGACTTTACAACAGCTACTGCCCATGCTGGGCAAGAGTGCTTGGTTAGTGACTCTAGACTTAAGAGGCATACCTGCATATCCCATTATGGGAAAAATGCAGAAGATACCTCCGCTTCAAGGCAGGTTTTATGCATTACTAATTCTCTGCAGTGCCCTTTGACTTATCTACTGTGCCCAGGGTCTTTACAAAGTGCCTGGCACAAGTAATTGCATTTTGCAGACAAAGAAGCATAAAAACTATCCGTACTTGGACTGTCTCATTCAAGCAGAAAACAAGGACATTCTTCTTCAACATCTGGCGTTTGTAAAAAGGCTTCTAACATGCCTAGGGTTCACAATAAACGAAAAGAAATCACAACTGGTACCCTCTCAAAAAAATTACATTCCTGGGTGCAAGCCTGAATACCACTGCCCAGATGGCTTACTTTACGCCAGACAGACAAAGGCAACTGACTATATACTTCAAACAGATGGCAACAAAAACCCAGCTATCTGCAAGACAAATTCTGCAGGCTTTGGGGTTCATGGCATCCTGCATCCTACTAATTCCATATGCAAGACTGCATATGAGGAAACTTCAGTGGTACCTAAAAAGCTTATGGAGTCAACATTGTCACAGTTTGGAAACGATTCCACTCCTTCCCTGCCAACAACAGGAGTTTCTTTGGTGGGCAGAGACATGTCACCAAAGCAAGGGACTGTCATTCACTCTACCCCCTGCCACCCAAACCCTAACTACAGACGCATCAGACTATGCTTGGGGGGCCCACCTGGTGGGGAGATGCATTCAGGGCATGTGGAACTCGAACCAAAAGCATCTACATATCAACCAGAAAGAGATGCTAGCTGTTCAGAATGCCCTGATAGCCTTCAAGGACTTACTTCATCCAGGACAACTACTGATAAAGACGGACAGCACCACGGTTATGTGGTACATAAACAAGCAGGGGGGTACACATTCCTACCACCTTTGCAGACTAGACATGGCATTGTGGGACACAGCCTTGACTTACCAAGTGCATCTTGAAGCTTGATTCCTGCCAGGAAAACAAAATACTCTGGCAGATGACCTAAGCAGAAATCTTATGGACCCTCACGAGTGGAAACTGAATCCACAAGTCTTCAGCATGGTAACGCAGAAATGGGGGAGCCCAGACATAGATCTATTTGTCTCCCCCCAAAATTATCAACTGGACAAATTCTGCACAAGGGCTGATCACAGACAAGCTTGGAAAGTGGATGCCCTCTCCTTCAGTTGGGAAAACCTATCAGTCTACGCCTTTCCTCCTCTGCCTCTTATTCCCAGGGTCTTATTAAAGGCCAGACAGGAAAAACCAAAAATGATCCTAATTGCTCCGGACTGGCCTCGCCAGCACTGGTACCCAATTCTAAGGAATATGTCGCAACTCCCTCTTTGGTTCTTGCCTCAAATACCTCATCTACTGTCTCAGCAGAACAATCAAATTCTGCACACTCAGCACCAAACTCTGAACCTGGCAGCATGGCTGATCATGTAGTTATTCAAACAACACCTCTCAGTAAATCTGTTGCGGATGTCATTTTGGAAGCCAGAAGGCCTAATACTAGAAAATCTTATACTGATAAATGGAAGAGATTCTGTGCTTGGAACCAAGCACAAGGAACAGACTCAGCAAAACCAAACATCCCTCAGATTTTAAAATACTTGACTGCGATGCTTGACAAGGGCCTATCCTTCTCTTCAATAAAAATCCATGCCTCTGCCATTTCGGCTCATTACAACATGGAGCCTCCTATCTTCTCTCATCCTCTGCTAAAGCAGTATCTTAGAGGGGCCAAAAATTTAAGGCCTCCCAGAAGATCACCAACTCCTGCATGGGACCTCAATTTTGTGCTGGAAAAACTCACCCTGCCTCCTTTTGAACCAGCAGCTACTGCGGATATAAAGTTTTTATCTTGGAAAACAGCTTTCCTTTTGGCAATCACTTCAGCAAGAAGGGTTTCAGAACTACAGGCTCTCATGGCTGTGGAGCCTTTTATTACATTTCACCCGGACAGGGTGTCACTCAGGACCAATCTTCCTTTATGCCTAAGGTGGTATCCAGTGTGGCTCTTAACCAAACTATTCACCTGCCAACATTTTACTCAAATCCGCAGAACAAGGGGGAGCGGATTCTGCATTCATTGGACGTACACAGACAACTAAGATTCTACTTAAACAGGACCAAATCTCTAAGAATGTCTGAGCAACTACTGGAGGCATTTGCATCAGAGGGGAAGGCTATATCAAAGCAGACTATTTCTAAGTGGATAAGCCACTGCATTCATTTCTGCTACTTGCATCTTGGTAAACCTGTACCCAAGGGAATCAGGTCACATTCCACCAGAGCTGCCTCTACTTCAGCAGCCTTTCTCAGAGGAGTTCCAACCAAAGACATTCACAAAGCATTATCATTTGCCTCTCTTTTCTAAATCCAGGGCAGGCTTTGCCACTGCAGTTCTGCAGGGCCCTATAGCCGCTCCTAATGCTATTTAGTTCCATCCTCCCATCCATAGCTTTGGGATTCTACCCAAATGTAATGACAGCAACAGTGAAACACGAAGAACATAGTACAGTTGTGTACACTTACCATAAATGTAGATGTTCGAGTGTATTCACTGTTGCAGTCCTGGTTACCCACCCGCCATCTCCCTTTTTTACAACTTCTCTTTCCTTCACTATACTCTAAAGCCTTTGTGGTGTATTTGC
The DNA here is from genome assembly GCF_019279795.1 of Protopterus annectens. Taxonomy (NCBI): domain Eukaryota; kingdom Metazoa; phylum Chordata; order Ceratodontiformes; family Protopteridae; genus Protopterus; species Protopterus annectens. The sequence continues at coordinate 71,576,801 of NC_056736.1, read as the reverse complement.
TTTTAGATGAAGGTAAAGTTTATTTTGCTAAAAGTGCATTTTTATATATATATTGCTGTTTAGTTATATATATTTATATATATTTTTGCTCCCCATTTGGAGGGCACCTGACATCTAGGGCAAGAAAAACTGAATAAAATGGCATCTGCTGCATGTTTTATACCCCTGATGACCTGACGTCATGGAAGAGGAGACAGCAACCGATGCAGGACCCAAGACTTTGTTATTCAGGCCGACTGAGGGCAACCTGCCAGCAGATTACCCAAATGTAATGACTGCAACAGTGAATACACTCGAACATCTACATTTATGGTAAGTGTACACAACTGTACTTTTTAGACAGATGGGTTCTGAAAGAAATCCATCAAAGTTACAGATAGCAGTAGGAGTCTCTCACTTCTTGTCAAGGGGTTCACCCTCATCTGTCAGACCAAACTCCTTCATTTTTTTCTGTCATTTAGCATCTGCGTGATAGAGGCAGTCCCTCCTTCTCCGATAGAATGCTTTTATTAAAGAATCACAAAACCACACTTAAAACCACAGTGTTCCACAATGAAAATGATCCTTTAATATAATGAAGTAAAAGTAAACCGCACCACAGACTAAGCGTTTTCGCCTGCTGTTATCCCAGCACCCTCAGAGTCAAATGGGTACTTCACTGCATACAGTTAAATAGGAAATAAAGGCAAACGTCATCTTCTGTTTCTTAAGCCCCTCGTTAGTATCACAGTAAATTACTAAATAATTAAAACCATTAAATCTATTGAAGTAATAATGATAAAACTGAACACATACAAAAAAGCTTAAATTGTAAACATCTTATTGTTTGCACATTTAAGTATGCATAGAATACATGATAACTTAAAAATATATAAAATGCTCCATAATTTTTTTTTTATTATTTAATTATTATTAAAGAATGTTTCTGGTGCCAAAGAAGAAGATTCCTTTCTGAACTTGTTTGTGCTAGTCCATCAAGTTCAATATGTTATCCCTTCACAACTTGTTACCTCTTACTCCCTATATGAGTTTTGTGGTGAACTTAGATTTAAAAGATGTATATCATCACATTCCTATAGATCCAGATTTCAGACATTTCTTGAGATTTTCTGTGTCTGGATCACATTATCATTTCTCCGCATTATGTTTTGATTTATCCACTGCGCTAAGGGTATTCACAAAGTGTCCAGATCCTGTGATAGCCTACCATAGACTGCAAGGTATGCACATTTTCCTTATTTAGCTTTTTTTAACTTTGCAGTATTTTTCAAAAATGTGAGGGATCACTTATACAGACTGGGGTTCCTGAAGAACATACAAAAGTTTTGTTTGACTTCTCCTCACAGAATTGTTTTCCTGGGATGTTTCAGTTCAAAGAGCTGTTCTTGCAAAGGAAAAAGTAACTTCATGTCTAGATCTATTCCTGAGTTTTTCCATTGAGACTGCTCTCTTAGCCAGGAGATTTCTCAGGATTCTGGATCTCATAGGTTCTGTGGTTCTCATGATCCTTCTTGCAAGATTCCAGATGAGGAAAATATGTTGGTACCCAAAGTCCGTTTGATCCCAGCATCAGCATCCCCTGATATTCCAAATTCCAGTTGGTGGTTTGTGAAAAGGGTAATTTTTGTGGTAGAGACACCAGTTTGTCTGAAATCAGGTCTCCCATTCTCCCTACCAGCTCCCAACACCTTCTGTAACAGCAGACACCCCAGACTTTGCTTAGGGAGCAGTGTCTATGGGGATAAAAGTGCAGGGTCTCTGGAACAGATAAGTCGTACTAGATCACAGGAATGTAGAAGAGATATTGGCACTTATAGATTCATAGGATGATACTAGGCTATTGGCCCAGAGGCCCTTATAAGCCTAGTCAAGAGTTTTGCCCATGTTCCGTCAAAGTCAGCACCTGTTTCCCCTGCCCAGGAGGGGACACAGGGGGGATCCCAGGGTTATATTTTCTGTTTCCATCTAGAACAAAAACAATGGTAAATTAATGGTAGATAATCCAAGTAAAAATGAAGACAAACCAGTACAAATGTATAAAATTTAATGGAAATAACAAAAAGCAAAGCTGCATGAGTCCATGTCGGCCGAGGACAAACGAACTTTCTCGGCTCGCATGGCCACTCTAAAATCGATATCCAACACCTCTATGCGGCTTCTCTCCCATGCCACGGAGGGGGCAGCTAGAGCCAGCGGAGCAGGCATCGCCTTACGGCGTCACGCCTGGCTCCGACTTTGCGGAACCCTTCAAGGTGTCCTTCGCGAACGCTCCTTTTGACGGTTTTACGCTGTTTGGCAAGACCGTCTGCGATACGCTGCTCCAGAGCATGAAAGATGGAAAGACGCTGTCTGCCGTCGGAATCTGCTTCTGCTCCTCAAAGGTCTTTTTCCAGGAATCAGAGAGTACAAAAGATGTGGTTCCGGAAATCCCAGCAGTCCCGTTACGCTCCGGACCCTTCGTCCTTCAGAGGCAGGGGAGGACAAGGTGGACGCCGGCCCAGAGGCAGAGGGGTGGCCGAAGAATTTCGGGTCGAGAGAACCTTTTTCCGACCGACCCGCACAGCAACCCTGAGGGGTTGCCCGACTGCTCCTCTCTGGAGGCAGTCGGGGGGCGTTTCTTGGAACACCTAGCACATTGGGAGTCCATCACGACAGATCGCTGGGTGCTCCAAATAATATCCAGAGGTTACTCTATCCCCTTCATAAATCTTCCCCCTCAGTTGAGGCGCCTCCCCGATGTTCCACCCAGTCAGAGGGAGGTGGCGGCTTTAGAAATGAAGGAGCTGCTAAGAAAAAGAGCCATCCAGCACGTCCCCCCAGGCCAGTCCGGATCGGGCAATTACTCCAGGTTCTTTGTGGTGCCAAAAAAAGACGGGGGACTTAAGACCAATTTTCGACCTGTCTACACTGAACCTGTTCATTGCCAAAGAGAAATTTCCGGATGGTCCCTCTTCAATCTATTCTCCCCCTTCTGCAGGAGAATGACTGGATGTGCTCCATAGACCTCAAGGATGCGTACTACCACATTCTCATGGACAGGCGATCCAGGAGGTTTCTCAGCTTTTGGTTGGGGGCCAGTCATTATCAGTTCAGGGTCCTCCCTTTTGGCCTCACCACAGCCCCCAGGGTGTTCACCAAGGTCATGGCAGTTGTAGCGGCCCACCTGAGGCTTCAGGGAATACAGGTCTTTCCTTACCTGGACGATTGGCTCCTCGCCGCTCCCACCAGGCATCTACTATGCTCAGCCAAGAATTGCTTCCTACTCTTGGCCCACCAGTTGGGGATCACTATAAATTACAAGAAATCGTCCCTTCAACCTGTTCAGGTCCTGGACTTCATAGGGGCCAGAGTAGACACACTTCAGTCCAAGGCCTTCTTGACATCAGACAGACTCCGCAACTTAACTCTCCACATCTTAGCACTTTTACAATCTCCGGCCCCGCCAGTGGAATTAGTCCTGAGAGCCCTAGGATCCATGGCAGCAGCTATCAACCTTTCACCCCTAGCCCACTTGAACATGAGGGTTCTTCAATGGACCTTACAGGTCCAGTGGTCCATCCTTCGACATCCGTTGGACTCCCCGATTCCCCTCAGCAGAGTTTGCAGGAACTCCCTACTTTGGTGGCTCCATTCCCGAGAGCTTCGGGAAGGGCGGCCGTTTTTGATGCCTCAACTCCAAGCCACGGGGACCACGGACGCTTCTCGCCTGGGGTGGGGGTGAGGGGCATTACATGGGCAGAACTGTCCAAGGCACGTGGACTCAGAGACCGTTCTGCATATCAGTGTTCTGGAGATGCGGGAAGTGCTTCTAGCGTTGCAAGCTCTCTATGCCCTTCCTCCGGGGACTATTGCAATTCAGACAGACAACATGTCAGTGGTCTGGTACATCAGCAAACAGGGGGGGACCAGGTCTTACCCTCTTTGCCGAGAGGCCATGAGAGTTTGGGAGTGGGCGATATCCACCAACTGTTTTCTGCTAGCAACGCACATTGCGGGTTGGTCCATCATTTTAGTGGACAGGCTGAGTTGAACTATCCTCTCGCCTTATGAGTGGTCTCTGAACCCCTTAGTAGCGAAACAGATCTTCCGCAAATGGGGTCAACTTTGCTGCGATCTCTTCGCATCTCCTTCGAACGCAAAATGCAGCGTGTTTTTCGCTCTAATTCCCCCGCCGGGGGAGAGCCCCAGAGGCGCTCTAGTTCATGCTTGGCCATCCGGTCTTCTTTATGCTTCTCCTCCTCTCCCGTTAATGACAAAATTCTTACAGAAAGCTCGTCTGTTGGGGAGCAAGGTTATCCTCATAGCCCCATTCTGGCCTCGTCAAACCTGGTTCCCATACCTACGATCTCATCTCATAGCTCCTCTTTGGATCTTGGATCCCATTCCGGAGCTGATCTCTCATCCTTCGGGATTGAAAACTCCGAATCTGGACGACCTCAAGCTCTCGGCTTGGTTGATTCAGTACCGTTAGTGGCTAGGACTCCCGGTATCTCGTCTGCAGTTAAATCCATCCTGGTGGCGGCACATAAGCCTTCTACCAGGAAGGTCGACAACAGTAAATGGAAACGTTTTTCCATCTGGGCCTGGCGTAGGAATTTGGACCCTTTTACAGCTCCCATTCCAGCAGTACTTGAATTTCTATCACACATTTTCCATCAAGGGGCCAGTTCTTCTACTGTGAAGGTTCTAATGGCGGCCATTTCCCACTTCCACATCGGGGGAAAGTTTGGTCCTTTAGCTTCCACTAAGATCTGGAAGACTTTCTTAAAGGGCACCTTTCTTTTAAGACCTCCTGTCAAGAATGCGGTTCCTCCGTGGGACCTAACATTAGTCCTTCAGGCAATAACTGGTCCACCCTTTGAGCCTGCAGCTTCTGTTGACTTAAAGTTCTTGTCTTGGAAAACTGCCTTCTTAATTGCTATTACCTCAGCTAGAAGGGTATCTGAGCTTCAGGCCCTTTGTACTAAACCCCCGTATCTTGTCTTCCATAAGGACAGAGTATCCCTTAGGACTAATCCTTCCTTCTTACCTAAAGTGGCTTCCGAGGCTAACATCAACCAATCCATTAATCTGCCTGTTTTCTTCCCTAACTATTGGAACAAGGGGGAGTACAGACTGCATTCATTAGATGTGCATAGACAATTGCGCTTTTACTTGCACAGAACAGCTGCCTCTCGCAAGTCAGAGCAGCTCTTTGTTTCCTTTGCTAAGCCATTCTTGGGTAAACCAATAACGAAGGTGACTCTAGCTAGATGGATATCTGACTGCATTTTGCTCACATACAAAATTTCTGGTCGGCCGGAGCCCTTGGGGGTTCATGCTCATTCTACCTGTTCTATGGCTACCTCTGCTGCGTTTTGGTCAAGAGTTCCCTTGGATGACATCTGTTCTGCGGCTACTTGGGCTTCTTCTCATACCTTTATTTCGCATTGTAAATTAGATCTGATATCCAGAGGGAGGGCGGCCTTTGGCTCTACAGTGCTCCGGAATATTCTTCCTTGAGGACCTCCCAAGTTTTTTGGTAACTGGGGACTCTGTCCCACAGATTGCTGATCAAATGAAGTTAACTACTTCAGATAAAGAAGTTATGTACTCACCATAACGTTCCATTTGAGTAGGTAACTTCATTTCTCAGCAACCGACCCCCCCCTCCTTCCCCCTAACCTGGCTTTCATTACCTGAATGATACAATGATTCAGTCCTGGTATGCATCAGGTTAGGATGTTCAGGTATTGTTTGTCTTGGTGTTGTCTGGTAAATGGGTAAACTCAATCTGAGGACTGGAGGGAGGTAGCAGGGTATTATGGGTAAGGGGGAGGAGCTTGGAGCTCGGATCTCTAGCTTGGAAGGCTGCCAGCTCGGATCCAGGACAGATCCGATACCTACAGGTTGCTGACAAATGAAGTTACCTACTCAGATGGAACGTTATGGTGAGTACATAACTTCTTTTTCAGTGAAACATCCAGAGGTAATCAAATTCAATACAAAACAAATATCATCGAGGGGACGTTCCCTTCAACGAAAGCGGGGAAGATCTGTGAGTATTCAGGGGCATGTATCCAACAACAAGAGGCCTCAACAGAAATACTAACAGATGGAACTGGATGTATACGACTAACTGGAAGGTTAGACTCTCTTAATGTAAAGTGCTCTGTGCTCAATATATCTAGTCTTATGCCTGATGGACCTACTATTTCATTGCTCAACAAAGGACTAAAATTTATTCCAGCTAATATTGATTCTATAGTAAATGCATTGACTGACTTGCAATTTTTTTGTCGCAATCTCAATCTTAAAATAATTTTTGGTAACACCATGACATATGCTGACAATGTCTGTAAAAGATCTAGTTTATTTATTCGATGCAGTCACCGTGTCATAAACGCTTTCTATAATGTATGTGAATCACAATTACGTGAGTTCTATAGTGATAAACGAAACTTTAGAAAGGTGTTTAATTTGACTATAAAGGAGAATGAGGCATTGTCTGCTTTGTGTAAGAATGATGATGTGGTGATTAAGGAAGCCTATAAGGGAGGTGCTATAGTCATCTTAAATAAAGATGTACAGCTGTGCACCTGATTTTATCAGATCCCACAGCCTTCAAATGGATTTCATTCTTGGATGTTAAAAAACTTATTAGTGGGATAAACTTATGCTTGTGTGATTTACAAGCTTTGAATGATATTAGTGGCGATTTATTTCAGTACTTCACTGTTCCATGTCCAGTTTTACCAATCTTATATGGCCTCCCTAAAGTTCACAAATCCATTCGCCAACCCCCAATGAGACCGATAGTGTCTGGAAGAGGTTGGTGTACCAAACCAGTCTCCCTGTATTTGCAACTAGCACAATACTTGAAACATGTTAAAAGTTACATCAAAGATAGTGCTGATTTTTTGCAACAGCTCTATCGGTTTTTATCAAACTAGAGAAAACAAACCATTTTTGTTTGTTACACAGGACATAAAATCATTATTTACCGTTATCCCTACTGATTATGGGATTGAGTCTATTGGAGCCCTTTTATGTACATATAAGGTACTATCGGGTAGAGAGAGAGAGACCATTTGTGATCTGTTGGATATTGTACTAAACAATAATGTTTTTGTTTTTAAAGATGAGTGCTATCATCAGACATCAGGAATAGCGATGGGTACCCCGGTTGCAAATACATACGCAAATTTAGTGCTGAATAGATGGGAGATGGAAAATGTATACAACGCACCTGATTACTATTGTCTTAAGGTGGCGTTCTGTAAAATATTTGTTGATGATGTGTTTTTTGTATGGGAGGGCAGACATGATGTACTTGTTGATTATGTCAGTTTTTCGAATAATAGTACGAACTTTTTATGTTTTATTATGACTAGTTCTTCTGATTGTATTCAATTTCTGGATATTGATGTGAGGCTGAAGGAAGGTAAAATACAGACCTCTGGTTATAGAAAATCTGTACACATGAATCGTTACTTAGATTTCTCCAGTATGCACTCACCATATGTGTTCAAAGGCTTAGTGAAAAGTCAATATGCCCATATATGTAGGTTAAACACAGATAATGATAAATGTTTACAACAGTGTTTAATGAGATTACCAGAGAGTTTGAGGAAAGAGGTTATAATAATGACCTATTAAATGATGTGCAGAGTGAGATACCTGAGAAGAGAGAGACTGAATTTTCACCATTTTGGGGGAAAAATATATGAGAGGACAAGTCTGTACAGATGAACAAACTAAATATACATTAAGATATCCCACTACTTTCAGTAGATGCAGTGATGGTATATGGAACATCATTCGTAAGAACTGGTGTATTTTGAGAGGTCCTGGTGAGTTACATGGTACTGTTGGTGAGAAACTGAGTTTATCGTACCGTACATGTGAGAGCTTGAAACAAAAGCTTTGCTATAAAGATATGAAATACACAAAAGCTGTACAATTGGGAACAACAATGGGCACTATTCTATGCTATAATTGTAGCTGTTGTTCACTAATAAATACTGAAACAACTTTTGAACATCCAGTAGATTAAAAAAACTTATGATATAAAGTGTCTTGCAACTTACAACACATGCCATATTATTTATTTGGCAAATTGTCAAGCATGCACTGCATTCTACACAGGAAAGTCTGTTAGATGCTTCAGAGATAGAATTATAGAACACAGATCTTGTATAAATAGGAAAGATCTGACCAACTCATTGGCCCAGCATGTTAATGAAAATGGCGTATCTCACAGTTTTACATTTAGAGTGTTGACCATTATTCAGAAAACTGTAAGGGGCGGTGATATTAACAGTAAACTGGAACTCAAGGAATATGAGTGGATTACCCTTTTAAAATCTGATATATATCCTGGTATAAATAAAATGGTTACATTAAAGCCTGTTTTAAAAGACAGGATGTTACGTTTAAAATAGCTTTTATCTAAGATTAGTAGGATTTTTTAAAAGTTGTTAATTAGTTATGATGTGGCTGTATCTTATTGGAGGTTTGTTGATTGCTGGTTAAGCACTAGATATAAGAGTGCACTATGCAGTTTGTTTTTATATTGCATTGAAAAAGGGTTGTTTTACCTGAAAGCTTTGCTTTTTGTTACTTCCATTAAATTTGATACGTTTGTACTGGTTTGTCTTCATTTGTATATTTTCTGTTTCCCATCCAGTCGTCCGTGTTCCTCTTAAAGAGGGCTAGAGAGGTACTCTGCTTGTCATGGAGAGGAAGTCTATTCCACAAACTGGGGAGTCTTTGGGACACAAATCTATCCTGCCAACAATTTTATTAATGTCACAGACCAGGCTAAGGCCTTGCGTGTGGGTTGCGCAAGTGGAATTTGTCTTACAGATATGCAGCAACTCCATCAAGGCTGAGTCTGAAATGGCCTTATATGCCAGACACTGGTCACCTCTGAGCAGTCTGTATGAGACTGAGTAGAGGGATAGGGCTTTTAGCCTATCTGTATAGGATAGGTGTTTGAGACCCTGGATTTTCCTGGTTAGGGACCTCTGTGTTCTCTCCAACTGCTGCATGTGCTTGGCAAGGTACATGTCGAAGGGGACATTGTACTCAATAAATACATATGAATATTTATTATTATTTAATATTTATATTTATATATTATAAATGCTGTCAGCTCTTTCAATCATTTGTGGTCTCTGGGACCTCTACAGATATTTACAGACAGCACTATTGTGATATGGTATGTAGATAGACAGGTGGTAACCAGGTCTTGCCCTCTGTGCAGACCATCTGTGGTAGTCTGGGGTATAGCTTTTCAGCACCATCTCACTCTAAGGCATTTTGCATATCTTCCAAACAAATTTTATGGCAAATAAGCTGAGTAGGACCAGAGCAAACCCTCACAAATGAAAATTGAATCAGACCAGGAATTTCCTTCCAGGAATTAATCCAGCTGTGGGGAACACCTCAAATAGATTTTTTTACTTCATCTCACAACTATCAGTTGGAAAAATGTATGCTCCAGGACTCAGTGCAAGAAGGCTTGGAAGACTGATGCTTTTTCTTTTCTTTTGACAGGAATGTTCATGTGTGCTTTTCCTCCTTTTCTGTTAATATGTAGGATCATTCTGAAGATTTCTAAGGACTCTCAAAAGATTGTGGAGAGTCCCTTCTGGTCCAGGCATCAGTGGTTCTTCCTCTTTCAGAAATGTGCCGGGGCAGTTACCATAAGCTTCTTCACAGACGGGACCTACTCACAGAAGACAAGTGGCGTTTGATACATGCTGACCCCAAACAATTGCAATTAACTCTCTGGACGATAGACTCGTAATACCTTTTAGCCACCTTTTTTTTATGAGGGTGTGCAGCAGGTGTTAAAGGAGACATGAAGACCTGCAGTTGGAAAATCATATATTGGAAAATGGAAAAGGTTTTTTATTTGGTGCCAAGAAATGAGGCAACAATCACTTCCAGGTTGTGTTTCTCTGGATGTTCGTCGTGTTTCACTGTTGCAGTCACTACAATTGGGTTATCCTGCTGGCAGGCTACCCGCAGTCGGCCCGAGTTCCAAAGTCTAGGTCTGGCGTCGGTTGCTGTCGCCTCCCCCCTGACGTCAGTGCGCCAGGGGTATAAAAGATGCAGCCAACGCCATTTTCTTCAGTCTTTCTTGCCGCGCAGTGCCCGAAGCAAAAGCAGTTTGCAAGTGCCGGTCGGCTGGCTCCTGAGATTTTCAAATTCGAATTTCAGATCCGAAGTATTCATTAAAGCTAAGTACCCTGTCGGGGAAACTTTTTTCTTGCTCCAGACCGATGTCAGAAAAAGTTAATAATTGTATTTCTTGTGGGAAGCAAATACCTCTTAAGGATTTTCATTCTTAATGTATTCCTTGCCTAGGCCCTGACCACGAAATTGCTAGTTGTTGCTTTTGTGCTAGATTTAGCCAAAGCACTAGTAAACATCGGTACGATTTTGCATTTCATTACTTTGGCAGACGATTCAATTATATAATGCCGTTGGAACAGCTGACTACCGGAGTTTATAAAAAGCGCAAAGAAAAAGGAAAGGACAGGCATCCGAGGTCCAAAACCGACGGTGAGGCTTCCGTTAGGCCTGTCGCCAATTCTCAGTGAGGCACTTTCGCAGCCCCTGACGCCCGCTACCTCAGAGCCACATGCCGCTTCCGACTCCCACGTGGAGCCGACTAGGCCGCTGGAAACTCAAGGTATTCGGAAACTTTTCCCTCAGATGTGTCCGGAGCCACTGAGCAGGCATCGGCTTCTGAGGGTGTTTTCTGGCCTACACAGTTATATGTAAAGCCATCTTCAGCTTCAAAGGCAAAGACTAAAGCAGCTCTAAAGACAAAGAAACAAGTACAGCATTCTCCTGGACAGGCCTCCATGCCTAAAAAACAGATGCTTAAAATTGCCGAAGACCTAATTACTTTGATCAGGGGTTCCCATCTCCCTCTTGATAAGAGGCCTAGGCAAGAGATAGAATATGAATCTTCAGATCATGTTTCCATTTCTTCTGATTCCTCTTCTGAACAGGAATATTCCCTTCCTCTCTATGAGGATTCTGATGCTGAAGAATCTATCCCTTCAGCCTCACCTCCTGAAGATTATTCTTTTGGGGAGACCCTGCATACCATGAGGGAGCATTTCCATTGGGAGAGCCAAGATTACTCAGAATCCAAGAAAAGGCTCAGAGACTTCCTTTTATTACCCCAGCACAGGCCCCTTGCTATTCCTCCTGTTTTAGACATTGTAGATGATGTATTTTCAGAGTCCGGTCTGTCTCCTGACTCTTTACCACCAGCTCCTATTAAGCCAGACAGATACTATTGGGTTCCTGATTCTCATAAATTTCTATACAAAAACCCTGCTGCTGACCCAGAAACTATTTTTCAGGGTCCCAAGGTGGTCAAGGCTTCCACTGCAAAAAAAACTATCCCCTCTGATAGAGATTCAAGGGCCCTGGACAGATGGGGGAAAAAGATTTATACTTCTGCTACCTTGGCTGTAAGAGCTTTAAATTGTCAGCTTAAACAGAAAATGTTGACAAATTCAGAATGTGCAGGAAACAAAGAGATGCAGGATTTATTGCATGCAGCTGAACAAGTGGGAAAGCATACTTTACAATGTGGTTTTGATTCTCCTAGGGCCCCTCTCAGGGGCCGCAGTTACAGGTTCTGTCATTCGGAGGCATGCTTGGTTAAAAGAACATAATCTGCCAGATCATGTTAAAGCAAAGCTATTAGATACTCCATTACAACATGATACCTTGTTTGGTGTTAAAGCAGAAGAGGTGTTGAAGAAAATGGAGGACAAAGCTAAATCTATGCAAACAGTGAAGGATTTCTTACAGGTACAGCCTCCCAGATTTAGCAGGAACCGGCCTACAAAGAATTGGTCCTTTCCACTGTCAGACAGGCCACAAAGAGGCAGATACAGACTCCCCAGAGGCAGATCACAGCCCCAAGGCTCATACAGGCCTAAACAATGGGGTGCTTCTACCTCCAAAAGCGGAGAGGAAAAATCACAGCCATACAGGAAACAGTCTCAATGACTTCCCCTTGCCAGCACCAAGCACTTATCTTCCTGCAGCTCCTTTGGGGGGGAAAACTAGCACTTTTTTCACAAAATTGGCACATGATCACCCAGGACAAATGGTTCTTAAATATCGTATCTCAAGGCTACAGGTTCCACTTTCACACCCTGCCAAAGCCAAACGGTATGCCAGACCTGCCACGCAATCAATGGGTAGAGGCACAAAAACAAGTTTCATCCCTCATGGACATGAGAGCCATTCAGCAAGTACCACAGCAAGAGCAGGGACAAGGATTTTACTCAAGGCTATTCTTGGTACCCAGAAAGTACAAAACCTTTAGACCAATACTGGACCTGTATCCTAAACACATTCCTGGACGTTCCAAAATTCAAAATGTTAACTCTGCAGCAGCTTCTGTCCATGCTGGGCAAGAAGGCTTGGCTTGTGACTTTAGAACTAAAAGAGGCATACCTGCATGTCCCAATCAGACAATCATGCAGAAGATACCTCAGATTCATAGCTGGCTCACTGCACTACCAATTCTCTACACTGCCCTTTGGCTTATCTACTGCACCCAGGGTCTTCACAAAATGCCTGGCACCAGTAATTGCGTTTTGCAGACAAAGAGGAATACAAATATATCCTTACTTGGACGACTGCCTTATTCAAGCAGAGAACAAGGACATCCTACTACAGCATCTGGCATTTGTAAAAAGATTACTAACAGGTCTAGGGTACACAGTAAATGAAAAGAAATCAAAGCTCGTACCCTCTCGAGCGGTAATATTCCTGGGTGCAAGCTTAAATACAACTGCCCATATGGCTTATCTCACGCCAGACAAACACAGACAACTGACTACTTATTTCAAAAGGGTGGCAAAGAAGACCCAGTTATCTGCAAGAAATATTCTGCAGGCTTTGGGCTACATGGCATCCTGCATACTGCTAATTCCATATGCAAGACTGCATATGAGGAAACTTCAATGGTATCTGAAAAGTGTTTGGACTCAACATTGCCACAGCCTGGAAACAATAATTACCCTCATTCCCTGCCTGCAACAGGAGTTTCGATGGTGGGCAAAAGCCTGTCACCTCAACACGGGACAGCCATTCACCTTACCCACAGCCAGGCAGACATTGACAACAGATGCATCAGATTATGCCTGGGGGGCCCATATGGCAGGAAGATGTATTCAGGGCATATGGTCTGCAAGTCAAATGCATCTACATATCAATCAAAAAGAGATGCTAGCTGTTCAGAATGCCGTGACAGCCTTCAAGGATCAACTTCATCCAAGACAACTACCGATAAAGATGGACAATACTACAGTCATATGGTACATAAGCAGGGGGGCACGCATTCCTACCCCCTCTGCAGACTAGCCATGAACTTGTGGGACACAGCACTGACTTACCAAGTACATCTGCAAGCACAATTCCTGCCAGGAAGGATAAATACTCTGGCAGACAAACTAAGCAGAAACCTAATGGATCCCAACGAGTGGAAATTGGATCCACAAGTCTTCAGCATGATAACAAGGAACTGGGGATGCCCGGACATAGACCTGTTTACCTCCCCTCACAACTGCCAACTACAGAGATTCTGCACAAGGACCTATCACAAACAAGCATGGAAAGTGGACGCCCTGTCTTTCAGCTGGAAAAACCTATATATGTATATGCCTTTCCTCCTCTGCCTCTCCTCCCCAAGGTACTCCTCAAGGTCAGACAAGAGAGGCCAAAAATGATACTGATTGCCCCAGACTGGCCCCGCCAGCACTGGTACCCAATCCTAAAGAGCTTGTCTCAATGCCCAGTTTGGACATTACCTCAAATTCCACACTTAGTGACCCAACAAGACAGTCAGATACTGCACAGCCACCTCAGGACCTTAAACCTGGCAGTATGGCGGATAATGTAGCCATTCAAGACACACCTTTCTCTAAAGCAGTGATGGATGTTATTTTGGAGGCCAGGAGGCCTATCACCAGAAAATCTTATGCAGAAAAATGGAAGAGATTCTGTGCTTGGAACCAAGCACTAGGTATTGACACAACTGTTCCAAATATTCTTCAGATTTTGCAATACTTAATTAACTGAGATGCTGGATAATGGCTTTTCCTTTTCATCAATTAAAATTCATGCCTCTGCCATTTCAGCTCATTACAGTACAGAACCACCTATTTTTTTCTCATCCATTGCTAAGGCAGTACCTCAGAGGGGCCAAAAACATAAGACCTCCAAGGAAAGCACAAATACCTGCTTGGGACCTCAACTATGTCTTGGAAAAACTCACACTGCCTCCGTTTTAGCCAGCCTCTGCAGCTGATATAAAATTCTTATCCTGGAAAACAGCTCTGCTCCTAGCAATAACCTCCGTTAGACGAGTCTCAGAGTTGCAGGCACTCATGGCTGTGGAACCTTTTATCGTTTTCCATCCTGACAGGGTTTCTCTAAGGACAAACCCTACATTTATGCCTAAGGTAGTGTCTATTGTGGTCCTTAACCAAACAATTCATTTGCCTACCTTTTACCCAAACCCACAGAATAAGGATGAGAGACTTCTGCATTCTTTGGACATTCACAGGCAGCTACGCTTCTACTTGGACAGAATCAAAGCTTTTAGAAAGATTGAACAAGTTCTAGTGGCATATGCTGCAGGATCACAAGGAAAGCCTATTTCAAAACAGACTATTTCAAAGTGGATAGGCCACTGCATTCGTTTCTGCTATTCACAGCATGGCAAATCAGTGCCTCAAGGCATTAGGCCACATTCAGCCAGAGCAGCAGCCACTTCAGCAGCCTTCCTCAGAGGAGTACCAAACAAAGACATCTTAGAGGCTGCAACTTGGAGTTCAAGTGCATACTTTTACAAAGCACTATCACTTACCTCTCTACTCTAAATCCAGGGCAGGCTTTGCCACTGCAGTTCTGCAGGGCCTGATAGCCTCTCCTAATCCTATTTAGCCAGCCTTCCAACCTTAGCTTTGAGATTCAACCCAATTGTAATGACTGCAACAGTGAAACACGAACATAGTACAGTTGTGTACCTACCATAAATGTAGATGTTCGAGTGTATTCACTGTTGCAGTCCAGGTTACCCTCGCACCATCCCCCTTTTCCTTGCTGGGACTTATCTGTGCTTCTCTATTCTATACAACCTATGTGGTGTATTTGCTGGTAGATGAAGGAAAAGTTGTTTTTTGTGTATGCATTCTTATTGGCATAATGTAGCCTACCTTTTTAGGGGCACTTGACATCTGGGGCAAGAAAAACTGAAGAAAATGGCGTTGGCTGCATCTTTTATACCCCTGGCTCACTGACGTCAGGGAGGAGGCGACAGCAACTGACGCCGGACCTAGACTTTGGAACTCGGGCCGACTGCGGGCAGTCTGCCAGCAGGATAGCACAATTGTAATGACTGCAACAGTGAATACAGTCGAACATTACATTTATGATAGGTACACAACTGTACTTTTTGTATTATTTGTGCGAGTTACTATCCTCTTACCTGTCTTAGTTTTCCATTAAAGTGCATTTGTTTGCTGTTTCAGGATTTCTGCCCATGGATCCCGCTCTTTCAGTGCAATCTCGTGAAAATGTCTTTGACGAGGTGTTGCATATCAAGCCTGCTAGAAAACAGGTGGCTCCTCCTTGGGATTTTACTTGTGTGTTATAAAAACTAACTTTTGCTCCAGTTGAACCAGCTCATTGGGCTGACTTGGGGTTATTAACATGTAAAACTGTGTTACTCAGTGCTCTGACCTCTGCCAGAAGAGTGTCTGAGTTGCAAGCTGTTATGGTCTGTCAGTGCTATCTCATTTTCCATAAAGATGGTGTTTCCTTAAAAACTAATCCTTCATTTATGCCTAAAGTGCTATTAGAGTTTACTTTGTGCTGAGTTATCCGTTGTATTCTCTCCAGATCGTGTAAATGAGTGAGAAAGGATACTGCATACCTTGGATGTCCACAGGCAACTCGGGTACTATCTTGACAGACCAAAATCTTTCAGGACCTCTGTTCTATTGTTTGATGTTAAGTTGTCAATCTCGCCTTCATTCTTGCTGGGTTCGGCTCCGACTCGGCCACTCTAAAAGCTCGAGAGCTAGTTCCACCGGCTTGAGGCTCCCCTATATCCCACAGTGCTAGGCGGTAACTCCTCAGATTTCGTTTGCCGCTACGCAATCGAGGTGCTTTTTTCAACCGGCTCAGGTTAGTTGAATCTTTTGGCAGTTTTAGTCAGTCAGACCCCCCTTTAAGTTAGCTCTTTTTTATAACTTTTAAGTTAAATAGTTTTAATCCCCTTTTAGTCAATTTTTCACCAGTTTCCTATCCCAAAATATTGAACCTTTCCCTCGGGCTTTAGGTCCACCCCCTCCCTCCCTTGGTAGTTGGAGTGTCTGTGTTTTTTGTAGGGAGTTTTTTGGTTTAAAACTTACTTATAAGTTAAATTTTATAAGTTAAATTTTAAAGTTTTATTTCTAGAAGTGTAATCGGTGTGTGTGTGTGTGTGTGTTTGGGATTACACTTTTACTTCTCTTTGGACATGTCCAAAGAATCAAAGGTCTCAGGCTTCAAGAAGTGTGACTCGTGCTGTCAGAAGATGTCTCTGACAGATGGTCACACTTCTTGTGTTTACTGCCTGGGACCTTTGCACCTGCAGGACTCATGTGCTGTTTGCCATGGCTTCAGCCCTAGAGTCTTGCAGGAGCGAAAAAATAAATTAATTCTAAGAGGCTTATTAAAGCCTGAGGGTCCCTCGACTCAGTCATCGGGGAAACCCTCCAAGTCCTCCAGACCTTCGGCTCCAGCCTCTGAGCCGACTTCTGGGGGCCCTAAGTCCATTCGAACATCGGCTCAGGCCGGAGCCGATGAATCTCGAATTCATGTACCTACGGTGTCCTCGGCTCCGGCCAGAGCCGAGGAAGACATAACTGAGTCGGCTCCGACATCGGCCTCGGAGCCATCACTGTCGGTGCCGGGGGAGGTTTTCAGTTTTTCGGAACGGAGACCTCTGGCTCTGCCTGACAGAGGTGCCTTTGAGGTCATGAGGAGCGTGTTAGAACCAGGTTCTAATCCACAGTCGGCTCCTTCCGCCCTTCCCTCCATGGTGCCTCCGGTGATTTCTACTCACTCTCTTGTCCCCGACCGTAGAGAGCCAGCTCCTCAAGTTTCCCCTGTGGGATCTCCTCCTTCCGAGGCCTCTCCTGACCCTGTAGGAGAGCCCCCTAGGAAGAGGCAGTGTAAGAGGAAGCACATTGACTCCCCTGAGTCTGACACTGATTTAGAGGATTCTGAAGGTTCCCCTGTTCCCCTCTGAAGATGTCTCCTTTGCAGACATCCTTGAAATCTTAAAACAGAGGGGGAATTGGCCAGCCCTCAACCCTTCAGAGGATGAATCAGTGTACCTTGAGGCGTTTGGCTCTCCCTTCCACCTCCTGGGTGTCCCTCCTTGACCCCTTATGCAAGTGGTGGCAATGAAGGCTTGGCTCCTGACTCAGTGGAACCCACCCCCAGGAGACCATCTAAGTTCATCACGGCCCCCTAAGGATAAAGAATTTCTGACCAAAGGCATCTCTGTTGGTGCTATGGTGGTGGCTGCGGCTACCAAGAAGGAGTTAGCTGATCCTTCGGTGCCTGTTCATCCTCCTAACAAGGAGTCTAGGTCGATGGACAGGTACGGGAAGCGGATGTTCTCGTCAGCGACCTTTACTATGAGATCGCTGAATTACCTGTGTCATTTTACTCGACTTCAGAGGGACTTACTCAAGGAAGCGAGTGAAATGTTGAAGGACCCAACAGCTGCGGGTTTTCAGGATAGGATGAACTCTCCGCTGGCTACCCTTAATTCTATAACCAACTCCTCCATGCGCCTCCTTTCATATGCGGCTGATGGAGCAAGTAGAGCTGTAGGTACAGGTGTAGCCTTGCGTAGGCACGCCTGGATGCGGCTTTGTAACTTCGCGGACCCTTTAAGGCGTCCTTCACTAATTCCCCCTTTGATGGATCATCCCTCTTTGGTCCTCAAGTGAAGGAAACCCTGACTAGGTGCGAGACTGATGGCAAAACTCTTTCTGCCGTCGAGTCCGTTTTTCTACTCCTTCTAGACCTTACCCCAAAGGTCAGAAGGGGGGAAAGATGTGGTTCTGTAAACAATCTCAAGGAGACTTGCCTGACGCACAGAGTCGATTCCTCTCTAGAGGCAGAGGGGGGAACAACAATGGTAGACGCCGTCCTAGAGGCAGAGGGGGCCCGCAGAATCAGGGCAGTCGAGAATCCTTTTCCGACAAGCCCTTTCAGCATCCCTGAGGTGTTGCCCGACTGTCCACCTTCGGAGGCAGTCGGGGGAAGGTTGTCACTGTACCCAAAAGCCTGGCTATTCCTAACTCAAGACAAGTGGGTACAGTCTATCATTTCCGAAGGCTACAGAATCCCTTTCCTTTTCATTCCGAAGCTGTCCAAAAAATCCCTTCCAGTCAAAGGGAGCAAGCAGCATTAGAAATTTCAAAGCTGCTCGCAAAAAGAGCCATTCAGCCTGTGCCAGCAGACCAAGTAGGAACCGGAACCTACTCCAAATTCTTTTTGGTTCCAAAGAAAACAGGGGACTGGAGACCCATTTTGGATCTCAGCAACTTGAACAAGTTTGTCAAGAAAACAAAGTTCTGGATGGTCACGCTGCAGTCCATTCTTCCCCTTTTGGGGAGGGACAGCTGGATGTGCTCTATAGATCTCCAAGATGCGTACTATCAAGATGAATTGACGCTCCAGGAGGTTTCTCCGCTTCAGGCTGGGAACCAGTCATTTTCAATTCAGAGCCCTGCCCTTTGGTCTCACTACAGCCCCCCGAGTGTTTACCAAATGCATGGCAGTGGTAGCCTCTCACCTGAGACGACAAGGATTCCAGGTGTTTCCTTATTTAGACGACTGGCTCCTTACAGCCCCCACCAAGCATCTTCTACTCGCCAGAGACTACACCTTCGAACATGTCAGGCTAGGCATTTCAATAAACTACGAAAAGTCTGTCTTGTCGCCTTGTCGTGTTATTACTTTCATAGGCGCAAATCTAGACACAGTCAAGATGTCAGCCAGACTCACAGAGCAGAGGATAGCAAACATACACAAACAGGTCTTTCTTATCTTGCAGACCAACAAGGTCAAAGCCAGACGGATCCTGAAAGTCTTGGGGATTATGGCGGCCATCCCTCTTCTACCATTAGCACGCTTCCATATGAGGATTTTACAATGGATGCTCTTCACACAATGGTCTTACCAAAGCCTCCCAATGTCCCATCCTATTCGGATAACTCAATCGCAAGAATCATCTCT
The DNA here is from genome assembly GCF_019279795.1 of Protopterus annectens. Taxonomy (NCBI): domain Eukaryota; kingdom Metazoa; phylum Chordata; order Ceratodontiformes; family Protopteridae; genus Protopterus; species Protopterus annectens. The sequence continues at coordinate 71,557,466 of NC_056736.1, read as the reverse complement.
CTTGGTGGATCACATCTCCTCAGCTCCTCCTAGGGAGACCTTTGTCCCTCCTCCGGTTGCTACAGTGACAATGGACGCCTCCTGATCGGGTGGGGGCATTTCAGGGCAGGACAGTCCAGGGCATGTGGCAACCGTTCAAGTGCCACTTGCACATAAACGTCCTAGAGATGAGAGCAGTGCTTCTAGCGTTGCAAGCCCTACAAGACTCCCTTCCCAAGGGAACTATAGCAATCCAAACAGACAACATGTCTGTAGTGTGGTACATCAACAAACAAGGCGGAACCAGATCTTACCCCCTATGTCGAGAGGCACTCAGACTGTGGCAATGGGCGATTTCTTCTCGGCGATTTCTGTTAGCAACGCACATCCCCGGGAAGTCCAATGTGATCGCGGACAAATTGAGCAGAGCTATTCTCATGCCTCACGAGTGGTCTCTGAACAATTTAGTGTTGGAGAAAGTTTTTCGAAAGTGGGGCAGGCCTTGCTGCGACCTTTTCGCTACTCCCCAAAACAGCAAGTGCGACGATTTTTTCACCCTCTTTCCCCAACCAGGCCATCCCAGCAGATACGCTTTAGTACACGTTTGGCCCCAGGGACTTCTTTATGCCTTTCCTCCCTTCCCACTGATATCTCAATTAATTCAGAAAGCCATCGCTCAGAAAGCTTCCATGATCCTCATTGCTCCTTACTGGCCTCGACAGGTTTGGTTCCCATTTCTTCACCGTTATCTGTTGGAACAACCTTGGCATCTGGACCCAGTTCCAGACCTCTTGACCCATCAGTCGGGTCAGTTGCACCACTCCCTTCCCTCTCTGAACCTCACAGCTTGGTTCCTCCAATTCCGACCTTAGCCAGGATTCCTTTGATATCTCACTCAGTTAGAGATATCCTGATTGCCTCTCATAAATCTTCCACTCGGAAGATTTATCATAGCAAGTGGAAACGTTTTTCCTATTGGGCGCAGTCAAAGAATATAGATCCTTTCACTGCTTCTATTCAAACAGTTCTAGACTTTCTAGCTGAACTTTTCCATGCAGGTTCATCCCCATCTACCATTAGAGTTCAATTGGCTGCAATTTCAAACTTTCATGTTGGAGTCTCAGAGTCCTCTATTATGTCTCACAAACTCTGCAAGGCCTTTTTAAAAGGTGTCTTTCTACTCAAACCACCCATCAGAGATCCTCCTCCTCAATGGGATCTCAATTTGGTTCTGGCATCCTTAATTCTTCCCCCCTTTGAACCTGCGGTTTCATGTTCTATAAAATTACTTTCGTGGAAGACTCTCTTTAGTAGCTATCACCTCAGCTAGAAGAGTCTCTGAACTTCATGCTCTGTGTAGTCGACCCCCTTATCTAGTATTTCATAAAGACAGGGTGTCCTTGCGTACTAACCCGTCCTTTTTGCCCAAAGTAGCTTCATTGGCAAATTTGAACCAAACCATTGAGCTTTCTGTTTTCGTCCCAAATTACTCTAATAGGTCAGAACAAAAGTTACACTGTTTAGATATTCATCGCCAACTTAGGTACTATTTAGACAGGACCAAACAATTCAGGAAGTCTGACCAACTGTTTGTTTCTTATGCAGAAGGTAGAATGGGCCTTCCAGTTTCTAAAGTCTCTCTCTAGATGGCTTACTTCGTTGATTACCCTAGTGTATGAGATAAGACATCAACGGTTGCCATCCAAACCCAGGGCTCATTCAACCAGAGCTTTAGCCACTTCTGTAGCTTTCCAAGAGAGGCTGCCTATTGATTCGATTTGTTCTGCAGCTACTTGGGCTTCTCCCCATACCTTCATTTCTCATTATGAGTTGGATTTGGCCTCTAGAGACCGAGCCAACTTTGGTTCCACTGTACTCAAGAGTCTGTTCCGATAGGCCACCCGGGACAATGTGCTAGGGACGCGGTCCCATCCAGCAAGAATGAAGGCGAGATTGACAACTTAACATTTAGAAGTTATGTACCTACCATAACGTTCCATGTTAGTTGTCTTCTTCTCGCCTTCTTTCTTGCGTCTCACCCTCCTTCCCCCTAGCCAGGACAGACCTAGAAGAGTTTCTTTCTTGGTTCCTTATGGAATTTTATTGCTGGCCTTAGCTTTCAAACGAGATCTGAGGAGTTACCGCCTAGCATTGTGGGATATAGGGGAGCCTCGAGCCAGTGGAACTAGCTCTCGAGCTTTTAGAGTGGCCGAGTCGGAGCCGAGGATCTGCTCCGAACCCAGCAAGAAAGAAGGCGAGAAGAAGACAACTAACATGGAACGTTATGGTAGGTACATAACTTCTAATTTGTTATGGAGGTAAGTAAATAGGACAGCCTGTGTCAAAACAGGCTATTTCCAAGTGGTTGTCTGATGCTACTACCTTTTTTATTACCCACCAGAGCTCGGCATTTCCGAGAAGGCCTGAGGTTCATTCTGCCTGGGCTTTGTTTTCATCTGTGGCTTTTTGGAAAGAGATGGACTCTAGAAGCAGCAACTTGGTCCTATGACTTTTACAAAGCACTATAGACTTTATTCCTTCTCCAGATCTAGGTCTGACACAGGCTTTTCTAGGACCAATTATCTATAGGCTGTTGGAGCCTTATTCCTCCTCCCAGTCAGTTTATCATCGTCATCAGCCCCCCTTTTTCCATTTTTCTACATGGGGTCGATGTATTGTGTTAACTGTCGCCACCTCTCTCAATTCAGTGCCACACTCCTGCCTTCTTTAACACTCATGCCTGACTATCGCAGATCTTCTTTCATACAATCCATCCACCTCTTTGCTGGATGTCCTCGCTTCCTCTTACCTTCTTCCTGTCTGTCCCAAATCTTCCTCACCAGATTGTCTTCTGCTATTCTACACTTGTGCCCAAACCACCGTAATCTGTTCTGTTTGATCTTTTCTGCAATTGGAGCTACTTTGGCTTCTGCTCTTATGTCCTCATTTCTTCGCCTGTCCCACAGTGTGCATCCTACCACCTTTCTCAGGCACTTCATGTCCATCACCTCTAGCTTCTTCAACTTTTTTGCCTTTACTGTCCAGGTCTCTGTACCATACAGCAGTACTGGTCACACCACTGTCTTGTACAGATTCTTTGGCATTCTTCTGTCATAGACTACACCTGATACTCTGTGCCAGATGGCTGCAGCCCCTCTGATTCTAGCTTTGATCTCTTCATTCAGACTACCCCTCCCAGATACTTGAAGCTGTGTACCTGTTCCACTATCTTCCCTTCTAGCTCTATTCTCAGCTTCTTATTTCCCCCATTTTGCTGCCATTACCACCATCTTATCTGAGCTTAGTTTCATCCCATGTGCCTTCAGATTTGCATTCTATTCTCCTATCCTTTGCTGAAGTTCTAGGTCAGAGTCTGCCTGTACTGCCGGGTCTACTTCAAAACATCTAACACCCATAACTTCTGATTTCATAACACTGAGACCAGAACATCTAAAACCCATAACATCGAATTTCATAGCATCTAACACTACAAATCACATGAAAATAACATGCCCTCCACATATGACACCAACCTACCAAACACACTTTTTACTACGTTTCTGCAGGGGGGGCAAGCCCCCCTGCACCCCCCCCCGTAAATTAAATATACCAACTCCAAGATCGCACTACAGTGGGAAAAAGTTAATTTCCTAACCCCACTGTATCGAGCCCCCCTTCCAGAAATTTAGTAAAAAGTGTGTTTGGTAGTTTGGTGTCGTTATATGTGAAGGGGGTGTTATTTTTATGTGATTTTTAGTGTTGGATGTTATGAAATTCGATGTTATGGGTTTTAGATGTTTTGGTCTCAATGTAATGAAATTAGATGTTATGGGGTTTTAGATGTTTTGAAGGGGAGGACCTGTACTGCCATATTGTCTGCATACAGCAGCTTTGTTGATCCGTCCCCTCCATCCTGTTTGCTAATGTAGTCCATCACCAGTATGAACAGCAGTGGGCTCAAGATGAACCTTGGTGTACACCCACTCCCACTGGGAACCCCTCTGTGAGGCAGAACACTGTTCATACTTGACTTTAGGTCCTTGTACATAGCCTGCAATAATTCTACCAATGTTTCTGGGGCTTCAAACCACCGCAGTACTGCCCAGATGAACTTTCTTGGGACCTTGTCATATGCTTTCTCCAAGTGTAGGTATGGCCATTTGGACTTTCTCCTCATCTCTAGCTTCTTCTCAAGTATCTGTCTCAATGCAAACATCGCGTCAATTGTGCTGGATCCTGATCTGAATCCAAGCTGATCATCTCCCATATTACATTCTGCGTATCCGTTTATCAATCCCCCTCTTCAGAACTATCATGCAATGTGGTAGGAGTTCGATGCCTCTGTACTGCCCACAATTGTGGATGCCCCCTTAGTTCCTGTAAAGTGGCATGAGTATGCTTATTCTCCAGTCATCTGGGATAATCTGGGATACGCCTTTCGCTCAACACTGCTATTAGTACCCTCAGGAGTCATTTCTCCCCTATCTCACCCAACATCTTTATCATATCTGCTGTGACCTCATCTGAGCCTGCTGCTTTCCCTGACTTCATCTTCCTTAGTGCTGTTCTTAATTCTTCTAGGGTGGGCTCCTCGTCTTCTCTCATTGTAGGCTATTTCTGGAGCTTTCCATCTGCCTTTGATGTCCTCTGGACTGGTGAGCAGGTTGTTGCTGGCATCTCTTATGAAGGGTGTCTGACTATCTTCTTTATTGTTCTGTCTTTGCCTTGCAACCTGATATAATTTCTGTGTACCTCTTACTGAGTAATTTCAGAAGTTGGTACAGTGCCTCCGATGGCCTGTTCTTTGCTATTGCAACTTCTTTTTTAGCTTCTTTGTTAGCCAACCAGTAGTCCTTCCTAGCCTGGTCAGTCTACTTCCTGCACTCCTTCTTTCTTTTGATGACTTCCTGGACTTCTGCATTCCACCACCAGCTTTCCTTATGTATCTTATTTCCATACCTGGCTCAGCCACATATTTTTTCTGTAGCCCTAACACATGCTGTTTTTAGGCGCTGCCATTCTTCTTCAACTCCACCTATTTCCTCCTCTTCTTGGGGTGCTAGAGCCCTGAGTAATTCCTTGAAATGTTATGCTTTCTCTCCAATCAACTTCCAGGTTTTCAGCCTAGTCTATGTTGACCTTAGAGCCTTCTCTGACCACTGCTTGCAGCTGATTGTGGCAACTAGTGGTTTATGCTGTTGGCTGACTGTTTCACTGAGGATGACTTTGCAATCATGGATTCTATCCCAGTGCCTTTTCCTTACTAGGAGGAAGTCTACCTGAGTTGCATGTTGACTACTCTTGTATGTGATCTTGTGACCGTCTCTCTTTCTGAACCATGTGTTGGCTACTATCAAGCCATTTTCCAGACAGAAGACTAGAATGGCTTCTCCTTTATTCCTGTTGCCCCAGCCATGTGGACCCAGGCAGTCCTCCTATCCTGTTTTGTCTGTCCCAGTATATGCATTCAAGTCACCCATTATCAACACCAGTTCATGTTGTCCTGCTTTACGTAGTAGGTCCTGCAACTGTTGTCTGAATGCACTCTTTTCCTCACTATCACAACCCTGCTGTGGGGCATAGGCTAAGATTATGAATACTGCCTTATCATTACACTGGAGTCTGACTGCCATGAGTCTGTCATTAATTCTGGTGATATCCCTTACTGCCTTCTGAAGCCTCTCTCTCACCACAATTCCTACACCATTTCTAGCCTGCCCTCCACCTGAGTAGTAGACTCTGGATCCCAAGCCAAGTGGCTTTGCTGCACTGTCCTTCCATCTCGTCCCTTGGATACATAGGATGTCCAGCCTCCTCTGTATCATCATGTCATCCACTTCCAAGCTGCATCCTGTCAATGAACCTACATTAAGTGTAGCAGTTCTCCGTTGGGCAGGTTGGTTGGATGGTTTTACTTCCAGCTTTCGCTCAACGAAGCTATCCCAGGTAACCCAGGCTGGGCAACTAGACCGGCCAGCCAGTAGCGGTCCAGGACTGCTGGGCTTTATGGTGGGCACACACTGGCCAGTAGGGGCACATACACCCTCCCACCATTAGCAAGGGTCCCTGGCGTGGGTCAGAGTAGGCCAGTCCTCAACCCACTTATCACCAGTAGCTACCCATGCCCGTATTTGGTGACATTAGTCAACATGACCGAATCACCTAGAGCCATATTTTACACTATTGAGTGGCTAGCCCTGCCACGGCACGCAGTCTGTGATCTGTGTTTTCCTGTCTTGAGGATACTGTGCACCAAAGTAAATGCCCAAAGTGGTTGGTCTGTACAACTCTTCCCCCTATAGGGCACCATGTAGAGTCTGTGCTGCTGCCCACAGCTCCATTCATTGTTGAGTTTGAGATGGAAACTCTCAACATGTTTTTCTGACATGGGAGAAACCCCACAGAGACCCAGGGAGAACATTCAAACTCCAAACAGGCATTGGTCGGAGGTCAGAATCGAACCTTGTACATGGGAGGCGAAGACCTTTACTGCTAAGCCTTTCTGGTCTCTTCTTACCCATATAGTTAAGACTACTACAGCACTGATCTTAATGATAAACATGTCCTACAGTTGTGAAAGTAAACTTACAGTAATAGTAGTTGTTCAGATGTTCACTTTTGCAGTAGCCATACCCTCTCTCCATCCCCTTTACTTTTTATGTTTTTGTTGCCAGGGTGAGGACCTTTATTTTTGTTTTGATAGCATTATCCTTGTCAAGACATCATGCCAACAGAGAGAATGAGGCTAAAAACTCTGGTGATGTTCATCGTGTTACACTGCTGCAGTCATTACACTTGGGTTATCCTGCCGTCAGGCGGTCCTGTAGTCGGCCTGAGTTCCAAAGTCTTGGTCCGGCGTCGGTTGCTGTCGCTTCTTCCCTGACATCAGTGCACCAGGGGTATATAAGATGCACCCGACGCCATTTTCTTCAGTCTTTCTTGCCGCGCGGTGCCCGAAGCAGAAGCAGTTCGCAAGTGCTGGTCGGCCGACTCCTGAGATTTTCGAAGTCGAATTTCAGATCCGAAGTCTTCAATAAAGCGAAATACCCCTTTGGGGAAACTTTTTTCTTGCCTCAGACCGATGTCAGAAAATGTTAATAATTGTATTTCTTGTGGGAAGCAAATACCTCATAAGGACTTCCACTCTTACTGTATTCCATGCCTAGGCCCTGATCACGACGTCACTAGTTGTCGGTTTTGTGCTAGATTTAACAAACGCACTATAAAAAGACGTTTTGATTTTGCTTTGCACTACTTTGGCTGAAGGTTCAATTATACAATGCCGTCAGATCAGCCGACAACCTCAATACCAAAAAAAATGCAAAGACAATGATAAAGACAGGCATCCAAGGTCCAAAACCGACAAAACCTCTTCTAGGCCAGTCCCCGTTCGCCGGTTCTCAGTGAGGCGCTTTCACAGCCCCTGACACCTGCTACCTTAGAGCCACAGGCCGCTTCCGACTCCCACGTGGAGACATCTAGGCCTCTGGAAACTCAAGGTATTGGGCCTACGGAAACTAATCCCTCAGATGGGTCCGGAGCCGCTGAGCAGGCATCGGCTTCTGAGGGTGTTTTCAGACCTTCACAATTTACCATTAAGACAACGGCCAAGACAATGGTACCATTAAAGATAAAGAAACAAGTACAGCATTCTCCTGGACAGTCCTCCATGCCTAAGAAACAGATGCTCAAAATGGCTGAAGACCTTACTACTCTAATCAGGGGTTCCCATCCCCCTCCTGAGAAAAGACCTAGGCAGGATACAGACTATGACTCCTCTGATCAGGTTTCCATTTCCTCTGATTCCTCTTCAGACCAGGGATACTCTCTATCCCCCTATGAGGACTCTGATGCTGAAGAATCTATCCCTTCAGCCTCTCCTCCAGAGGATTATTCTTTTGGGGAAACTTTACATACCATGAGGGAGCATTTCCATTGGGAAAGTCAGGATTACTCAGAATCCAAGAAAAGGCTCAGGTATTTCCTTTTATTGCCTCAGCACAGGCCCCTGGTTATTCCGCCTGTGCTAGATATTGTGTTCTCTGAATCCAGTTTATCTCCCGACTTTGTCCCCTGCTCCAGCCAAGCCAGATAGGTGTTACAGAGTCCCTGACTCTCACAAGTTTCTTTACAAAAACCCTTCTGCTGATCCAGAAACTATTTCCCAGGGTCCAAAAGGGGTTAAGGCTTCCATTGCAAAAAATCCAGTACCCTCTGACAGAGATTCCAGAGCTTTGGATAGATGGGGGAAGAAAGTATACACTTCTGCAACTTTAGCAGTAAGAGCTTTAAATTGCCAATTTCACATGCTTAAGTACCAACAATATTTAGTGGCTCAGTTAAAACAGAAAATGCTTGCAAGCTCAGAAGCTCCTGATTGTAAAGAAATGCAGGATTTATTGCATGCAGTTGAAGAGGTGGGAAAACATACTCTGCAATGTGGTTTTGATTCTTTAGAGGCCTCTTTTAGAGCCGCAGTTACAGGTTCTGTGATTCGAAGACATGTTTGGTTAAAAGAACAAAGTTTACCTGATCATGTTAAGGCAAAATTATTGGATGCTCCTTTACAGCGTGATACTTTGTTTGGTGATAAGGCAGAAGAGGTGTTAAAGAAAATGGAGGATAAAGCTAAATCTATGCAAACAGTCAAGGATTTCTTACAGGTACAGCCACCTCGGTTTAGCAGAAATTGGCCAACAAAGAATTGGTCCTTTCCAGTGTCAGACAGGCCACAGAGAGGCAGATACAGACGCCCAAGGGGCAGATCTCAACGCCAAGGCTCAAGCAGACAGCGACAGTGGGGCACCTCAACCCCAAAAGGTGGTGAGGACAAGTCTCAACCTTACAGGAAACAGTCACAATGACTTTCCCTTTCGTACGCCAAGCACGTCCCTTTTGGAAGCCCCCCCTTAGGGGGAAAACTAGCACTTTTTTCTCAAAACTGGCAAATAATCACCCAAGACAAATGGGTCCTGAATATTGTGTCTCAAGGTTACAGATTCCACTTTCATACTTTACCAAGGCTAAAAGGAATTCCAGACCTGCCACAAAATCAATGGGCAGAGGCACAAAAACAAATTTCAGCCCTCATGGACATGAGAGCTATTCAAAAAGTACCTCAACAGGAACAAGGACAAGGATTTTACTCAAGACTCTTCCTGGTCCATAGAAAGGACAAGGCCTGGAGGCCCATACTAGACCTTTCAATTCTGAATACTTACCTGGATATTCCAAAATTCAAAATGTTGACATTACAGCAGCTTCTACCCATGCTGGGCAAGAAGGCTTGGCTTGTTACTCTGGACCTCGAAGAGGCATACCTGCATGTCCCTATCAGACAAAATTGCAGAAGATACCTCAGATTCAAAGCTGGTGCAATGCACTTCCAATTCTCTGCACTGCCCTTTGGCTTACCTACTGCGCCCAGGGTCTTCACAAAGTGCCTGGCACCAGTAATCGCATTTTGCAGACAAAAAGGAATTCAAATATATCCATACCTAGACAACTGCCTCATTCAAGCAGAGACAAAGGACATTCTTCTACAGCATCTGGCATTTGTAAAAAGGTTGCTAATTTCTCTAGGGTACACAGTAAACAAAAAGAAGTCAAAACTAGTGCCCTCGCAACAGATTATATTCCTGGGTGCCAGCTTAAGTAAAACGGCCCAGATGGCTTACCTCACGCCAGACAAACAAGTTCAACTAACTCCATATTTTCAATTACTGGCAAGAAAGTCCCATCTCCCTGCAAGAAAAATTCTGAAGGCCCTGGGATTCATGGCATCCTGCATACTACTAATACCATATGCCAGACTGCATATGAGGAAATTACAATGGTACCTGAAAAGTGTTTGGACTCAACACTCTCACAGTTTAGAAGCAGTAATACCAATGATTCCCTGCCTACAACAGGAGGTTCGATGGTGGGCACAGGCATGTCACCTAAACAAGCGTCAGCCTTTTACCCAACCCACAGCCAGGCAAACTCTAACAACAGATGCTTCGGATTACCCCTGGGGAGCACACATGGCAGGAAAATGCATTCAGGGCAAGTGGACCACAGACCAGATGCATCTTCACATCAATCAAAAAGAGATGTTGGCTGTTCAAAATGCCCTAACAGCTTTCAAGGACCTTCTACATCCAGGACAGTTATTACTAAAGACAGACAACACCACAGTAATGTGGTACATAAGCAAGGGGGCACTCATTCTTATCCCCTATGCAGGCAAGCCATGACCTTGTGGAACACAGCTGTAACATATCAAGTTCACCTACAAGCACAATTCCTGCCAAGAAAGAAAAATACTCTGGCAGACGACCTAAGCAGAAATATCATGGACCCTCACGAATGGAAATTGAATCCACAGATCTTCAGCATGATAACGCAAAAGTGGGGATGCCCAGACATAGATCTTTTTGCCTTCCCACTGAATTGCCAAGTACAAAAATTCTGCACAAGGACCTATCACAGACAAGCATGGAAAGTGGATGCTCTTCTGTTCAGCTGGAAAAACCTAAAAGTTTATGCCTTCCTGCCACTGCCTCTCCTTTCAAAGGTACTCCTAAAAGCCAGACAAGAAAAAACAGAGATGATCCTGATTGCTCCAGACTGGCCACGCCAGCACTGGTACCCTATCTTAAGGAACCTGGCTCAAGGCCCACCATGGATTTTGCCTCAAATTCCACACCTTCTAACTCAGCAAAACAATCAGATCCTGCACGGTCAGCTCAAAACCCTAAACCTGGCTGCATGGCTGATACATTAGTCAAACAGACAACACCTCTCTCAAAAGCTGTTATGGATGTCATTTTGGAGGCCAGGAGGCCTAGCACCAGGAAAGCTTACTCAGAAAAATGGAAGAGATTCTGCACCTGGAACCAAGCTCAAAGCCTTGACCCTCTTGTTCCAAACATTCCTCAGATTTTACAATACTTAACTGAGATGCTGGACAGAGGCCTATCCTTCTCATCAATTAAGATCCATGCCTCTGCCATTTCAGCACATTACAACACGGATCCTCCTTTATTCTCTCATCCCTTGCTAAAACAGTACCTCATAGGGGCTAAAAACATAAGACTCCCTGGAGAGCACCAACTCCAACTTGGGACCTCAATTTTGTTTTGGAAAAACTGACCCTACCACCTTTTGAGCCAGCCAATACAGCCAATCTAAAATTTTTATCATGGAAAATAGCTGTGCTCCTGGCAGTAACTTCAGCATGAATAGTCTCAGAGCTACATGCATTAATGGCAGTGGAACCTTTTATAATTTTTCATCAGGACAGGGTATCTTTAAGGACAAACCCTACCTTTATGCCAAAGGTGGTATCTAGTGTGGCTCTTAACCAAACCATCCATTTGCCAACTTAACCCCCCAGAATAAAGGGGAGAAACTTCTGCATTCTTTGGACATACACAGGCAGTTACGCTTCTACTTGGACATAACAAAGGCTTTCCGGAAAACTGAGCAACTGTTTGTAGCATATGCTGCAGGATCACAGGGCAAGGCTATCTCAAAGCAGACTATATCCAAATGGATTGGACACTGTATTCGATACTGCTACACACAGCATGGAAAATCAGTCCCAAATAACATTAGGCCACATTCCACCAGGGCAACAGCCACTTCAACAGCCTTTCCCAGAGGAGTACCTACCAAGGAAATTTTGGAGGCTGCAACTTGGAGTTCAGTGCACACCTGTACCAAGCATTATCACCTGCCTCTTTACTCTAAATCCAGAGCAGGATTTGCCATTGCAGTTCTGCAGGGCCTCCTAGCCAATCCTAACTCTTTATAGACCAGCCACCCAACCTCAGCTTTGGGATTCTACCCAAGTGTAATGACTGCAGCAGTGTAACACGATGAACATAGTACAGTTTTGTACCTACCATAAATGTAGATGCTCGAGTGTTCACACTGCTGCAGTCCAGGTTACCCTCCCTCCATCCCCTCTGAACTAGCTGGAATTATCTATGCCTTACTATCCTATACAACATTTGGGGTGTATTTACTGCTAACTGAAGCTATTGTTTTTATTTTATATGTATATTTTTGATTAGCAATGTGTATTGCCTTCCTACTTGGGGGACCTGACTTCTGGGGCAAGAAAAACTGAAGAAAATGGCGTCGGGTGCATCTTATATACCCCTGGCGCACTGACGTCAGGGAAGAAGCGACAGCAACCGACGCCGGACCAAGACTTTGGAACTCAGGCCGACTGCGGGACCGCCTGACGGCAGGATAACCCAAGTGTAATGACTGCAGCAGTGTAAACACTCGGAACATCTACATTTATGGTAGGTACAAAACTGTACTTTTTGCACTCAAACCTGTCTTTCATTTAAGTCAGCTTGAGCTGACTAAATATTTGGGTGTGTGGAAAGAGCTCTGAAGTTTTGAAAGCTGGTCATCTGTTATATCCTTAGCAGGATATAACCCATTTAGGTAAGGCTGCTGTGGCAGTGAACATTCAAACATGTACTGTTATGGTAAGTTTACTTACACAACTGTACTTTGTGGTAAATGTATTTACACAATTGTATTTTCAAAGGCCAACTCTCTGGAATAGAGGGATGAAAGCCCTGAGTACGATCGAAATAGCTTGACTTTGACAGTGGAGGGTGAAAGTGAGTGACCATTATTGACTTACACTTACTGGTGAGAAGAAGAAGTGGTTTCTGGTTGGCCATCCACCATGCGCTCAGAGGCTTTTGTAATACTGAAAGTGCCAGGGCCAGGGGTGTGGACTTTGATCCCAAGCTGATGACTGAAAACCTTGGTAACATGTGCCAGAAGCACACGTGCACAAGGAGGATGTAGGATGCCCAGCTGAGACATAGGAGTATAGATGACCATGTCAGTACTGTGGGATGAGAGCTAAGGCCACAGTAGAAATGCTGTCATGTCTGGTATGCCAGCAGGGGCACAGGCCATCTACATGGATGCCTGGATGTGGACTGCCTGTAACCATGCTTGGAGATTCCCAGTACTTGGGTGAAAAAATAGGTTCAAGACCAATATGAGGAGGTTTTGTCTTGGACATGGAGATAAAAATGAAAAATGAACAGATAATTATAAGTCAGATGGCAGCATGAAAGAGCAGATTCCAACTCTTCAAAAAGACTTTTACCATCTGCTAATCTTTACCATCTTTCCCACTACCACTAGGAGGCTTGTATTCCAGGCGGTTTTCTTACAAGGGAAGCCCAACACTTCAGGACCAGGCATAGACTTGTCAGATGTGAACAAGTTTGGGAATGCAGAGATGTTTAAAATATCGACTCTGATGACTAAAATTCCCTTCATAGGTAAAGATTCTTATATGACCACACTAGAAATAGAAGATGCATGTTTTTACAGTTCAGTAAGGCGTTCTCATGAAAGCTATAGCTCGTCATCATTTTTGAGTTTTTGTCTTTGCTTTTGGCTATTCACAATCCCTGGAGTGTTTTATCACATGTTTAGCTGCAGTGTTAGCACACTTCAGAAAGCAAAACCCAATCATTTTCCAATTTTTATATGACTGCTTGATAAATGGCCGAGCCAAATGTACTTTTGCTACAACACTTTAATTACACCATTGCATTGCTACAGTCTGTAGGAAAAAATAAGATACAAGACATGTTCCTTGGGTTTCTGAAAACCAGAAGCTTTCCTAGAGGCATTCATAGGTATGCCTGAGGTGTTCACTTCAGCAGTTTGTCAGTTCAAGGCAGTTGCCCTTTAGTAAAACTGATTCAGATCAGTGAGAAGGAGATGAAAATGGTATACAGGGCTTAGACAGCCTTTCAAGACTGCTTTCAGCCAGGCTACCTTCAAATCTGCATGGTGGTATTACAGTAATGAGGAATCTGATCTTTTCAGCTGTGCAGGGAGGTTTTTGAAGATTTGGGAATGGGCTCTGCAACACGGTCTCCAGCTGTCAGCTCATATTCAGTGCCTAAAAAATTACCTTTGTAGATATGTTGAGCAGAAGAACTTCTAATCACTGATGGAAATAAGTGTGTGAGGCCTTCCAGAGGTGGATCTCTTTGTTACTGTCCCCCAAACATCAAGCATGAAACTTTTTGTTCATACATGCTTCACAAAGCATTTAGGAAGATTGAAGATGCCTTCCCCTTTCAGTGGAACTGTATACTGATTTACACCTTTCTTTTTTCTTTATTCCAGAGCATCTGAGAAGACGTTAACCATTGTTTGTAATCCTTAAGACTATGTGCCACAGGCATTAGGACCACTTGGACCCTAAATGTTTGGTAGACAGTTACTCACTTTCCTTGCTCCCATTAAGCTTTATAACTCCCATTTCTCCAGTTCTTAATTGCTGTACACATAATTTGGGCACACAAATTTGCCATCAGCAGTTTCTTTTTTACAGCTGTTTTTGTTTGGCAGGTAGCACAGAAAATTAAAGCTTCTTCCTGTATTCACTGGTGCAGGGTTTGGTTCCTTCTACCTCCATTTGCCTACTTTGTGACTCTGAACAAATTGGTTAACCAAACTGTTTTGTCAGGTTGCCACTGAAACTTGACATCTATACCCAGAGGACCTACCTGTTTAACAAATGCATTCATGTGCTATTTAGTATCCTTGTGGTGCCCACGTAGTAACCCAAAAATAGCAGCTATACTGCTTGCATAGCCTCTGAGAGACACAGTACTGGTTGGTCTGTCAGATTTTTTTCAAAAGACCTGAAAAAGGCAGGGGGGGGGGGCGAGGTATGAGAGAGAGAGAGAGAGAGAGACACAGCCTTAGGCATGTGGTGCTTTCCATTAAGTCTGCAAACCCATCATTCTGATGACTCCATTGCGAAAGCATGTATTTTTATCCCTGATCCTTCCTGTCCAGAAGTGTCTTGAAAAGACTCAGATTCCTGATGAATTAGACATTTGGTGCTAGCTTCATCCTTATAAGACTCTCTGTCAGTATGTCCACAGTCCCAGTGCTGGCCTAACTTAAAACCAAACAAGGTCAACTCACAACATCACGGTGGACATGCAAGAAACTGCTTCGTTAATTGAATAATTTCCTTATTAGAAGCAGCAAGATTTATCACCAAAGGATGGCATGATCTCAGGCCCCAGCATTTCCAAAGGTAATTTTAAGTGGCTAGTCACAGCTGGGAATGGAGAGAGACATGAGACACCGAGGGCTGTTGTCATTCACCATTACTAAGGGTGCAGGGACTGATTTGCCACATCAGTGGAGCAGGCAACATCTCTTTCCCAGACACTGATGTAGTTATCCTGTGTGGGGCTTATTGCCTGTTCTGTTAAAGCTGCCATGTTTGAGACCCTTGCGTAGGGCAGCCATCCATCAGTTGGCTTCTCTATTTCTCCTTCTGAATGAACCAGTACTAATGTCTCTCTAACGATGGTACTCAGAATTAAACAACCAATCAGTGCTGTAGTCCCCCTGTATTCTTCTCTTGAGTTGTGTTCTTAAGGCCTTTTTTCACCACCTGATTTTCCCATCCTTCTGGCATTGGATACTGGTTTATGTTCACCATTTATTCTGTCTCAACTTCTCTTCCTTGGCACCAACAGCTTAGTACATTACTCACCGTCTTATGTCAGAGCTGGCAGTCTGTTATGACCGCTTGCAGCGGATACTCATACACTGTGCTCAGATCTTGTTCTTCACAGGGCTTATTCCACTACTTGGAAGAAGTTCTGACCAAGGAAATACTACTCAGAAACACGGAATCTGGGTAGAACCAGTAAGTTATGATTTGCTTCTTGCAGAGACTTCTCAAAGGTCTAGTATTAAAAAGAAAGTTACCTTACTCATGATTACTTCTTGATGTTCTTCGTGTTTCACTGTTGCAGTCATCACACTTGGTTATTTGCCTGCAGGTAGCCCGCAGTCGGCCTGAATACCAGAGTCTTGGGATTTCTGCGTCAGATGCTGTCCCCTCTTCCATGAAGTCAGGTCATCAGGGGTATAAAACATGCAGCTTACGCCATTATATCAGTCTTTCTTGCCGAGAAGGAGCCCGAAGCCGAAGCAGTTCAGAAGTGCCAGTCGGCTGCTACCTGCAATTTTCATTTTTCGAGTTTCAAACTTGAAGTCTTCTAAAGCTAAGTACTCCACTCGGGATTCTGTTTTCCTGCTCTAACTGATGTCAGAAAAAGTTAACAATTGTCTTGCCTGTGGAAAGCAAATACCTTACAGAGATTTTCATTCTTACTGCGTCATCTGTTTAGGCCCAGACCACGACGTCCCTCACTTTTCTGCCTTGTTTAACACCCGAACCATTCCTCTTCAGGCTGTTTTTGTAGCCAAATTCTTTCGCTCTCGTTCTCCGTATTCCGAAATGGCTTCGGTAAGCCATCCGACTACCGATCTTCCGAAAAAACACAAAGACAGAGCAGACCGCATAGGCCAAAACCCGCCAATGACACTTCTGTTAAGCTAGCCTCCAGTCTGCCGGTACTCTGTGAGGCGCCTTTGCAGCCCCTGATGCCCGCTTCTACAGATTTTCAGGCCTCTGCTGAGACCCATTCGGAGTCCATTATGCCACAAGATGCTTCCTTGACTATGTAACCTGTGTATGTCTCTACCTTGGATGGCTCCGGAGCCGCTGTGCAGGCACCGGCTTCTGAGGGTGTATTCTGACCTACCGATATTCGTATTAAACCGGCAACTTCATTTTTAACTAAAACTACAGAGTTTCTCAGGCCCAGAGTTCGCACTACGCCTAGAAAACCGACATTCAAAACACATGTTCAAGCTCCCATGCCACAAAAACAAATGCTTAGAATGGCTGAAGACCTTATTACTCTAATTAGGGGAAGCCAGAGTTCCCCTGCTAAAAGATAAAGAATTGAATTTCTTTCTGATTCTACAGACCAGGAGTCCGATTACCCTTATCTACCTATGAGGATTCATATGCAGCCTCCCCTCCAGAAGATTTTTCTTTTGGTGAAACCTTGCATACCTTAAGAGAGCATTTCTGCTGGGAATGCCAGGGCTATCCTCAGTCCAAAAAGAGACTCAGGGAATTTTTAGATTTGCCTCAGCACAGGGCTCTAGATGTACCCCCTGTCCTGGATATTGTAGATGATGTCTTCATGGAATCCAGTTTTACCCCTGACATTTACCACCAGCTCCTAGAAAACCTGACCGGTACTGCAGAGTGCCTGACTTTCACAAATCTCTCTTTAAGAATCCTACTGCGGATCCAGAGACCATTTCCCATGGACCTAAATGCATTAAGGCTACTACAGCCAAAAACCCTACCCTTTCAGACAGGGATTCTAGAGCTTTAGACAGATGGGGGTAAGAAGGTATATACCTATGCAACTCTTGCCATCAGGGCTTTGAATTGCCAGTTTCACATGTTGAAGTACCAGCAACATGTTATGGAACTAATTAAACAAAAAATGGTGTTACTTCAAGATTGTGCAGAAAATAAAGATTTGTAAGAGTTAATGTATTCTGCAAAATAAGTTAGTAAACATACTTTGCAGTGTGGGTTTGATGCCTTAGAAGCATCTTGCAGGGCTGCTGTCACTGGGTCTGTACTGAGAAGGCATGCTTGGCTGAAGGAACAAGTCTTGCTAGATCATGTCAGAGCAAAATTACTAGATGCTCCATTAAATCAAGATTGTTTGTTTGGCACAAAAGCAGAAGTTGTTCTTAAAAAGATGGAAGAAAAAGCTAAATCTATACAAACTGTCAAATATTTCTTAAAGGTGCAGCCACCTAGATTCAGTAGGCATTGGCCTTCAAAAAAACTGGTCCTTTCCAGTCCCTCCCAGGCCTTCTCAGTCCAAACCCAGGAGAAACAGACCACCAAAACTACAGTCTCAGGGTATGCGGAGATCTAAAACAGGAAGTAGTAAGCCACCTTCTTATGGAAAAAGTTCACAGTGACTTTCCAGTTATCCTTCCCAGCCATGTCCAAGTGCTTTTACCCCTAGGAGGAAAACTCACCCTTCATGCAAAAAACTGGATGTCCATTACTCAGGACCAATGGGTTCTAAACATTGTATCCCAGGGATACAGATTCTACTTCCACTCACTGCCAACCCCAAGTGGGTTGCCAGACCTTCCTCCAAACCAGTGGACAGAGGCTCAAAAGGAAGTACTTTTCCTTCTCTATATCAGGGCTATTCAACCTGTTCCAGTAGAAAAAAGGGGACAGGGTTTCTACTCCAGACTGTTCCTGGTGTCCAGAAAAGAGAGCTCTTGGCGCCCTATTCTGGATCTGTCAATTCTTCGCACGTTTCTGATGGTCCCAAAATTCAAAATGCTTACACTGCAACAGCTTCTTCCTATGCTAGCCAAGGATACCTGGCTAGTCACCCTAGACTTAAAAGAAGCTTATCTGTACATCCCCATAAGGGAGTCTTGCAGGAACTATCTACTTTTCAGGGCAGGCTCTATGCACTATCAGTTCTCTGCACTTCTCTTTGGT
Source organism: Protopterus annectens (assembly GCF_019279795.1). Classification (NCBI taxonomy): domain Eukaryota; kingdom Metazoa; phylum Chordata; order Ceratodontiformes; family Protopteridae; genus Protopterus; species Protopterus annectens. Next base: position 71,539,063 of record NC_056736.1, on the reverse strand, counting down.
TTATCTGCTGCACCCAGTCATTGCATACTGCAGGCAAAGAAATATTCAAATTTACCCATACTTCGATGATTGCCTGATTCAGGCGGACAGTCAGGAATTGCTACTTCAGCACCTGGCATTTGCAAAAAGACTACTAACTTCACCGAGATACACCATCAACGAAAAGAAATCTCAACTGGTGCCCAGCCAACAAATTATATTCCTGGGAGCAAGCTTGAACACAACTTCCCAGATGGTATTCCTCACTCCAGAAAAGCAGGTCCATTTGACAAACTATTTCAAACTAATGACCACCAAAACCCCGCTATCCACAAGGAAAATACTACAAGCCCTAGGGTTCATGGCCTCATGCATTCTGCTAATTCCATATGCAAGACTGCATATGAGGAAACTTCAGTGGTATTAAAAAGTCTCTGGTGTCAACATTCCCAGGACCTGGAAACAGTGATTCCTATCATACCTTGTCTAAGGGCAGAGTTCCTTTGGTTGGCAGAGGCATGCAACCATAACAAGGGACTTCCTTTCACTCAACCACTCGCCGCCAAAACCCTGACAACAGGCACATCAGACTATGCATGGGGGGCTCACATGGCAGGCAAATGCATTCAAGACAAATGGAGCCCAGAACAAATTCCCCTGCATATCAATCAAAAAGAGATGCTAGCTGTACAGAATGCTCTGACAGCCTTCAAATACCTTATCCTTCCTGGACAGCTCCTGATAAAGACAGACAACACCACACTTATGTGGTACATAAACAAGCAGGGGGGAACTCATTCTTACCCACTCTGCAGGTTAGCCATGGCCCTGTGGAACACAGACTTGAGCAACCAAGTGCACCTACAAGCTCAATTCCTGCCAGGCAAGCAAACTTCACTGGCAGATGACTTAGACAGAAATCTACTGGACCCGCACAAGTGGAAACTGGAACCCAACTCATTCAAACTTCTAACCCAGAGGTGGGGAACATTGGAGGTGGACCTTTTTGCCTCCCCCAAAACCATCAATTGAGCAAATTTTGCACCAGGAACCCTCAGCAGAGCCTGGAAGGTGGATGCCCTATCATTTACATGAGAAAACCTCTCAATTTATGCCTTTCCTCCTCTGCCCCCTCCTCTCAAAAGTACTACTCAAGATCAAACAGGACAGGCCAAGGGCAATCCTTATTGCACCAGACTGGCCATGCCAGCACTGGTACCCACTCCTATGCAGTCTGATAGCAGTGCCACCCTGGCACCTACATCAGACACCTTCCCTGCTGTCTCAGCAGGAGGGACAGATTTTGCATCCACAGCTGCAAACCCTAAACCTTGCAGCCTGGCTTATCCCCTGAATACGCCACCAGCATCCCTCAGCAAGCAGGTTCTGGATGTCATCCTTGAGGCCAGAAGGCCTAGTACTAGGAAATCCTATGCTGAAAAGTGGAAAAGATATTGTTCTTGGAATCGGTATCAAGCAAAGGACACAGCTGTGGCCACCTTACCTCAAATCCTTGATTACCTAGCAGAGCTGCTCCACAGAGGCCTACCCTTTAGATTAATGCCTCTGCCATCTCAGCTCATTATAATACTGAGCCACCTCTCTTTTCTCACCCTCTCATTAAGCAGTTCCTGAGAGGAGCTAACAATTTTAAGGCCCCCTTGGAGAGCTCCCACCTCAGCCTGGGACCTTAACTTTGTACTGGAGGAGCTCACACTTCCCCCTTTTGAACCTGCTGCTTCAGCAGAGTGGAAATTCCTCTCTTGGAAAACAGCCTTAATTTTAGCTCTTACTTCAGCAAGAAGAGTGTGCGAGTTACAGGCACTAATGGCAGTGGAGCCCTTCATTATTTTCCATGCTGATGGTTTCCCTCAGGACTAACACATCCTGTATGCTCAAGGTGGTATCCAGTGTGGTTTTAAACCAATCCATCCATTTGCCAACCTTTTTCCCTAACCCTCAGAATAACGGGGAAAGGATCCTGCACTCCTTGGACGTACACAGACAGCTCAGGTTCTACCTTGACATAACTAAACCTTTCAGAAAATCGAAAATCTGACCAGCTGCTAGTCAGCTTTGCTACAGGGGCAGAGGGCAAGGCCATTTCGAAGCAAACCATTTCCAAATGGAAAGCACACTGCATCCATTTTTGCTACAAGCACCATGGAACACCTACCCCTCAGGGGATCAGAACTCATTTCACTAGAGCTACGTCAGCCTCTACAGCATTTCACAGGGGAGTCCCTACCAGGGACATCCTGGTAGCTGCAACTTGGAGTTTTGTACACACCTTCACCAAGCATTACCACTTACCTATTTTTTCTAAATCCAGAGCCGGATTTGCTACAGCAGTCTTCCAAGGCCTGCTAGCCAGCCCTAACACTTCTTGACTACCTCCACCTTCTTCAGCTTTAGGAATCAACCCAAGTGTAATGACTGCAACAGTGAAACACGAAGAACATAGTACAGTTGTGTATACGTACCTTAAATGTAGATGTTCGAGTGTATTCACTGTTTTAGTTCTGGTTTTCCTCCCTCCAGCCCCTTGGCTTTCTCTATCCTTTCTACCTATCCTCTTCATGGCCATCTTTTATGGCAGGAGTATTTGCTGGAGGTGTTCCACACTATGTAATAGCTTCCTATTTTGGGGGCTCCTGACATCTGAGGCAAGAAAAACTGATGTAATGGTGTCGGCTGCATGTACCCCTGATGACCTGACATCATGGAAGAGGCGATAGCATCCGATGCAGAAATCCCAAGACTCTGGTATTTGGGCCGACTGAAGGCTACCTGCAGGCAGATAGCCCAAGTGTGATGACTGCAACAGTGAATACACTCGAACATCTACATTTATGGCAAGTGTACACAACTGTACTTTAGTGTGGTTGTACAGATGATTCAGCTGCAAAATGTTTCATTACTTCTTTATTTTCACCTTAGGTAAATACACCTACGGATCTAGAAGGAACTGATATGTTGGCAGAGAAGGCAGATAGAAGGGAGTATATTGATTTGTTAAAGAAGATGCTGACAATAGATGCAGATAAGAGGATAACGCCACTGAAAAGTTTAAATCACGCATTTGTAACTATGACTCATCTGCTAGATTTTCCGCACAGCAACCGGTAAGTACAAAATATTTGTTAATTTCTGATTTCTTAAAACATAGCATATTGGATGTTATGACTGATAGCTGGTTAAACTCATTGTGACCTGTTTTTGTGAACACCTTGATTTTTTGCAGTCCACCTGTTGATTTTTATAAATACAGAATTAAGAACTATAAAACATTGAATTAATTCAAAGGTTATTAGTTAGTAATCTAAAGTTCTCAGGGAAAGCATTAATGGGCAAAATAAAAAGTCCATGAAAATTTTTAAGGCAACATGTGTGATGTAAGTAAAGCTAAATTGTTTTCATGTAATTTGTTCAATATACAGCTGTTTAAAGTGGTAGTACACCATAGCCTGGAGTAGGTATTTCATATTTTATCCACTGTGGGGATGCACTGTTATGTCATGAGAGCACAACCAGTGATCTGATTAGAGAGACACCGCCACCATGGGTAAAATGTATAAATTACCCTGCCATAGTTTAATGCGGTTGCACAATGGCATTATTTTATTTAAAGCAACAATATTGTCTTACTGTTTTTTTAAGCTAATGCCAGTGTATAAAATGAACCTAATTCCTTGTCTTTGCCTCTGTTCTTGCGCAAGTATATGCGTCAAATGAACTTCACGGCACATTCACAATACAGTGTTGGGCCCCCATGGTGCTTTCTGTGTAATGAGTTAGATATGAGAAGCAGGTTTTTGAATATGTAGAGCAGACATGTAAGTAAATTTCATAAATATTTTAGATTATTTCCCCTGGGGCAGCTTAAAAAAAGGGGAAAAAATGGTTGTGATGTTTTGCTGCTTAGTGTCAGTTAAAGATTTTTTTTTTGTGGTAGCCATACTGCTCTGTGTTTTGGTGCGGCTGCAGACCTCATTGATGTGATATAAAAGTGTTTGCATTCATAGTGTTTTTGTGCAAGTATTGTACATTAGTTTAAATGGTCATGCACACGAAAAGTAGAAGTTTTCTAAACACACTGTCAGTGAAATTGAGAATGGTCTGATGTTCATTATTCGATCACTGTTGCAGTAACAAAGTTGTATGGGATGTACCCTGACAAGGGTGTCAAACGTCTGGCCCGAATACTAAAGGTTTTGGGTGTCTTTCTCATACGCTGTTCATCTGTTGGAACTTTAGGGCATGCTGGTATAAAGGGGGTGTACAGGTGCCAGAGTTCAGAACTTTCTTGCTGTTGAAGAGTTCAGCCAGACATCTCAATAGCATCTTCAGTATCAGCAGTCCTCTTGTATCTCAGCTTTGTAGGCAGAAAAGTACTCGATTGGGGGCCTTCCTTTTGCTCTGAAAAGTATTATATCTTATGCCCCTCAGTAAGGAAAAATGCCCATCTGGTGGGTAGATCTCATAAAAGGACTTATACACATTCTGTGTTTTTTGACTTGATAAATCACACTGTGTGCAGCCTTGTTACATTTGTGTAATGTTTACCCACAAAACTGTTTATAGTAGCTTAATAGTCTTAGATTCTTTATGGAGAAGTGGTGACTGAAACTCTTGGCTCATCCATCCATGGCCACAGGTTTGTATTCATCAGATGTCCTCTTTTCAGTCGAAGAAAAAAATCTCTCCAAAGGGGCATGTAAAGGAAACTACTGTCCACCTCTTTATCTCACTGTAAGACTGTCATGTTTGCTGTGGTAGTCTCTGAGCCCCTTGGACCGTCAGTCCAGTCTTCCCAACCTCTCTGGTGATGTGAAAGATAGTGCTGTATACCTCAGCTTTAGTAACAGGCTGTCTCTTGGAGGTCTGGACGTCCAACTTCAAGACTAGTAGACTTGATGAACCTAGGGAAAATATTTTGGAAAAAAAAATTCATCCTAATCCACACATGTACTCTGTCACACTCTCTCTCACTTTTAAGTAGCTTAAAGAGGTCTTAAGAGGAGTGGTACTGTTTGCTATGGGTCTTTTTAGAGTTTTCTAGTCTCTTCTTTCATTACCCCAGTAGCTTGTTATTCTAAGAAGAAGAGGTTTCCTCTTGCTTTGAATGGTGAGATTTCTGAGTCAGAGAGGAAAGTATAAGATTACACCTCACAACTCTCTTCTTCTGAGTCAGAGGAGAGAGAATGTTTTTTTTTTCCTGTCTCATCTGTGGAGAAGATTTTATTTTCTTTCACTGTTTCATAAGTTAAAAAAATTCTTTAAGCGGAAGGGTAGAGAGATTTAGCCTTCCTGAAGACACTGGAGAGTATGAATGTCTCTCCAAACACCATCATATTGGGTGACTTCAACTACCCAAACATAGACTGGGAACATTACTCAAGCCCCAACACCCTAGCCCAAAGGTTCCTGGAGTTCATAAACTCAAATGCTATGGAACAACTAGTCACCATTCCCACAAGAGGAGAAAATATACTAGACCTGATCATCACAAACATGGGGACAAAATGCTCCACACCGGAAGTATATCCCTCATTGGTGAGATCAGACCATAAATTAATCTCATTGGAGATCCACATCCCGCCCCCACCCCCAGCAAAAAAGACCACAGTGAAGAACTTCTCAAAAGCAAACTTCACACTTCTTAAGACTGGAGTGGTATCCTTCAAGGACCCCGAGCCAGTGGAAACCACAACCCACGCTGCTGAAACCCTTACAAATGCCTTCTACGAGCACCTCCAGGAATGTATGGATCAAGCAATCCCTAATAAAATCAAGACCCTTTCCACCAAAGGCAGGCGCCCGGTCTGGTGGACCCCAGCCATAAACAAACTCTACAACAAGAAAAGAAAGCTACTACATGACAGAGCAAGATCCCTAAAAGGGAAGGCATATCTGATCAATACTAGCAAAAAACTACGATCACTCATAAAATCATCCAAGGCCAACTTTGAGAGAAAAATCGCTAATGACACAAAAGACAATCATAAGGCCTTCTTTAGCTATGTTAGAAACCTGGGTGGAAACTCCCAGATATGCTCAGAATTAGTCCAAAATGATAAAAAAAATCACTGAACCCACAGACATTGCCAACATACTGGCAGACAGGTTTATTGCAAATTTCTCCCCTCCCTCCCCCCCAAAAGGAGAAATATCTATCCCACCAGAGTCTAGCCTCCCAAACATCTCAGATGCCCAGGTGAGAGCTGCTCTCTCTAAAACAAAAAACACAGTATCAATGGGACTGGATGGTGTCCCCGGCTGTGTGCTACACAAACTCAATGAGGAACTAAACCCACACATAAGGCTGCTGTTTAATCTTAGCCTTACTACAGGATACGTACCCAAAGAATGGCGTACGGCAACTGTGGTCCCACTCCACAAAGGCGGTGCTTCTACGGACCAAATAACTCCAAAAGGCTGAAATCCAGAAAACCGCTGCTCGAACAAGGAGGATAGCTCAAAAAACCACTTTAGGTTGGGAGGGTGGCCTAATGGTTAAGGTGTTTGCTTTACAAATACAAGATGCAGGGTTTGAATCTCACAAGGGATAATTGGCTAAGCTTAAAATGGCTCGCAAGGGCAGTTAGCTTAGTACTAATCTATGAATCTATGAATTCACAATGCAAATTCAATGCTAGCAGGAACACATACAATCCAACATTCGGTTAAGCGCTTTCATCTGCTTGTAAGGCAGATTTAATCAGAACCATAAAGGTGATACAGGTGTTCTCCTTTATAGCAAGTTTGGCGCCAAAAAAATCACTTAACTAATAACAACACAATACAATATTCTAAAAAGATTCTAAAAAGTTCTAAAAAATGTAAACTTTGCTGAATATATATATGATGAATATAATATAATTAATTGATATATTGTATGTTTATATGTAAAGTATGCAAAAAGTATTGTGTGTATATATATATATATATATATATATATATATATATATATATATATATATATATATATATATATATATATATATATATATCCAACTTTTACAGTGAATTTAAAATGAATTGACAAAGTATATATACAAAATATGATGTGTATGTGTATTCTAAAAAATACCTAAAAATCAGTGAAGCCTACTGGTATTATAAACTTGCACTACCTTCTACAGATAGGAAAGAAAAAGTATTACAATGATAACCACATACAAAAAACTGAGTATCATGATATGTGAAATAAATAAACAATGATAAATACTGATAAATATTTAATAAATACTTGAATATTAATTATAAATAAACAAATAGATAAATAAATAAATACTTTAAAAATACATATTCAAGTGTCCAAAATGAGAAAAGGTTTTATACTAATATAATCATTCAGTCCAGGTCGGGTAGTAGCATCACATAATAGCTGCCATTTGCTTTCTAAGAGTGCCAGATAAATTTTCCAATTACCCCCTAATACAGAATGGTCAATATGGTCAGTAATACTAAAAAGAAATGAATGATCAGGACCTTTGTCTAAAATGTGCTTACTGAAAGCATTGTTGGGGTCCTGCTTCCTAATTCTATATAAATGTTCATAGATTCTAGTTTTGAATTTCCTCTCTGTCTTACCAATATAATAGGCGTCACAAAAAATACAAGTGGCAACATAAACTACTCTAGGTGTATTGCAATTCCCAGCTGTACTATGTAAACAATTCTTAGTAATGTTATTTAACTTAATTACCTCAGTTTCATTTATAAACTTACATTGTTTGCATGTACCACACTTTTTTGTGTGCTTAAATCTATTAACATCTCTTCTACTATCTTTATTCCTTTCCAACATATTTTTAATATTGTAAGAAGTCTTAAAAACAAATTTAGGTAAAGGACCTACTAGATCATTAACCTCATCAGATATCGTTAAGAGGTTCCAGTGTTTAAGCAGTATGTCCTTAATAAAATTAATGTAAGGACTGTACATAAGTACACAAATACACCTGTTTTGTTCCACTTTTTTTGTTGTTGGTGTAAATGGTCTTCCTAATAAAGGTGGATATTTGTGACCCCATTCTTTCTTGACATAAACTACTATCGGGGAAATCATGTCATCCGGATAGCCTCTATTGATGAACATATTATATATAGTGTTCAGTTCACATGCGAGCTGCACGTATGCATTGACCTTTAAATACATTTTTAAAAATATGGGGGGGATGACAGCTACCATAAAATAGATAGTCATTTGAAAAAGTTTCTTTTCTGTAGATCCTGGACTCAAATTCTTTGTCATTAATGTTGACATAAGTATCTAAGTAAGAAATACCATGAGACTCTACTTTATACGTAAATTTCAAGAAACTAGTTGTGTTGTTCAAGTATTCTATGAAACTGTGAATCACATCAACTGGTTCCTATCTGTAGAAGGTAGTGCTAGTTTATAATACCAGTAGGCTTCACTGATTTTTAAGTATTTTTTAGAATACACATACACATCATATTTTGTATATATACTTTGTCAATTCATTTTAAATTCACTGTAAAAGTTGGATATATATATATTTATATATATATATATATATATATATATATATATATATATATATATATATATATATATATATATATATACAATACTTTTTGCATACTTTATATATAAACATACAATATATCAATTAATTATATTATATTATATTCATCATATATATATTCAGCATAGTTTACATTTTTTAGAACTTTTTAGAATCTTTTTAGAATATTGTATTGTGTTGTTATTAGTTAAGTGATTTTTTGGCGCCAAACTTGCTATAAAGGAGAACACCTGTATCACTTTTATGGTTCTGATGAAATCTGCCTTACAAGCAGATGAAAGCGCTTAACCGAATGTTGGATTGTATGTGTTCCTGCTAGCATTGGATTTGCATTGTGAATAAAGTGGTTTTTTGAGCTATCCTCCTTGTTCGAGCAGCGTTTTTCTGGATTTCAGCCTTTTGGAGTTATTTGGTTTGCTGTTTTTTCATTACGTTATTGGTGGTGCTTCTACGGACCCTGGAAATTACCGCCCCATAAGCTTGACGAGCCTTGTCTGCAAAGCTATGGAGAGGATCATAATGGAACTCATAAATAAAGACATTGGGGACCTACAGACACTGGATCCTACCCAATTTGGCTTTGTCAAGGGCAGATCCTGCCTCTTGAACTTGGTCGACTTTTTCGAAACAGTCACTAAGGCCATTGATGAGGGTAAGGCAGTTCACACAGCCTACCGTGACCTAGCAAAGCGCTCGACACAATACCCCACTCGGGCATCATAGAAAAGCTCACCAGCTTAGATGTAAACCCATATGTTACAAGATGGGTTGCAAACTGGCTCAAGGACAGAACACAGGGTTAGAGTTGCTGGTGCCATGTCAGACTCTAAGCCGGTCACGAGCGGTGTCCCACAGGGCTCAGTCCTGGGCCCCCTCTTGTTCGGCATTTATTTTTCTGAAGTGCAGGCAAACATAGGGGGATTGTGGCTGACAAAATTTGCAGATGACTGCAAACTGGGCACCATAATTGACACTCCATCAGACACAGACATCCTCCATAGAGGTCTCATAGAAATGGATAACTGGTGCCAGAGCCATGGCCTTAAGCTAAATGCCAAAAAATGTATAGTCATACCCTTTGGGAAACGCAAGGTAACCCCTAATTGCCACATAGGTGGTAATCCATTGAACACGGAAGAAGTTATCAGGGACCTGGGGACCCAAGTTGACAGTAACCTCTTTTGACACTCACATTGCCAAAGTGGTTAGGAAGACCTTCTACATTGCCCACCTGATCATGAAGGGATTCACATCCAGCTCAGGAGAGGTCATTGTACCCCTGTACTCTTCACTTATCAGACCAATGATTGAGTACAACGCCCCATTCGGAATGTACCTTACCCGACACCTGCAGCAGTTGGAACGACCCCAAAAGTTCCTCACCAAAAGGATAAAGGGGCTCAAACATATGTCATACGCTGCCCGACTGAAGAAACTCCAGCTCTATTCAGTCGCATACCGTCTGCTCAGAGGTGATCTGTGCCTGACATACAAGGCCATGTCCAACCCGAATTAATGGACATGCTCCACCTCAAAAAATCCAAATCCACCAGAGCCACGAGAGCAAGAGACTTAAACCTCAACACGGATATAAATAGGACGTGCTGGAGGGACAGATTCATCACCCAGAGACTCCCTACACTATGGAACAGAACCCCAGTCCATGTGAGGCAGAGCCCCTCACTGACTGTGTTCAAGAGAAATCTTGACGAGTGGATGGGAGATCGTAGGTTTACCCCGGGAATCATCTCTGTGTCACTGCTGGACAGAGGCACAGCAAACTAATGGGTATAGTATTCTCATCCTAAGGGGTGGTGAAAGCCACACACACTCTGGCTAGGCTTATAAATGCCCTAGGGCAGATAGCCTAGTATGAACCTAGGAACCTATGAACCTATATGAAAGGTACTGTGATCTCTTGAATTTCTATTCCCCCAAACCGTGGCAGTATCTCCAATACTTGATGCTTTGAAGGATGCATTTAACTCTTCAGAGCCCCCTGCACCTAATAAGCCTGTTACTCCTCACAAAGTTCCTGATTCCCATATATATCTTTTCAGAAATCCATTAGTTGGCCCTGCTGTTATTTCTGTGCAAAAAATGTGCTTCCGGTATTAAAACTTCCTTGTCAAACCTGGCCTCTTTTGCTTCACAAGTCGCAAAGCATTTAATCAAATGCTCCTATAATGCAATGGATTCAGTGTCTCGAGCAGCTGTCACAGGCTCTGTAATGAGAAGACATGCCTCGATTAGGTTGTTGACATTCCCAGAGGAGCTCAAATTTTGAATGCACCCTTAGAAAAATAGTTTGTGTTTGACAGTTCCACAGCAGAAGTCTTTAAACATCTATAAGAAATGGGTAAAAACATAGGGAGTGAAATAGCTTTTTCTTTTTCCAGTCCACAATTGTAACAGAAAATTCCTTTCAAGCCTTAGGCTTTTCTTTAGGAAACCTTTCTAATTAGTTTATCAGATGTCAGGTGAACAGCAATATAAAAATAAATGGCAAGGGAAATCCAAGAAGAAGAAAGGGAATGGTGTCCAGGGGTCTTCCCTGCCCCCCCCCAAAAAGTGCAAGACTAGCTAAGCACCCCATCCACTCCTTCCCCTCACCACCTTGACATCCCCCAGATAATGACAGGCAGTCTCTTTCTCTGCACTATTGGAAATGAGTATCAAATACTGTATGTTCATCGTGTTTCACTGTTGCAGTCATTACTCTTGGGTTATCCTGCTGGCAGGCTACCCGCGTCAGCCTGAATTCCAAAGTCCTGGTCCGGCGTCAGTTGCTGTCGCCTCTTCCCTGACGTCAGTGCGCCGGGGGTATAAAAGATGTAGCCGACGCCATTTTCTCCAGTCTTTCTTGCCGCGCGGTGCCTGAAGCAAAAGCAGTTCGCAAGTGCTGGTCAGCCGACTCCTGAGATTTTCAAAATCGAATTTCAGATCCGAAGTCTTCATTAAAGCTAAGTACCCCATTGGGAAAACTTTTTTCTTGCTCCAGACCGATGTCAGAAAAAAATTAACAATTGTATTTCTTGTGGGAAGCAAATGCCTCAAGGATTTTCATTGTTACTGTATTCCTTGCCTAGGCCCTGATCACGACTTTGCTAGCTGTCGGTTTTGTGCTAGATTTAACCAACGCACTATTAAGTGTTGGTATGATTTTGCCTTTCATTACTTTGGCCGAATGTTTAATTATATAATGCCGTCAGAACAGCCGACGACTGAAGTTTATAAAAAGCAAAAGGAAAAGGACAGGCATCCGAGGTCCAAAACCGACGACGAGGCCCCCGCTAGGCCAGTCGCCGGTTCTCAGTGAGGCGCTTTCGCAGCCGCTGACGCTTGCTACCTTAGAGCCACAGGCCGCTTCCGACTCCCACCTGGAGCCGACTAGGCCTCTGGATACTCGAGGTGTATTGGACTCTCGGAAACTATTCCCTCAGATGAGTCCGGAGCTGCTGAGCAGGCATCGGCTTCTGAGGGTGTTTTCAGACCTACACAATTATATGTCAAGCCAACCTCAGCTTCAAAGACAAAGACAAAAACAGCTCTAAAGACAAAGAAACAAGTACAGCATTCTCCTGGACAGACTTCCATGCCTAAGAAACAGATGCTTAAGATGGCCGAAAACCTAATTACTTTGATCAGGGGTTCCCGTCCCCCTCCTGATAAGAGGCCTAGGCAAGAGACAGAATATGACTCCTCTGATCAGGTTTCAATTTCCTCTGATTCCTCTTCTGAACAGGGTTACTCTTTCCCTCCTGTGAGGATTCTGATGCTGAAGAATCTATCCCTTCAGTCTCTCCTCCTGAGGATTATTCTTTTGGGGAAACCCTACACACCATGAGAGAGCATTTTCACTGGGAGAGCCAAGATTACTCAGAATCTAAGAAAAGGCACAAAGACTTTCTTTTACTACCTCAGCACAGACTTGTCGCTATTCCACCTGTTCTAGACATTGTAGATGATGTATTTTCAGAGTCTGGCTTGTCTCCTGACTCTTTACCCCCTGCACCTGCTAAGCCAGACAAGATACTACAGGGTTCCAGACTCTCATAAATTTCTATATAAAAACCCTGCTGCTGACCCAGAAACTATTTCTCAGGGTCCCAAAGGTGTCAAGGCTTCCACTGCAAAAAAACCTTGTCCCCTCAGTTAGGGATTCTAGGGCACTGGACAGATGGGGGAAAAAAGTTTACACTTCTGCAGCCTTGGCTGTAAGGGCTTTAAATTGTCAGTTTCATATACTTAAATATCAGCAATACTTAATGTCACTGCTTAAACAGAAAATGTTGATAAATTCTGAATGTTCTGATAACAAGGAAATGCAGGATTTATTGCATGCAGCTGAACAAGTGGGAAAGCATACTTTGCAATGTGGTTATGATTCACTGGAGGCCTCTTGCAGGGCCGCTGTTACGGGTTCTGTCATTAGAAGGCATGCTTGGTTAAAGGAACCGAATCTGCCTTATCATGTTAAAGCAAAATTATTGGATGCTCCATTACAGCATGATACTTTGTTTGGTGTTAAGGCAGAAGAGGTGTTGAAGAAAATGGAGGATAAAGTGAAATCCATGCAGACAGTTAAGGATTTCCTACAGGTACAGCCACCCAGGTTTAGCAGGAACTGGCCTACAAAGAATTGGTCCTTTCCAGTGTCAGACAGGCCACAAAGAGGCAGATACAGATGCCCCAAAGGCAGATCTCAGCCCCAAGGCTCGTACAGGCCTAAACAATGGTGTGCTTCTACCTCCAAAAGCGGAGAAGACAAATCACAACCATATAGGAAACAGTCCCAATGACTTTCCTCTGCCAGAACCAAGCACTTATCTTTTGGCAGCCCCCTTAGGGGGAAAACTAGCACTTTTTTCACCAAATTGGCGCATGATTACCCGGGACAAATGGGTCTTGAACATAGTGTCTCAGGGCTACAGGTTCCAATTTCACACCCTTCCAAGGGCAAAAGGTATGCCAGACCTGCCACACAATCAATGGGCAGAGGCGCAAAAGCAAGTTTCTTTCCTCATGGACATGAGGGGGCCATTAAACAAGTACCACAACTAGAGCAGGGACAAGGATTTTACTCGAGACTTTTCTTGGTGCCCAGAAAGGACAAAGCCTGGAGACCAATACTGGACCTGTCAATACTAAACACTTTTCTGGATGTTCCAAAATTCAAAATGTTGACTCTACAGCAGCTACTGCCCATGCTGGGCAAGAAGGCTTGGCTCGTAACTTTGGACCTAAAAGAGGCATACCTGCATGTCCCAATCAGAAAATCTTGCAGAAGATACCTCAGATTCATAGCTGGCTCAATGCACTACCAATTCTATGCACTGCCCTTTGGCTTATCTACTGCATCCAGGGTCTTCACAAAATGCCTGGCGCCAGTAATTGCATTTTGCAGACAAAGAGGAATTTAAATATATCCTTACTTGGACGACTGCCTCATTCAAGCAGCGAACAAAGACATTCTACTAAAGCATCTGGTATTTGTAAAAAGATTACTAATTTGCCTAGGGTACACAGTAAACGAAAATAAATAAAAACTAGTACCCTGTCAAGAGATAATATTCCTGGGTGCAAGCTTAAATACAACTGCTCAGATGGCTTATCTCACGCCAGACAAAGAAAGGCAACTGACTTCTTACTTCAAAATGTTGGCAACAAAGGTCCAGTTATCTGCAAGGAAAATCCTGCAGGCTTTGGGCTTCATGGCATCCTGCATTCTGCTAATTCCATATGCCAGACTGCATATGAGGAAACTACAATGATATCTAAAAAGTGTTTGGACTCAACATTGCCACAGCCTGGAAACAGTAATTACCCTCATTCCCTGCCTGCAACAGGAGTTTCGATGGTGGGCACAGGCCTGTCACCACAACAAGGGACAGCCATTCACTTTACCCACAGCCAGGCAGACACTAACAACAGATGTATCAGATTATGCCTGGGGGGCCCACATGGCAGGAAAATGTATTCAGAGTACATGGCCCGCAAGCCAGAGGCATCTTCATATCAATCAAAAAGAGACGCTAGCTGTTGGAATATCCTGACAGCTTTCAAGGATCTACTTCATCCAGGACAACTACTGATAAAGACGGACAATACTACAGTCATGTGGTACATAAACAAGCAGGGAGGCACACATTCCTACCCCCTCTGCAGACAAGCCATGACTTTGTGGGACACAGCATTGACTTATCAAGTTCACCTGCAAGCACAATTCCTGCCAGGAAAAGTAAATACTCTGGCAGACGAACTAAGCAGAAACCTCATGGATCCCCACGAGTGGAAACTGGATCCACAAGTCTTCAGCATGATAACAAGGAAATGGGGATACCCAGACATAGATCTATTTGCCTCTCCTGACATCTGCCAATTACAGAGATTCTGCACAAGGATTTATCACAAGCAAACATGGAAAGTGGATGGCCTATCCTTCAGCTGGAAAAACCTAACAGTATATGCCTTTCCTCCACTGCCTTTCCTCCCCAAGGTACTCCTAAAGGTCAGACAAGAGAAGCCAAAAATGATACTGATTGCCCCAGACTGGCCACGCCAACACTGGTACCCAATCCTAAAGAACCTGTCTCAAGGTCCAGTCTGGACATTGCCTCAAACTTCTCACTTACTGACCCAACAAAACAATCGGATCCTGCGCAGCCAACTCGGGACCTTAAATCTGGCAGCATGGCGGATAATGTAGCCATTCAGAACACTCCTCTTTCAAAAGCTGTTATGGATGTTATCTTGGAGACCAGGAGGCCCAGTACCAGAAAATCTTTTGCAGAAAAATGGAAGAGATTCTGTGCTTGGAACCAGGAACAAGGAATTGACACGTTTGTACCAAATATTCCTCAGATTTTACAATACTTAACTGAGATGCTGTACAAAGGCCTATCCTTTTTATCAATTAAGATTCATGCCTCTGCCATTTCAGCCCATTAGAATACGGAACCACCTATCTTTTCTCATCCTTTAATAAGGCAGTATCTCAGAGGGGCAAAAACATAAGACCTCCAAGGAGAGCACCAGTACCTGCATGGGACCTCAATTATGTCTTGGAAAAACTCACACTGCCTCCTTTTGAGCCAGCCACAACAGCTGATATAAAATTCTTATCCTGTAAAACGGCTCTGCTCCTAGCAATAACCTCTGCAAGATGAGTCTCGGAGTTGCACACACTCATGGCTGTGGAACATTTTTATCATTTTACATCCAGACAGGGTTTCTCTGAGGACGAACCCTACATTTATGCGTAAGGTGGTGTCCAGTGTGGCCCTTAACCAAACCATTCACTTGCCTACCTTTTATCCAAACCCACAGAACAAGGGTGAGAGACGTCTGCATTCTTTGGACATACACAGACAGCTACGCTTCTACTTGGACAGAACTAAAGCTTTCAGAGAGACTGAGCAACTTTTAGTGGCATATGCTGCAGGATCACAAGGAAAGGCCATCTCAAAACAGACTATTTCAAAATGGATAGGCCAATGCATTGTTTCTGCTACTCACATCATGGCAAATCAGTGCCTAAGGGCATTAGGCCACATTCTACCAGAGCAGCAGCCACTTCAGCAGCATTCCTCAGAGGAGTACCAACCAAAGACATCTTAGAGGCTGCAACTTGGAGTTCAGTGCACACTTTTACAAAGCACTACCACTTACCTCTCTACTCTAAATCAAGAGAAGGCTTTGCAACTGCAGTTCTGCAGGGCCTCATAGCCTCTCCTAATCCTATTTAGCCCAGCCACCCATCCTCAGCTTTGGGATTCAACCCAAGAGTAATGACTGCAACAGTGAAATACAATGAACATAGTATAGTTGCGTACCTACCATAAATGTAGATGTTCGAGTGTATTCACTGTTGCAGTCCAGGTTACCCTCCCACCATCCCCCTTACTTTTGCTGGGTCTCATCTGTACTTCACTATTCTATACAACCTATGTGGTGTATTTGCTTGTAGATGAAGGAAATGTTTACTTTAGTGCATGCATGTTTATTGGCATAATCTATTTAGCCTACCCTTTTGGGGGCACCTGACATCTGGCGCAAGAAAAACTGAAAAAAATGGCATCGGCTGCATCTTTTATACCCCCGGTGCACTGATGTCAGGGAAGAGGCGACAGCAACCGACGCCGGACCAGGACTTTGGAATTCAGGCCGACTGCAGGTAGCCTGCCAGCAGGATAACCCAAGAGTAATGACTGCAACAGTGAATACACTCGAACATCTTCATTTACGGTAGGTACACAACTGTACTTTACTAAGTGTTATTCAGAAAGGTTACAAATGGTAGTTTCTGCATCCCTCCAAGATCAGAATCCCACTTTCTCAAAAAGAAAAAAAATATATATATATATATATATATATATATATATATATATATATATATATATATATATATGTATATTTTTTCTCAGATTCTATCTGACATGCTGTCTTAAGGTGTTACAGAGCTCATACCTCCTGTCCAGCAAGGAAAGAACTTTTACTCTAGGATTTTTATTGTACCCATAAAAGACGGCACATGGAGACCAGTTCTGGATCTTTCTGTTTTGAATTCCTTTCTAAAAATTGCAAAGTTTCAAAGTGTTAATCCATTAGTCCCTTTTTTGCTTTTCTAATAACTCTAGACCTCAAGGACACATACTACCATATTCCAGTTCACAAAGACATAAAGTGCAATTTAAGATTTTTTTTGTCTGGCTTACATTTTCTTTTCACATCTTTGCCATTTGGAAATGCCTATCTTCAGTCATTGCCCTCTGCAGACTGCTGGGAATCTACACTTACACTTACCTGGACAATTGCATCATCTTAGCAGATTCTGCCCAATGTGCTTGGGCATTCCTGCTTTTCTGCATAAATCTGTTTCAAAAACTAAGTTTCAAACTAAACCCAAAGAAGTCTTCCTTACGCTCATCTCAAGAGTTAATTTTTCTGACTTCATCATGGAGCCTCTGTCATGATGGTATATACCTCCCTCTTGAGAAAGTTTCCTTTTCCCTCCTGTAGGCTTCTGCAGCAGTAAGAAAGTCGAACATCAGCTGATATAGATAAGTGTTACTTACACAACTGTACTTCCCCTTCCTGGTCCCCATCTCAGTCTTTGTTCAGGTCCTTCTAGAGAGACTCATATTTAGAGTTGGAACATGTGATGAGGCTTTCACCAAAACATGGATTGATATGAGTGTTCTTCAGTCCCCTCCACTACACTGATCTCTCATCTTGTTTGCTTGTTCCCTCCGTGGTCCAGCCTTCAGATCTGCTGGTTTTGGAGCCCACAACCCACCCAGAGCTGCGATTTTCTCTCTACAATGTGGATACTTTTGTACTATCATTGAACCCATCACATATGATAGCATTTTCTGTGTTGGAGTCACTGGCTTTTGATGCCATGATACCAATCCCATCTTTGGGTCCATCTGCCCTAGCTGGCTAGGCACTTCCCTTGTCAAGGCTGCATGTCTGGTTTACAGAGGGAACAGCGCAGATGCTTGATTGTGACCTCTCAGACCAGGTGGGTTTGGGTTCGGCCTTTGAGGTCATGGGGAGGATCATAGCCTCTTCCCATGAGTGTCTTCATGATTTGGGCTGGTTTTGGCTCCACCCACAGACACCCTTCTGTCTTATTCCTCTCAAACGATTCAGTGTTATAGCTGAGCAGATGTCCTCAAATGTACTGCTCAGACATAGGACCAGTCCCCTGACCTCTCAGATTTCACATTACCTGAGATTCCCATGAAGAGGGCGTGCAAGAAGGAGGCATGTGGAGTCCCTGGAGATCTCTGACTCTGAGGATAGGAAGGGTTCCCCCTGGTCCTGTCTGGGGACCCCCCCCCCCGCTTCAGTAAGGTTTTAGATCTTAAGTGCCAGAGAGGAAATTGGCTCACAGATCCATACTCTCAGGACTGTCCTATTTGAGGCATACGGTTCAGACCCTTCTACTTCTTGTGTTACCTGACTGACCTGGCTGCCAAGATGGCAAGGTAGGAGTATGACTAAAATGTCCCAAGAAAACCTGACCGAATTCTCTGCCCCACCCCCCCCCCACCCCCCCAGACAGGTTGCTTTGGTCCAAGAGTCCCCTGGTTGATTCCTTCATTATGGTAGCAGAAGCTAAAAAGAGTGGACAGGAGATTCAGTCTCTGTCCAGCCAGTTAACTGAAAGACTAGAGCAGTGAGCAGAATGAGGCACCTTTGTTTTTCGAGCCTTGAGCTGTGCCACACACATGAATCAGTTTCAGAGAGATTTGATGGAACGTGCCCTAGCCTCTTTTTAAAGACCACCTACTACAGACTCTAGGAAACAGTGGCCACCTTGGGCATGATGTTTAACATTACTATTCTCTCCATGTGGCTTTTGCGTAATGGAGCTGATGAAATGATCAGTGAGTGCAGGCATCACAATGAGGCATCATGCCTGTCTTTGCCTCTGTGTTTTTAATAAAAATTTCCAAACGTCCTTTACCAACACCCCTTAAGATAGACTCTTCTTGTTTTGTCTGTTTGTTAGAGAAATACAGAGATGCAAAGTGGATGAGAAGACACTGCCTGCATTAAGCATTTAGTCTGAAATCCTGCAGGAGCCAAAAGGGTACAAAGTCCTTATGATTTAGAATGTCTTGGTATCAACCCTTTGAATCTACATCTGACAGTGACTGCTGTGACAGAGACCACCACTTTAATGGACACAGACCCAAAGGTTGTAGAGGTCCACAGAACCAAGGATATCGAGGCCTTTTCATTTTTGTCTGTTCCTCATAAAATTTGTGGTTTTCTGTCAAACTATTTGGGTATTGAAGTCCCTAAATAATGACATACATTTGAATTTTAAACTGTACGTTAACATGCTAACGCAAATCCTGCTATTCTAGCAACTTTCTAAGTTTGTAAGAGCAATATTTAAAATTTGTCCCTATTTTTGGGCCTTTTCCAGATATTCTTGCAATAAGAGGTTGAGAGGTATGTTCCAAAGAAAAGCAAGGACCTCGGGCCAATACTGAATCCAGACAGACTCAACCAGTGTGTCAGAAAAGTCCTGCTTCATGATTGTGATGGTGCAAGCAGATGTTCTTCGTGTTTCACTGTTGCAGTCATTACATTTGGGCAATCTGCTGGCAGGTTGCCTTCAGTCAGCCTGAATTCCAAAGTCTTGGGTCCTGCGTCGGTTGCTGTCTCCTTTTCCATGACATCAGGTCGTCAGGGGTATAAAACATGCAGCCGACACCTTTTTCTTTAGTCTTTCTTGTCGCGCGGTGCCCGAAGCAGAAGCATTTCGCAAGTGCCGGTCGGCCGACTACTGAAATATTCGAGTTGAGTTTCAGAACCGAAGTCTTCACTAAAGCCAAGTACCCCGCTGGGGAAACTTTTTTCTTGCTTTTTACCGATGTCAGAAAAAGTTAATAATTGTATTACTTGTGGGAAGCAAATATCTCATAAGGATTTCCATTTATACTGTATTCCTTGCCTAGGCCCTGATCACAACGTGCCTGGCTGTTGGTTTTGTGCTAGATTTAACCAATGCACTATTAAGCGTCTGTATATTTTTGCATCCACGTATTTTGGAAACAAATTTAACTACCCAGAAATGTCGTCAGATAGCAATCCAACTACCAGAGTACATAAAAAACGCAAAGAAAAGGACAGAGAAAGGCAATCGAGATCCAAAACCGATGACGAAGCTTCTCCTAAGCCAGTCGCCAGTACTCAGTGAGGTGCCTTCGCAGCCCCTGATACCCTCTACCTTCGAGTCGCAGGCCTCTACCGACACTCGTGGAGTCTGGCATGCCGCAAGATACTCAAGGTATTGGACCGACGGATGTATCTCCCTCGGATGGGTCCGGAGCCGCTGAGCAGGCACCGGCTTCTGAGGGTGTATATTCAGACCTCAACGTTTGTACATCAAACTGACGACAGCTGCAAAACCAAAGACAAAAGCAACTTCTAAACCTAAAAAAACGACGCATTAGCCACATGCACAGGCCTCTATGCCTAAAAAACAGATGATCAAAATGGCTGAAGACCTTATTACCTTGATCAGGGGTACCCATCCCCCTCCAGATAAGAGGCCTAGGCAAGACACTGATTATGAATCTTCAGATCAGGTTTCTATTTCTTCTGATTCCTCTTCTGATCAGGAATTGTCTCTACCTCCCTATGAGGATTCTGATGCTGAGGAGTCTATTCCATCTGCATCTCCTCTTGAGGATTATTAATTTGGAGAAACCTTGCATACTTTGAGGGAGCATTTTCACTGGGAGAGTCGAGACTTCTCAGAATCAAAAAAGAGGCTCAGGGATTTCCTCCTTCTACCTCAGCATAAACCTTTAGCCATTCCCCCTGTTTTAGACATTGTGGATGATGTGTTTTCGGTGTCAAGCTTGACCCCTGACTCCTTACCTCCGGCTCCCAGTAAGCCAGACAGATATTACAGAGTCCCCGACTCACATAAATTTTTATTTAGAAACCCTGCTGCTGATCCTGAAAGTATTTCACATGGTCCAAAGGGAGTTGAGACCTCAACAGCAAATAACACTACCCCCTCTGACAGAGATTCTAGGGCACTGGACAGATGGGGAAAAAGGTTTATACATCTGCAACCTTGGCAATCAGGGCCTTAAATTGCCAATTTCATATGCTTAAGTATCAACAACATGTTATGGGATTGCTGAAACAGAAAGTGATGTTGATTTCAGGATGTGCAAAAAATAAAGAATTGCAGGAATTATTGCATGCAGCTGAACAAGTTGGAAAGCATACTTTGCAGTGTGGTTTTGATTCTTTAGAGGCCTCCTGCAGGGCCGCAGTTACTGTATCTGTGATTAGGAGGCATGCCTGGTTAAAGGAACAAAATTTGCCTGATCATGTTAAAGCTAAATTGCTAGATGCACCTTTAGAGCATGATTCTCTGTTTGGTATTAAGGCAGAAGAGGTTTTAAAGAAAATGGAAGACAAAGTTAAGTCTATGCAAACTGTTAAAGATTTCTTACAAGTGCAGCCACCAAGATTCAGTAGACACTGGCCTACAAAAAAATGGTCCTTTCCTGCGTCAGACAGAGCTCAAAGGGGCAAATCCAGACACCCTAAGGGTTCTGGGAACCAGGCTCAAGAATCATTAAAGGTCAAAGCAGTGGGGCGCATCCACCTCCAAATCTGGAGGAGATAAAGCGCAGACTTACAGAAAGCAATCCCAATGACTTCCCTCTGCCTACACCAAGCGCTTATCTTTTGGCAGCACCCATAGGGGGAAAATTAGCACTTTTTGCTCAAAATTGGCAGTTAATAACCCAGGACAAGTGGGTACTAAACATCGTATCACAGGGATACAGATTCCATTTCCACACTCTGCCAGTGACAAATGGTTGGCCAGATCTGCCAAAAAATAAATGGGCAGAGGCACAGAAACAGGTTACGTCCCTCATGGATATGGGGGCCATTCAGACAGTACCAGAACAGGAAAAAGGACAAGGTTTTTACTCAATGCTGTTTTTGGTACCCAGAAAGGACAAGGCCTGGAGGCCAATACTGGATTTATCGATTTTGAACACATACCTGGACATTACAAAATTCAAAATGCTCACTTTGCAGCAGCTTCTGCCCATGCTGGGCAAGAATGCATGGCTGGTGACTTTAGACCTGAAAGAGGCATACCTGCATATCCCAATAAGACAGTCATACAGAAGATACCTCAGATTCAAGGCTGGCTTAATGCATTACCAATTCTCTGCACTGCCCTTTGGCATATCTACTGCACCCAGGGGTCTTTACAAAGTGCCTGACACCAGTGATTGCATTTTGCAGGCAAAGAAGTATACAAATATATCCTTACTTGGACGACTGTCTCATTCAAGCAAAGAACAAGGACACTCTTCTATGACACCTGGCATTTGTGAAAAGGCTTCTAACATGCCTAGGGTACACAATAAACCAAAAGAAATCACAACTGGTACCCTCTCAAAAAATAACATTCCTGGGTGCAACCTTGTATACAACTGCCCAGATGGCTTACCTCACGCCAGACAAGCAGAGGCAACTGACTACTTACTGCAAACTGATGGCAACAAAAACCCAGTCTTCTGCAAGACAAATTCTGCAGGCTCTGGGCTTCATGGCATCCTCTGCATCCTACTAATTCCATATGCAAGACTGCATATGAGAAAACTTCAATGGAACCTAAAAAGTTTATGGAGTCAACACTCACACAGTCTGGAAACAATGATTCCTCTCATTCCCTGCCTGCAATAGGAGTTTCTATGGTGGGCAAAGGCCTGTCACCAAAACATGGGACGGCCCCTCACTCTACCCCCTGCCAGCCAAACCTTAACAACAGATGCATCAGATTATGCCTGGGGGGTCCACATGGCTGGAAGATGCATTCAGGGCATATGGGCACCAAATCAAATGTATCTACATATCAACCAGAAAGAGATGCTAGCTGTTCAAAATGCCCTAACAGCCTTCAAGGACTTACTTCATCCAGGACAACTACTGATTAAAGACGGACAACACCACAGTCATGTGGTATATAAACAAGTAAGGGGGCACACACTCATACCCCCTTTGCAGATTAGCCATGGCACTGTGGGACACAGCTTTGACCTACTAAATACAGCTTCAAGCTCAATTCCTGCCAGGAAAACAAAACACTCTGGCAGACGATTTAAGCAGAAACCTTATGGATCCTCACGAGTGGAAACTAAATCCACAATTCTTCAGCATGATAACAGAGAAATGGGGGAGCCCAGACATAGATCTATTTGCCTCTCCTCAAAGTTATCAACTGAAAAGATTCTGCACAAGGACTTATCACAGACAAGCATGGAAAGTGGACGCTCAGTTGGAAACAGTTTACGCCTTTATTCCTCTGCCTCTTCTACCCAAGGTCCTCCTAAAAGTCAGACACGAGAAGCCAAAGATGATATTAATGGCCCTGGACTGGCCCCGCCAATACTGGTACACAGTCCTAAGGAACTTGTCTCAATACCCAGCTTGGACCTTGCCTCAAAAATCACAACTACTGTCCCAGCAAAACAATCAGATCCTGTGCAATCAACTACAGATGCTGAACCTGGCAGCATGGCTAATCCGGTGATCATACAAATGACACCTCTCAGTAAAGCTGTGATGGATGTCGTTTTGGAAGCCAGAAGGCCTAGTACTAGAAAATCTTATGCTGACAAATGGAAGATATTCTGTGCTTGGAATCCAGCACAAGGAACTGATACAGCAAAACCACATATTCCTCAGATATTACAATACTTAACTGAGATGCTTGACAAAGGCCCATCTTTCTCATCAATCAAAATCCATGCCTCCGCCATTTTGGCTCATTACAATACAGAGCCACCAATCTTTTCTCATTCTTTACTAAAGCAGTATCTTAAGAGGTGCCAAAAAATTAAGGCCTCCTAGAAGATCACCATTACCTGCATGGGACCTCAATTAATAGTTGGAAAAGCTCACCCTGCCTCCATTTGAACTAGCAGCTACCGCTGATATAAAGTTCTTATCATGGAAGACAGCTCTGCTACTAGCAATTACTTCAGCAAGAAGAGTTTCAGAGCTACAGGCCCTCATGGCTGTAGAGCCTTTTATCATATTTTACCGAGACAGGGTGTCTCTGAGGACAAATCCTACTTTTATGCCTAAGATCGTTTCCAATGTGGCTCTTAACCAAACATTTCACCTGCCAACTTTTTATCCAAATCCGCAGAACAAAGGGGAGAGAATTCTGCATTCCTTGGACGTACACAGCTAAGATTCTACTTAAGCAGGACTAAAGCTCTAAGAAAAACTGAGCAATTACTAGTGTCATATGCTGCAGGATCAGAAGGAACGGCAATTTCAAAGTGGATAAGCCATTGCATCCATTTCTGCTACTTACACCATGGCAAACCTGTGCCCAAGGGCATTAGGTCTCAATCCACCAGAGGTGCAGCTACTTCAGCAGCCTTTCTCAGAGGAGTACCAACCAAGGACATTCTAGAGGCTGCTACTTGGAGTTCTGTTCATACCTTTACAAAGTATTACCATTTGTCTTTCTACTCTAAGTCCAGGGCAGGCTTTGCCACTGCAGTGCTGCAGGGCCTTATAGCCTCACCTAATGCTGTTTAGCTCCAGCCTCCCAACCATAGTTTTGGGATTCTACCCAAATGTAATGACTGCAACAGTGAAACACGAAGAACATAGTACAGTTGTGTACACTTATCATAAATGTAGATGTTCGAGTGCATTCACTGTTGCAGTCCAGGTTACCCTCCCGCCATCCCCCTGTCATTCTACAGTTTATCTTTCCTTCTCTATCTTCTACAACCTACGTGGTGTATTTGCTTGTAGATGAAGGTAAAGTTCATACTGATGCATGTATATATATATATATATATATATATATATAATATATATATAAATAGATATAATATTGCTACCTTTTTGGGGGCAGCTGACATTGGGGGCAAGAAAAACTAAAGAAAATGGCGTCGGCTGCATGTTTTATACCCCTGATGACCTGATGTCATGGAAGAGAAGACAGCAACTGACGCAGGACCCAAGACTTTGGAATTCAGGCCAACTGAGGGCAACCTGCCAGCAGATTACCCAAATATAATGACTGCAACAGTGAATACACTCAAACATCTACATTTATGGTAAGTTTACACAACTGTACTTTTTGCCTTGCCTACAGGCAGGAGATTGTATGCGCTCAATCGACCTCTACATCAAAGTAGCAGGAATGTCCAGAAGGTTTCTGTGCTTCTGTGTGGGGTTTAGTCACTTGTAGTTTAGAGCCCTGTCCTTTGAGTGTCATCACAGCCCTTGGATGCTCTCCAAGTTCATGGCCATTTGTGAACTTGAAGCTGCTTGGGATCGAACTTGAAGCTGCTTGGGATCAGCATCATCCTGTACCTAGATGACTGGTTCTTCACTGCCATGTTGAGAGAGTTGCTGATCAAGGCCAAGGACTACTTGCACTCTGCCTGTCCTTGGAAATTTCTGTGAATTACATCAAGTCCCAACTGCACTAGATGCAGTCCATATAATTCATCAAATACTACGAACTACTGCAAGTCCCAACTGCACTAGATGCAGTCCGTATAGTTCATCAAATGCTACTTGGACACCAAGTCCTGCACCTTATATCTCTAGAAAGTCCAGTGTTGAAGTTCAGAATCTACTCCAGTTCTCATCATCTCTGGCAGCTTTTGTTCTAAGGCTTCTAGGGATGATGATGTCTTCCATCATAACAGCTCACTTAGCTCGGGTCCATATGAGTATTCTACTGTGGTAGTAACTAGAGGACTCATCATCACCCATCCCAATTCACTAGTCTTTTTAGGAGACAGCTGCACTGGAGGTTGAAATCCCCACTGTTATCACAGGGGAGGCCTTTTTTGTTGCCCCCTCCTTCAGCAATAGTGCCCACAGATGCCTCCTCCTTTTGATGGGGAAGGGGCCTTATCAGGAGTGAGTGGGCCAAAGTACAGGGATGGAGCAGGAGGCCAGTTTTTAAACCAATGTCCTGGAATTGAGGGCGGTTCTCCTAGTGTTGTAGGAACTGCAGTATTTCTTGCTTCCAGGGGTAATTTCCTTCCAACTGGACAATGTGACACTTGGTACATCAGCAAATGGAGTGAAGCTAGCTGTTATCTCCTGTGCTGGGAAGCTATGGAGACCCAACTGTCTCAATGACAGGCTCAGCAGATCCATTCTTTTTCCTTTTGATTTTTGTCTCAATTCAGAAGGTTTGCATAAAATCTTACCACTGGGGCTATTCTTCCTGTGATCTCTCTGCCTGTCCAACCAACACCAAGTGCAGCAATTTCTTTGCCCTAAACCCCATAATGTGTCAGTCCTTGAAAGACTACTCTTGTCAGGCAGTGGCCAACTGGGCTTCTTTTTGCTTTCTCTCCTTTCCTCTTCTGTCCAAGGTTATACTGAAAGCAGTCAAATGCAAAGCCATAGTGATCCTCATTTCCTGACAGTGGCATAGACAAATCTGGTCCCCTCTACTCAGACCTCACATTAAGGAGCTCCACTGGTGATTGGATCCCAGAAAGGATCTTCTGTCTCGCCCATCTGGATCACCTCACCCAGATCTGCTCAGTCTCAAACTAACCACATGGTGCCTCAAGTTGTGGCAGTGGACAGAGATCCTTCCCTGTTTCAATAGAATTGTACACATTCTTTCCACCTCCCAAAAGGAGTTTGCTCGTGAAGTGTACAGGAGCAAGTGGAGATGTTTTGCTGCTTCTCGGGGGTGAGATCCCTTCAATGCATCCATTCTCCAAGTACTTCTCTTCCTTTTGCAAATTTCTTTAGGTTCTAGTTATAATCTGTCAGAGTTTAACTATCTGCCATCTCCAGTTTTCAGAAAGGCTTTTCCACTCCCTTCATTGGATCTCAGTTTCATATTAAAAGCCTTACCAAGATCCCCTTTTGAGCCAGCATTTTCCACCTTTTAGAGTTCCTACCTTGTAAGGCTTTGTTCCTTGTGGCTGTAACCTCATATTTCAGTTACTTGCACTATCATCTTCTTCTCATTTTTTTTCACAGAGTCTGAGTCTCCTTACAGATTAAACCTTCTTTTGTTCAAAAAGTAACATCTGAATCAAATTTAGTCAACCCATCCATCTGCCAGTGCTCTTTCCCAGTCACTCCATTAAGAGTGTACACTTGCTTCACACTTTTGAATCTGCACAAACAATTGCTCTACTACCGTCATAGAACCGAGGCCATTAGAAATGACCCTCCATTTTTGTTTTCTTTGCTTCTGATAAGCCTAGGCAATGTTTCCAGGATTACCTTGTCCAAGTAGATTTCTAACTGTATAACTTTTGTTTATGTTTCTGGCAGTTGTCCTTTACCACTTAGTCTTATTCTGTGAGGTCAGTGGCCATGTCCTCCACCTTTTTGAGGAACTCTTCTGTGGGTAAGATTTGTACAGTTGGTGCATGGTCTTTCTTTCATTGCAAGCTGAATATGATTTGTAGATCTAAAGCTTCTTTTGGGGCCATAGTCCTCGGTCCACAAGGGTCTCCTGTCATAGTAGCACCCAGGCATTAAGTAGCTGGGGATTCTGACCACAAGTACGGCTGGATAGACAGAATGAATAGGATACAGCATTTATGTCCTTACCATAAAATTGAATCCTTTCATCCTCATCCTTCAGATATGATATCTCATCCACCCACCCCGAGCCCCTTCATATAATTACTTCTGATGGACCTGGAGGGCCGGTTTCATTGGAGACTTTGGCAGGATTTCTTGGAACCCTTGGTTAGCAAACTTTGTCTGAGGAGCTTCAAAACCTCATGCATTATGGGAGGGAAGAAATTTATGGGAGCTTAAAGCTGGAGCACTAGTTTTGCCATCTCCGATTGGACAAGCTTGTTGAGGACCCACAAGTTGCATCCGATAGACAAAGATGAATGGATCCAGTATTATGGTAAGTACATGGCTCCACAACTGTAGTTTCTGCATTACAGGAAGCTAACTTGAAAAGTGTGCTAAGCTTGCCATCACAAAATATGCTTTTCCCCTATAAATACTACCATTAGGAAAAATTAAGTTTAGACTTCCATACAGTGAATATTGTCTACTGTAGTAAATACAGGATTGGATTCGACCAGATTTGTTTTTGGATGTAGTTGGTTTGAGTATCCCTTGTGGCAGCAGATTATTTCCTCTTCATTTTTGTGTAATACATGAGCCATCTAGAAGTGAAGACCATCTTCATTCCTGGAATGCCACATAATGATACTTGCTTTGCAGCTGCAAGCATCCCGTTCAGTAGACTGTTACCAAGCATGCATTTTTAGACAGCTTCCAGTACCGGTATTAGTATGATTAGGAATAAAGGAGGTTTGGCGTCAAGCTTCACAAACTGTAGGAAATTTCCCTCTTCCATGCTGTCAGCAAGACTGGCTGAACTTGTATTCTTGGCCCTGATAATCTTCATTAAAGGTGTGCAGGAGGTTTTTTATTGTCAGGAAAGGGATTGGCCATACGTGTCTTTTAGTCCGTGTCCATCGTCCACAGAACTTTAGGGGCTCACATGAAGGTCTTGCCTTGTAGCTTTTACTAGGAACCCAATCTGCATTTTCTTTGTTGTGTGCTTATCTTCTAAAAACATATACTTGTCCAGTGCATTACTTACTCATAGGTGCTCCCCACATTTTAGTCATGTTTTGGATGTAAAACCACATAACCCTTTGGACAGGTATTTGAAGATGTAGCTTGTAGTGTTTTTTCACCTATGCTATGCAAAATCTCCATTTATAATGTACTTGACCAGTTGTAGTGCATCATGTAACAAATGTAAAGGGATATACATATCCTTTAGTGAAGTATCTGCTGGTTACTTCTTGAATTGGGTTGGGTTGATTTTATTCTGAATGCTGAGGTTATCTTCTTTCATGCTGGTGTGAATGGACGCCATAAAAAATAGTTGAAGATTACATTGTGTGGCTTGATGCAACGGAAGCTGTATTTTCACTTGCCTTGTATAAGAAAATCTGATAAGCAGATTTCTTGTACTTACTTTTCCTGAAAATGTACCTGTTCTGGAAAAGGGCTTACCCTGCTTTGAGAGTAGTCTGTTATGTGTTTACATGGAGAACTGTTTCTCTGCATTTCATATTAAAGATTTACTGACTGTTTTTTTTTTCTTCTGCAGTGTGAAGTCTTGTTTTCAAAATATGGAAATCTGTAAACGAAGGGTTAATGTGTATGATACAGTCAACCAGAGGAAGAGTCCGTTTACAACTCATGTTGCTCCAAACACCAGCACCAACTTAACAGTGAGCTTCAACAACCAGCTTAATACAATGCACAATCAGGTATGGCAGGGCTTCTTGGTCTAAAATAACTCTAACCCACTAATGGAGTTGGGAGGGTGGCCTAATGGTTAAGGTGTTTGCCTTACAAACACAAGGTGCAGGGTTTGAGTTTCACAGGGGATAATTGGCTAGGCTTAAAATGGCTCGCAAGGGCAGTTAGCTTAGTACTAACCTATGAACCTAACTGAACAACAGAGTCTAACTGTATTATTATGGAACTGATTGCACCAAGCTTCACATAACTTTTCTGTTCACAATGATGTTCTTCGTGTTTCACTGTTGCAGTCATTACATTCGGGTAATTGCTTGAGGCACTGTGTCTTCCAGCCGTTGGTTTGGTCAAGTTTTGTTGTGGGAGGATGGAGGCTGTACGAGAAGAAAGGACAAGACTTACTAGAAGTGAATAATGCAGTTAATTTAGGAGAGGCAGTCGGCCAACTTACACAAGTGGTTATGCTACTTAATACTAATATTTCCCAGCTGCTTCATAGCAGAAATCATACTTCATTACCAGGTAACCAGGAGGGACTGGCTAATTTATTTTATGGTGACAATACAGAAGGAACTGAGATAAGAGCTGATAATTCTTCAGCAGAGGTTAGAGAATTGAGAGATGGTAGCTTTGAAGTTACCCCTATAATCCTTCAAAGCCGTAAGCCCGTACTGTACAATGGAACGGGTGCACCTATGGAGAGAGATGTGAGACCTAAAGAAAAACAAAAACTTACTGCAGAATCCAATGCAGGTAACCAAAATGCTATGCAATTTAATGACTTTGTATGGCAAGACTGGCTGAAACAACGAGATTATTTCAGCGATAGCAGTTCACACAGAAACGGACATGAAAAAGTTAATACTTATAATGACAATGTTATGTATTTACATGATCTGATGTTTAAGTATAAAACAATGCATATTGATAATGAATATTTAAGGAAATGTTTATCGTTTGGTGTAGTGCCAAAAGGGCTAAGAGTATGTAAATACCCAAATAACACCAAAGAAAGTAGCCTAACTGATTATAAAAAAGTATTTGATGAATGTGGTTTTGGAATTATGAAAATTATTATCAGGGACAATGAAACTGATATGTGCCGAATATATAATAAAATAGAAGAAGTTAATGAAAAAATTTTAAATGATTTGTTATTCACAGTAGAAACTGAAAAAGTTAATTATTACAATATTAAAAAGAAAGTGGATGAAAAATGCTATGTTAATTCTAGAAGGAAAGCTAAGAAAATAGAGAGAGATGTTACTGAATATAAAGAAAAGAAATGTTACCGTAAAACCAAAATTAGGGCAAGTTATGAAGGTGAATATAGAGAATATAATTTTGATAGATGGGAGAGAAATGATAGAAACAACAAGACGTAGAAGCTTATAATCGTACTTATAGTAATAATAATAATAAATGGGATACTAGGAAGTATAATGACACGCATGCTAAGGTACACTTTAATAATAATAATTCAAGCGGTAATGAACAAGAAATAAGGGAAAGAGAAAATCAAATATGTGATCTAAATGACCCTTTGGATTTTCCCTTACCCAGACGGTCGGAGAGAATACGGAACAAACCTACAACAGAACACAACAGGTAATGAATAAATGTACTAGTGAGGATGTTACTGAAGATATTAATAATGAGATAGAGATAATTAATGAGAATATATATGGATATCAGAATTATAGTTATATTGAAATTAATGAATGGCACTTTAGATTATTTATGAAAGGACTCAAATTTGTACCCACTATAAAAAGTGATATAAGTCAAATTCTTATAGATCTAAAATTATTTATCAGAAAAAAAAAAATTTGAAATAATATTTCAAAACAATGGCTGTGATAACTTAATCGATATGAATGACATTAAACCTTTCAAAAAGAAAAGTATAGCCAATCCTATAATACACCCCCAACTTAAAAACTTTGAGGGGGTAGTAGAAAAAGAGCTTAGGAAAGAGTTGGAAAAAATAAAGATGAGACCGAATCTATTGTGACAAGAAAGACAATTATTGAACACACTAAGAGAAGATAAAAATATTAGGATTTCTAGGCCTGATAAAGGAGGAGGGAATAGTTATAATGGATAACATTACATATAATACTAAAATGGAAGAATTATTAAGAAATGAAGACAGATATGAAGAAGTATCCATAAATGAAATTAATATTGCTTATTCTAAAATAGATTTAGCCCTGAATGAACTATTGAGGGATGGGCTAATTAATAAGCAGGTGTTTGAATATTTATTTGTGGAGAAACCATTAATACCAGTTATTTTTGGTACTATGAAAGTACACAAAGATGTGAATAACCCACCTATTAGGCCTATAGTTTCCGCTAGTGGATCTAAAACATATATCCACTAGCTAAATTTGTAGATGACAAAATTAAGAATGTAGGGATGGATAAAGAAGGTTACCTCAAAGATTCATGGGACTTATTAAAAAGTGTAAATAAGCAGTTGTACAAAAAAGATATTATTTTCCTTACAGTGGATATAATAGATTTATTCTCAGTTATTCCACATAAAATAGGAATGGAGTGGTTCTTAGAAGCCTTATTAGACACTAAAAAATTGAATTGGAAGGAACTAAGAGTTATCATGGAAATTTTAGAATTGGTATTGTTATATAATTTTGAAGTATTTGAAGGAGAATTCTTCAGACAGATTAAAGGGTTGCTAGGGGGGCCTGTTGTGCCCCCAGATTTGCAAATATATTAAATATATGGGAAAAGAAATTTCTTGTTGGATCACCGTATACTACACATTATAATTTTTATAAGCGATACCTAGATGATCTGTGTTTTTTTTTTTTTTGGCTTGAATCAAAGGAAAAAATAGAAGAATTCATGAAATATATCAGTAATACTACAGAGTTTCTATAATTCACTCATAAAATTAATAAAGATAAGTTAGACTATCTAGATATAACAATATACAAAAATCAACAAGAAAATAAATTTGAGGCAAAAATATTTAGAAAAGAAACATTTTCTATTACTTATATTATACTAGTTCCCATCCATATAAGCAAAAAAGGAACCTTGTTAAGGGACAGTATATTAGAGTATCAAGAATGACTACTATTTAAAAAGTATTCGAGGATGAATGTTTTAAATTAAAAGGAATGTTCCTAGAGAGAAAGTATCCTAGTAGTTTAATAGAAGAAGTTTTATGGATGAGGTAAAAATAAGAAGGGAAAGAGATTTTAGTCCCCTGTTAGGAAAGGGGTTTCAAACTAACATGCAAACTATAAATAATATTAAAGAAAATGATAAAGTAGAAAATAATAAAGGGAAATATAATTGTGCCTATATTATGAATTATAATTATGAATCCGCTCTTATTAAAAAAATAGTGAACAGAAACTGGAATATGTTTACAGAATTCTTAGAATTGACTACAATATTTAAACAGCCTATCACATTTAGTTATAGAAGAGACAGGAATATTAAAAATTTATTAGAAAATAGGTCTAGAGATAAGAAAATTAGCCATAGGAAAAAAGGCACTTTTAAATGCTGTAAGTGCAAACAATGTAAATATGTACTTTCTAAAGATAACTATTATCTTAAACCTAGAATGAGATTACTGAGTAGTAAGACCTTTGCAAATTGTAAAACGAAAGGAATAGTCTATTTAGCAGAATGTCAAATATGTAATTCCTTTTACGTAGGGAAAACTGAAAGGGCATTTAAAAGACGAATATATGAGCACATATATGACATTAATAAAAAATATATTAATTATGCCCTATATAAGCATACAATAAACTGTAATAAAGCTATGTTCCTGTTTTTTGTACTAGAAGTTATCCCACAAGAAATTAGAGGAGGTGATTGAGAAAATAGAATTGAAGTTAGAGAATTATACTGGCAGCTAGTTTTAGAAGCTAACAAAAAGCCAGGATTAAATGAACATGTTTCTATGGTTCCTATATTAAAATTAAGAGCAGCTAGATTATGAATAGATTTATATATTATTGACAAAAATATCTATTTTAATATATATTTTTAATAAATTTAAATTAATTTTTAAAAGGTTTTAAGAACTAATATATGTTTCTAGAGGAAGTGTATTAGTGGAGATGAGTGAAAATATGTAGGTTGTTTCTTAGCTGGTTTTGATAAATAGTTTCATTATTTATTAGTAATGTATAACACTTATAACTATAATACCTGATGGTGACATTTAGATACATTTTATTTATGGTTTTAGTATATTTGGCTTTAAGTTTATTATATTTATTAAGTTTAGTCACTGGGGATGCACAAGCCAGTGCATTTCTTTGTGCCGGTCCCAAGCCCGGATAAATGGGGAGGGTTGCGTCAGGAAGGGCATCTGGCGTAAAACTTCGCCAAAACATTTCATGCAGTCACCAAAAAATTTTTTATACCAGATCGGTTGAGGCCCGGGTTAACAACGACCGCCACCAGTACTGTTAGCCTACAGGGTGCTGGTGGAAATTGGGCTACTGTTGACCGAAGGAGGAGAAGAGGCGGAAGACCTGGCCGAAGGCAGGACGAGAGGAGAAAGGCTAGGACTGTGGTAGTGAGGGTCGGAACTTTGAATGTTGGCAGTATGATTGGTATAGGGAGAGAGCTAGCTGATAATGATGGACAGAAGGAAGGTTGGTATATTGTGTGTGCAAGAGACCAGATGGAAGGGGAGTAAGGCTAGGTGTATCGGAGGTGGGTTCAAATTGTTTTATCATGGTGTGGATGGGAGGAGAAATGGCGTAGGAGTTATTCTGAAGGAACAGTATGCTGAGAGTGTTTTGGAGATGAAAAGAGTGTCGAATAGAGTGATGTTTATGAAGCTGGAAATTGATGGTGTAATGATGAATGTTGTTAGTGCGTATGCTCCACAAGTTGGGTGTGCAGTGGATGAGAAAGAAAAATTTTGGAGTGAATTGGATGAAGTGGTGATGACTGTACCCAAGGGTGAGAGAGTGGTGATTGGAGCAGATTTCAATGGGCATGTTGGTTAAGGGAACAGAGGGGATGAGGAAGTGATGGGTAGGTATGGTGTTAAACAAAGGAATGCAGAAGGTCAGATGGTAGTGGATTTTGCGAAAAGGATGGACATGGCTGTGGTGAATACGTATTTTAACAAGAGGGAGGAGCATAGGGTGACATACAAGAGTGGAGGAAGATGCACACAGGTGGATTATATCTTATGTAGGAGGGCCAGTTTGAAGGAGATTGGAGACTGTAAAGTGGTGACTGGAGAAAGTGTCATTAGGCAGCATAGGATAGTGGTTTGTAGGATGACGTTGGTTATCAAGAGGAGGAGGAGGAGTGTGAGGTCAGCACCAAGGATCAAGTGGTGGAAATTGAAAAAGGGTAATTGTGAGGTGGAGTTCAGGGATGAGTTAAGGCAGGCACTGAGTGGCAGTGAAGAGTTACCAAATGGATGAGTAACTACAGCAGATCTAGTAAGGGAGAAGGCTAGAAAGGTGCTTGGTATCACATCTGGACAGAGGAAGGACGACAAAGAGACATGGTGTTGGAATGAGGAAGTACAGGAGAGTATACAGAGAAAGAGGTTGGCAAAGAAGAAGTGGGATTGTCAGAGAGATGAAGAAAGTAGACAGGAGTATAAGGAGATGAGGTGCATGGCAAAGAGAGAGGTGGCGAAGGCTAAGGATAAGGCATATGAAGAGTTGTATGAAAGGTTGGGCACTAAGGAGGGAGAAAAGGACCTGTACCGATTGGCTAGACAGAGGGACCGAGCTAGGAAAGGTGTGCAGCAGGTAAAGGTGATAAAGGATAATGAGGGAAACATGCTCACAAGCGAGGAGTGTGTGTTGAGGAAATGGAAAGAGTACTTTGAGGGGTTGATGAATGAAGAGAATGAGAGGGAGAGAAGGTTGGATGATGTAGGGATAGTAAATCATGAAGTACAATGGATTAGCAAGGAGGAAGTAAGGATAGCTATGAAGAGAATGAAGAATGGAAAGGCTGTTGGGCCAGATGACATACCTGTGGAAGCATGGAGGTGTTTAGGTGAAATGACAGTGGAGTTTTTAACCAAAGAACAAGTGGTTTGGTACCGATTTTTAAGAATAAGGGTGATGTGCAGAGCTGTAGTAACTACAGAGGGATAGAATTGATCAGTCACAGCATGAAGTTATGGGAAAGAGTAGTGGAAGCAAGGTTAAGAAGGGACGTGATGATTAGTGATCAGCAGTATGGTTTCATGCCAGGAAAGAGCACTACAGATGCAATCTTTGCTCTGAGATTGTTGATGGAGAAGTACAGAGAATGTCAGAAGGAGTTGCATTGTGTTTTTGTAGACTTAGAGAAAGCATATGACAGGGTGCCTAGAGAGGAGTTGTGGTATTGTATGAGGAAGTCAGGAGTGTCAGAAAAGTATCTAAGAGTGGTACAGGATATGTACGAGGGTAGTGTGACAGCAGTGAGGTCTGTGGTGGGAGTGATGGATGCGTTTAAGGTGGAGGTGGGGTTACATCAAGGATCAGCTTTGAGCCCTTTCTTATTTGCAATGGTGATGGACAGGTTGACAGACGAGATCAGACAGGAGTCCCCGTAGTCTATGATGTTTGCAGATGATATTGTGATCTGTAGTGAGAGTATGGAACAGGTGGAGGAGACCCTGGAGAGATGGAGATATGCTCTAGAGAGAAGAGGAATGAAGGTCAGCAAGACTAAGACAGAATATGTGTGTGAATGACAGGGAGGATAGAGGAATGGTGAGGATGCAAGGAGTAGAGGTGGTGAAGGTGGATGCGTTTAAATACTTGGGGTCAGTAGTTCAGAGTAACGGTGAGTGTGGAAGAGAGGTGAAGAAGAGAGTACAGGCAGGATGGAGTGGGTGGAGAAGAGTGTCAGGAGTGATTTGTGACAGACGAGTACCTGTAAGAGTGAAAGGGGAGGTCTACAAGAGGGTAGTGAGACCAGCTATGTTATATGGGTTGGAGACAGTGGCATTGACAAAAAGGCAGGAGTTTGAGCTGGATGTGGCAGAATTAAAGATGTTAAGATTTGCACTGGGTGTGATGAGGATGGACAGGATTAGGAATAAGTATATTAGAGGGTCAGCCCAGGTTGGAAGGTTTGGAGACAAAGCCAGAGAGGCACGATTACGTTGGTTTGGACATGTGCTGAGGAGGGATGCTGAGTATATTGGGAAAAAGATGCTAAGGATGACGCTACCAGGTAACAGGAAAAGAGGAAGGCCTAAGATAAGGTTTATGGATGTGGTGAGAGAGAACATGTAGGTGGTTGGTGTGACAGAGCAAGATGCAGAGGACAGGAAGAAATGGAAACAGGTGATCTGCTGTGGCGACCCCTAATGGGAACAGCCGAAAGAAGATGATGATTATAATTATTAAGGTTTTTAACATATTTTTGTATAGATAATAGAAATTATATGTTTTTAGAGGGAGTATATGTAATAATAGCATGATGCATTTTATTACCGAATAGGTTTGCGGTTTTATCAGAAAAGCATGTAATTTGTACTAAATGCCACTAGATGGTATTATTTAGCTATTTAACTATATCCATTTACTGTGTCCCTGAATTACCGTACAGGTTTGCGGTTTTAAAAGAATAGCATGTAATTTGCACAAAACGCTACTAGATGGTGGTATTTAGCTATTCAGCTATATCTATGCACTGTGTCCCTGAATTCGTTTCCAGGTTTATATGAAGCTTAGCGAAGCTTCGTTAAATAAGTAAATGATCTGGTTTAAATATGGTGTTTAAACATTCCCTGTAGCATTGTGTTCTTTTAAGATATTGTTTTTTTAAAAAAACATCAGTCCAAACAAAATATCTAAGGTATAATGAATTAATAATTAAATTGATTCTTATGCATTTGGAGCTATTCAAATGGTTGTTTAAATGTATTTAATCATCCGTATTAATTTGAAAGGACTTCAGTTAATTAAACGGATGCATTGGTTGGTTAGGTACTGTCACAAGACTATATAAAATAAGAGTTTGAATATTTCTAGTATGCTGATGAAGTTACATTTGTGACGAAAAACGCGGAGGCTCTAATAAAAAACTTACCAAAACAACAGAGGCTCCCAAAGCAGACATCCAAAAATCCACCACCTCAAAACAAAACACATGCAACACATACTTCAATAAATCAGTGTGTCAATCAATCACAGCCCTTAAGGCCAAACACCATGCCTGATACACTAGTAATAGGTGACTCTATAGTCAGACACAGTGATGTCCCGCTTACCAGGCTGAACAAGGAGAGGGTGACTGTGAGCTGCCTATCAGGAGCTAGGATCCGCCACATAACGCACGCACTCAGGTCACTCCAAAGCAAGTACAAATATGACTCCGTCATTGTCCATGCTGGCGTGAATGACCTGAGACATACCTCCCTGGACTACATGAAAAGAGACATAGAGCTCTCTGATTATGTAGCCCAGGCTGGTATGACCCTGACCCTGAGCAGCATCTTGCCCTCTCCAAGAATGATGCCACAATACAAAGATAAGATGATCAGCTTTAATAATTGGCTCAAGTACTGGTGTCATTCTAAGGGGGTCCAATGTCTGTCTGCTTGGGATGACATGTTGGACAAGCCACGCTGCTTCGCAAGAGACGGCTTGCACCTGTCACCACTGGGCTTCCGGATATTGGCTAAGGCTCTTGCCACCCCCATAGTGCCTTTTTTAGGCAAGGCTCAAAAGACAAACCTACCTCCTTAGAAAACAAAAATGGAAAAAAACTAAGGGTATGCTGCTCAACGCCAGTAGTCTAAATCTCAAGATGCAGGCACTCGATGCACTCCTCAGTATGGAGAACATCGTCGTCTGTGCAGCATCTGAAACCTGGTTCAAGGCTCCTGAGAGCACCCCAGCGCTACCAGGCTATACCTCGTATCATGCTTTTCGGCCCCAAAACCCGGGCCGAACCACAGAGGGAGGGGGAGTGTCCATATTCATCAAGGACACCCACACCTCCAGGTTATTAGCAACACATGAAGCATCGGAGACCATACAGGTGCAACTAACCATAGGCAAAACTGCTATACAACTGGTAGCATGTTACAGACCACCCTCCCAATCTCAGGAACCCCACTCAGCCTTCCTGAAGATATTGGAGGATACGAATGTATCACAAAATACCATCATACTGGGAGACTTCAACTACCCTAACATAGATTGGGTACATTATTCTAGCCCTAACACCCTAGCCCAAAGGTTCCTGGAATTCATAAATTCAAATGCACTGGAACAACTAGTCACCTCTCCCACTAGGGGAGATAATATACTAGACCTGATCATCACAAACATGGGGACAAAATGCTCCACACCGGAGGTATACCCCTCACTAGTGAGATCTGACCACAAACTAATCACCCTGGATATACATATCCCACCTCCACCCCCAGCACAAAAGACCACAGTGAAAAACTTCTCAAAAGCAGACTTCATTCTTCTTAAGACTGAGATGGTATCCTTTAAGCCCACTGAGCCAGTGGATACCACATCCCACAATGCTGAATCATTCACAAATGCTTTCTATGGACATCTCCAAGAATGCATGGCTCATGCAATCCCAAATAAATCCAAGTCCCTCTCCACCAAAGGCAAGCGTCCTTTCCATAAAGGGAAGACATCTCCGATCAATACTAGCAGAAAACTACGTTCTCTCGTAAAAACATCCAAGGCCAACTTTGAGAGGAAAAGTCGCTAAGGACGCTAAAGATAACCACAAAGCCTTCTTCAGCTATGTTAGAAACCTGGGCGGAAACCCTCAGATATGCTCAGAGTTAGTTCACAACAACAAAAAATACACTGAACCCACAGATATTGCCAACAATTCTGGCTGACAGGTTCAGTACAAATTTCTCCCCTCCCTCACCCCCAAAAGAAGAAATACTTATCCCAGCTAAATGTAATCTCCCTGTCATCTCAGATGTCCAGGTGAGAGCCGCCCTCAGCAAAGCTAAAAACACAGCATTAATGGGACCCGACGGTATCCCGGGTTGCGTGCTACGTGAACTCCAAGAGGAGCTAAACCTGCACATAAAAATGCTATTTAACCTTAGCCTTACTGCAGGATATGTACCTGAACACTGGCGTACAGCAACAGTGGTCCCACTCCACAAAGGGGGTACCTCTACAGACCCTGGGAACTACCGCCCCATAAGCTTAACCAGCCTGGTCTGCAAAGCTATGGAAAGAATCATTATGGAACTCATAAACAGAGACATTGGGGACCTACAGACACTTGATCCCACCCAGTTCAGCTTTGTAAAGGGCAGATCCTGCCTTTTGAACCTGGTTGACTTTTTCGAAACAGTCACTAGAGCCATTGATGAGGGCAAAGCAGTCCATACAGCCTACCTGGACTTGGCTAAGGCCTTCGACACAATACCCCACTCAGGCATCATAGATAAGCTCAACAGCTTAAATGTAAACCCTTATGTCACCAGATGGGTTGCAAACTGGCTAAAGGACAGAACCCATAAAGTTAAAATTGCTGGAGCAATGTCAGACTCAAAGCCGGTCACAAGTGGTGTCCCACAGGGATCTGTCCTGGGACCCCTCTTGTTCGGCATTTATTTCTCAGATGTTAAAGCAAACATGGGAAGGGTTGTGGCTGACAAAGTTCGCAGATGACTGCAAACTAGGTGCCATAGTCGATACACCAGCGGACACATACATCCTACAAAAAGGCCTCACAGAAACGGACAACTGGTGCCGGAGTCATGGCCTTAAAGTAAATGCCAAAAAATGTATAGTCATCCCCTTTGGGAAAAACAAAGTACCCACAAATTATCACATAGACAGCAACCCACTGAGTACAGAAACAGTAATCAGAGACCTAGGGACCCAAGTCGACAGCGACCTCTCATTTGACACCCACGTTGCCAAAGTGGTTAGAAAGACATTCTACCTTGCACACCTTACATTGAAGGGATTCACATCCAGATCCAAGGATGTCATTGTACCCCTATACTCCTCCCTCATCAGACCCATGATTGAGTACAATGCCCCATTTGGTATGTACCTCACCCGGCATTTGCAACAGCTGGAGAGACCACAAAAGTACCTCACCAAGAGGATCAAGGGTCTCCAACATATCTCTTATTCTGCCAGACTAAAGAAACTCCAGCTCTATTCAGTAGCATACCGCCTGCTCAGAGGTGATCTGTGTCTGACGTACAAGGCCATGTCCAATCAGGAACTGATGGACATGCTCCACCTAAAAAAATCCAAATCCATCAGAACCACGAGAGCTAAAGACTTAAACCTCGGCACAAGTATGAATAGGACATGCTGGAGGGATAGATTCATAACCCAGAGGCTTCCCATGCTTTGGAACAGAATCCCAGTTCATGTTAGGCAGAGCCCCTCACTAACTCTCTTGGAAGAGAAATCTTGATGAGTGGATGGGAGATCGTAAGTTTACCCCAGGGGTCACATCTGTGTCACTACTAGACAGGGGCACAGTAAACTAATTCTATTATATAAGGGGACCTTCACTGTGTCACTACTAGACAGAGGCACAGTATTCTAAATCTATTCTGTGCATTTTTGTACCATTTCATGGGGTGGCGAAAGCCACATCACTATGGCTAGGCTTACAAATGCCCCAGGGCAGATAGCCTAGTACTAAACTATGAAACTATGAGAAGTAGTTCAGCGTTTCTTTGTGGATTTTAGTGCTTTTAGTGGTTGTCTGATACAATAAAGTCTATTCCTGTTACTCATGGCTCCTAGTGCTTCTATTCCTTGTTTCGGGTAATCCTGCTGGCAGGTTGCCCTCAGCCGGCTTGAATTCCAAAATCTTGGGTCCTGGGTCGGCTGCTGTCACCCCTTCCCTGACGTCAGGTCATCAGGGATATAAAAGATGCAGCCGACACCATTTTCTTCAGTCTTTCTTGCCGCGCGGTGCCCGAAGCAGAAGCAGTTCGCAAGTGCCAGTCGGCCGACTCCTGAGATTTTCATGTTTGAATTTCAGATCCGAAGTCTTCAATAAAGCTAAGTACCCTGTTGGGGAAACTTTTTTCTTGCTCCAGACCGATGTCAGAAAAAGTTAATAATTGTATTTCTTGTGGAAAGCAAATATACCTCATAAGGATTTTCATTCTTAGTGTATTCCTTGCCTAGGCCCTGATCACAACGTTACTGGTTGTTGGTTTTGTGCTAGATTTAACCAACGCACTGTTAAGCGTCAGTATGATTTTGCTTTAAACTATTTTGGACGCCGGTTTAATTATCCTGAAATGTCGTCTGATATCCATCCGACTACCGGAGTTTACAAAAAACGCAAAGAAAAGGATAGAGAAAAACAAACGAGGCCCAAAACTGACGACGAAGCTTCTCCTAAGCCGTTCGCCGGTTCTCAGTGAGGTGCTTTCGCAGCCCAGATGCCCGCTACTTTAGAGTCGCAGGCCGCTACCGACTCCCACGTGGAGTCGGCCATGCCGCTGGATACTCAAGGTATTGGAGCCTTGGACGCTAATCCCTCAGATGGGTCCAGAGCCGCTGAGCAGGTACCGGCTTCTGAGGGTGTATTCAGACCTAAACATCTTTACATTAAAACGACCTCAGCTTCACAGGCAAAGACTAAAGCACATTCTAAAGCAAGGAAACAAACTCAAGAGCCACATGGACAGGCCTCTATGCCCAAAAAACAGATGCTCAAAATGGCCGAAGACTTGATTACCTTGATCAGGGGTTCCAATCCCCCTCCTGATAAGAGGCCTAGGCAAGACATTGACTATGAATCTTCAGATCAAGTTTCTATTTCTTCTGATTCCTCTTCTGATCAGGAATATTCTCTTCCCCCCTATGAGGATTCTGATGCTGAAGAATCTGTTCCTTCAGTATCTCCTCCTGAGGACTATTCCTTTGGGGAAACCTTGCATACCATGAGGGAGCATTTCCACTGGTAGAGCCAAGATTTTTCTGAATATAAAAAGAGACTCAGGGATTTCCTTTTACTACCTCAGCACAGGCCTCTAGCCATTCCACCTGTGTTAGACATTGTAGATGATGTGTTTTCGGAGTCTAGTCTGTCCCCTGACTCCTTACCCCCAGCTCCTGTTAAGCCTGACAGATATTACAGGGTTCCTGACTCACACAAATTTATTTTTAAAATCCCTGCTGCTGACCCAGAAACTATTTCACATGGTCCAAAGGGAGTTAGGGCTTCCACTGCAAAAACCCCCACCCCCTCTGACAGAGATTCAAGGGCACTGGATAGATGGGGAAAAAAGGTTTACACATCTGCAACTTTGGCTATAAGGGCCTTAAACTGTCAGTTTCATGTGCATAAGTATCAGCAACATGTCATGGGATTGCTTAAACAGAAAATGTTGTTAAATTCTGAATGTGCAGAAAACAAGGAAATGCAGGATTTATTATATACAGCAGAACAAGTTGGAAAACATACCTTGCAATGTGGTTTTGATTCTTTGGAGGCCTCCTGCAGGGCCGCAGTTATGGTTTCTGTAATTAGGAGGCATGCTTGGTTAAAGGAACAAAATCTGCTTGATCATGTTAAAGTTAAATTACTAGATGCACCTTTACAGCATGATACTTTGTTTGGTGTTAAGGCAGAAGAGGTGTTAAAGAAAATGGAGGACAAAGCTAAATCTATGCAAACTGTCAAAGATTTTTTACAAGTACAGCCACCTAGGTTTAGTAGACACTGGCCTACAAAAAAATTGTCCTTTCCTGTGTCAGACAGACCTCAAAGGGGCAGATCCAGACGCCCAAGGGGCAGATCCCAGGCACAAGGTTCTTATAGACCCAAGCAGTGGGGTGCTTCTACCTCCAAAGCTGGAGAAGATAGAACACAGACATACAGAAAACAGTCCCAATGACTTCCCCCTGCCTGCACCAAGCACTTATCTTGTGGCAGCACCATTAGGGGGAAAATTAGCACTTTTTGCTCAAAATTGGCACATCATAACCCAGGACAATTGAGTTCTAAACATAGTGTCACAAGGCTACAAGTTCCATTTCCATACTCTGCCAAAGGCAAACGGCTGGCCAGATCTGCCAAAAAATCAATGTGCAGAGGCACAAAAACAAGTCTCATCCCTCATGGACATGGGGTCCATTCAACAAGTACCAGTGCAAGAGCAGGGACAAGGATTTTACTCAAGACTGTTTTTGGTACCCAGAAAGGACAAGGCCTGGAGGCCGATACTGGACCTATCTATTCTGAACACTTTCCTGGATTTTCCAAAATTCAAAATGTTGACGTTGCAGTAGCTTCTGCCCATGCTGGGTAAGAATGCTTGGCTTATGACTTTAGACCTAAAAGAGGCATACCTGCAT
Organism: Protopterus annectens; assembly: GCF_019279795.1. Taxonomy (NCBI): domain Eukaryota; kingdom Metazoa; phylum Chordata; order Ceratodontiformes; family Protopteridae; genus Protopterus; species Protopterus annectens. The sequence continues at coordinate 71,495,373 of NC_056736.1, read as the reverse complement.
GTTCTAGTCAGACAATCGTGCAGAAGATACCTAAGATTCAAGGCTAGTTCAATGCATTACCAATTCTCTGCACTGCCCTTTGGCTTATCTACTGCGCCCAGGGTCTTTACAAAATGCCTGGCACCAGTAATTGCATTCTGCAGACAGAGGAATACAGATATATCCTTACTTGGATGACTGTCCCATTCAAGCAGAGAACAAGGACATTCTTCTTCAACATCTCGCGTTTGTGAAAAGACGTCTAACATGCCTAGGGTACACAGTCAACAAAAAGAAATCAAAACTAGTACCCTCACAAGAGATAACATTCCTGGGTGCAAGCTTAAATACAACTGCCCAGATGGCTTATCTCACGCCAGACAAACAAAGGCAACTGACTATTTCAAAATGTTGGCATCAAAGGCCCAGTTATCTGCAAGAAAAATTCTGCAGGCTTTGGGCTTCATGGCATCCTGCATCCTACTAATTCCATATGCAAGACTGCATATGAGGAAACTTCAGTGGTACCTAAAAAGTGTTTGGACTCAACATTGCCACAGCCTGGAAACAGTAATTACCCTCATTCCCTGCCTGCAACAGGAGTTTCGATGGTGGGCAAAGGCTAGTCGCCAGAACAAGGGACAGCCACTCACATTACCCCCAGCCAGGGAGACACTAACAACGGATGCATCAGACTATGCCTGGGGAGCCTACATGGCAGGAAAATGCATTCAGGGCACATGGTCCTCAAACCAAATGCATCTACATATCAATCAAAAAGAGATGTTAGCTGTCCAAAATGCCCCGACAGCCTTCAAGGACCTACATCATCCGGGACAACTACTGATAAAGACAGACAACACCACGGTCATGTGGTATGTAATCAAGCAGGGAGGCACACATTCTTACCCCCTTTGCAGACTAGCCATGACCTTGTGGGACACAGCTTTGACTTACCAAGTACATCTGCAGGCACAATTCCTGCCAGGAATGGAAAATACTCTGGCAGACAAACTAAGCAGAAACCTCATGGATCCCCACGAGTGGAAGCTGGATCCATAAGTCTTCAGCATGATAACAAGGAAATGGGGATGCCCGGACGTAGATCTATTTGCTTCCCCTCTCAGTTACCAACTAAAAGATTCTGCACAAGGACTCATCACAGACAAGCATGGAAAGTGGACGCCCTATCTTTCAGCTGGAAAAACAGTATATGCCTTTCCTCCACTGCCTCTCCTCCCCAAGGTGCTCGTAAAGGTCAGACAGGAGAAGCCAAAGATGATTCTGATTGCCCCAGACTGGCCATGCCAGTACTGGTATCCAGTCCTAAGGAACTTGTCTCTATACCCAGCTTGGACCTTACCTCAAGTACCTCGACTACTGTCCCAGCAAAACAATCAGATCATGCATAGCCAACTCAGGACATTAAACTTGGCAGCATGGCGGATAATGTAGTCATACAAAAAACACCTCTCAGTAAAGCTGTGATGGATGTCATTCTGGAAGCCAGAAGGCCTAGTACTAGAAATTCTTACACTGGAAAATGGAAGAGATTCTGTGCGTAATACTTAACTGAGATGCTGGACAAAGGCCTATCTTTTTCATCAATTAAAATTCATGCCTCTGCCATTTCGGCTCATTACAATACAGAGCCACCACTTTTTTCTTACCCTTTATTAAGGCAGTACCTCAGAGGAGCCAAAAATGTAAGGCCCCCAAGGAGGCTACCAATACCTGCATGGGACCTCAACTATGTCTTGGAAAAGCTCACCCTGCCTCCTTCTGAGCCAGCTGCTACTGCTGATATGAAGTTTTTATCTTGGAGAACAGCTCTGCTCTTAGCAATTACTTCTGCAAGACAAGTTTCAGAGCTACAGGTGCGCATGGCTGTGGAATCTTTCATCATTTTTCATCCAGACATGGTCTCCCTGAGGACAAACCCAACATTTATTCTAAAATAGTGTCCAGTGTGGCTCTTAACCAAGCCATCCATTTGCCAATCTTTTACCCAAATCCACAGAACAAGGGGGAGAGAATTCTGCATTCTTTGGACATACACAGACAGCTTAGATTCTACTTGGAACCAAAGCTTTCAGGAAGACAGAGCAACTACTAGTGGCATATGCTGCAGGATCACAAGGAAAGCGTATCTCAAAGCAGACTATTTCTAAGTGGTTAGGCCACTGCTTTTGTTTCTGCTACTTACACCATGGCAAGCCAGTGCCTAAGGGCATTAGGCCTCATTCCGTCAGAGCTGCAGCCACCTCAGCAGCCTTTCTCAGGGGAGTACCAACCAGAGACATTTTAGAGGCGGCTACTTGGAGTTCAGTGCACACCTTTACAAAGCATGATCATCTGCCACTCTACTCTAAATCCAGGGCAGGCTTTGCCACTGCAGTTCTGCAGGGCCGCTCCTACTGCTGTCTAGTTCCAGCCTCCCAACCATAGCTTTAGGACTCTACCCAAATGTAATGACTGCAACAGTGAAACACGAAGAACATAGTACAGTTGTGTGCACTTACCATAAATGTAGATGTTCAAGTGTATTCACTGTTTCAGTCCAGGTTACCCACCCGCCTTCCCCCTTTTTTCTCTTGGATCTTATCTTTCCTTCTCTGATTGATACTACCTATGTGGAGTATTTGCTTATAGATGAAGGTAAAATTTATATTGGTGTATTTCTGAATATATATATAAAGTTTGGCTACCCTTTTTGGGGGCACTTGACATCTTCAGCAAGAAAAACTGAAGAAAATGGCGTCGGCTGCTTCTTTTATACCCCTGACGACCTGACGTCAAGGAAGGGGCGACAACAGCCGACGCAGGACCCAAGACTTTGGAATTCAGGCCGGCTGAGGACAACCTGCCAGCAGAAGATTTACCTGAATGTAATGACTGCAACAGTGAGTACACTCAAACATCTACATTTATGGTAAGTGTACACAACTGTACATTGTGTTGAACTGATTTTGACAAATCTGTAGACTGTTTCCTGGAGACAGAGCTTAGAGCTTTATTGCAGTTTACAACAGATTAGAGCTGTAACAGCAAAAGACTGTAGTTTGCAGTGCAGTTATAATTTCCCAATCTGTGCACTTAATCTGCTGACAGTCCTCTTTTTAGGATTAGAATCTCTACCGTGGACTGATGTTCGTGTTTCACAGTTGCAGTCATCACATTTGGGTTAACTGCTTGCAGTTAGCCCTCAGTCGGCCAGATTATCAACGTCTTTGGTCCTGCGTCGGTTGCTGTCTCGTCTTCCATGACATCAGGTAGTCAGAGGTATAAAGCATGCAGCCGACGCCATTACATCAGTGTTTCTTGCCGTGCGGTACCCGAAGCAGTTCGCAAGTGCCGGTTGCCAACTCCTGAAATTTTCGTTTTCGAGTTTCAGATCCGAAGTCTTCAATTAAGCTAAGTATCCCATTTGGGATCCTTTTTCTTGCTCTAAACCAATGTCAGTAAAAGTTAACAATTATATTTCATGTGGAAAGCAAATACTTCATAAAGATTTCCATTCGTTCTGCATTAATTGCTTAGGCCCAGACCACGACGTACCTCGCTGTCGGTTTTGTGCCTTATTGAAACCTCAAACTATTAGTCTTTGGTTAATTTTCGCATCTAGATATTTTGATACTCTGTTCAGTTATCCAGAAATGGCTTCGGTAAGCCCACCCGACTACCGACATTATGAAAAAAAACGCAAAGATAAAGACAGAGACAGACCGCATAGGTCCAAAGCTGCCGACAACGCTTCTCCTAAGCTAGTCACCAGTTCGCCGGTACTCGGTGAGGCGCTTTCGCAGCCCCTGATACCCGCTACTTCAGATTGGCAGGCCTCTACTGAGACCCATTCGGAGTCCAGTATGCGGCGAGACGCTTCTTCGACTGTGGAACCTGTGGATGTCTCTACCTTGGATGGGTCCGGAGCTGCTGTGCAGGCACCTGCTTCTGAGGGTGTATTCAGGCCTACTGACTTGCATATTAAACCAACGCCATCTTCTTCAAGGCCTAAAACTCGATCTATGCCTAGAAAACAGACACCTAGACCGCATGATCAGGCCCCTATGCCTAAAAAACAAATGATAAGAATGGCTGAAGACCTTATTACTCTAGTCCGGAGAAGCCACCCTTCTCCCTCAGAGACCTAGGACTGATTTTCCTTCTGATTCTTCTGATCAGGATTCTGACATTTCTGTTTTCTCTGATGACCAGGAGTTGCCCTTCTCCACCTATGAGGATTCTGATGCAGAGGACTCATTTCCTCTGCTTCCCTTCAGAGGATTTCTCTTTTGGTGAAACCTTGCATACTCTTGGGGAGCATTTTTGCTGGGAAAGCCAGGATTACTCTGACTCCAACAAGAGTCTTAGGGAATTCTTTCTCCTACCTCAACACAGGCCTTTAGCTATCCCTCCTGTACAGGACATTGTAGATGATGCCTTCTCAGAATTTAGCCTGGCCCCTGACACTTTATCTTCGGCTCCCAGGAAACCTGACCGGTATTACAGGGTACCTGACTCACAAGTTCTTCTTTAAGAATCCTACTGCGGATCCTGAGATCATTTCACAGGGAACCAAAGACATTAAGGCTACTACTGCCAAATCCCTACCCCCTCTGACAGAGATTCTAGGGCCCTGGATAGATGGGGTAAAAGGTATACACTTCTGCAACTTTGTCCATTAGGGCCTTAAACTGCCAGTTTCATATGTTAAAGTATCAGCAGCTTATTATTAGATTGCTTAAACAGAAAGTGATGATGATTCCTGACTGTGCTGAAAGTAAAGAATCACAGGATTTAATGCATTCTGCTGGACAAGTTGGAAAACATACTTTGCAATGTGGTTTTGATTCATTTGAGGCATCTTGCAGAGCTGCTGTCACTGGGTCTGTACTGAGAAGGCATGCTTGGCTTAAGGAGCAGTCTTTGCCAGATCATGTTAAAGCTAAATTACAGGATGCTCCCTTAAACCAAGACCGCCTGTTTGGCAACAAAGCAGAAGTAGTACTTAAAAAGATGGAGGAAAAAGCTAAATCTATGCAAACTGTTAAATATTTCCTGCAAGTACTGCCTCCCAGATTTAGTAGGCATTGGCCTTTTAAGAATTGGTCCTTTCCTGCCTCTTCCAGGCCTTCTCAGTCCAAACCCAGAACCAGCAGAACACCCAGGCTTCAGTCCCAAGGTACTCACAGGCCTAAGCAGTGGGGGGCTCCCACTTCCAAAGTTGGGAGTAGTAAGATACCCCACTATGGTAAACTTGTCACAATGACTTAACTTTAAACCTTTTAAGCCCTGCTCAACTGACTGTTTCTTTAGGGGGAAAGATCGCCTGCATGCAAAAAAACTGGGAACTCATTACCCAAGACAAATATGTTTAAATATAGTTTCCCAAGGATACAGATTCCACTTCCACTCCTTACCAACCCCAAACTGTTGGCCAGACCTACCCCCAAGTCAGTGGGCAGAGGCTCAAAAGCAAGATGTTCATCGTGTTTCACTGTTGCAGTTATTACACTTGGGTTATCCGGACCCATCTGAGGGATTAGTTTCCGAAGGCCCAGTACCTTGAGTATCCAGAGCCCTAGCTGTCTCCACATGGGAGTCTGAGGTGGCCTGTGTTTCTGAGGTGTCAGGGGCTGCGAAAGTGCCTCACTGAGAACCGGCGACTGGCCTAGAAGAGGTTTTGTCGTCGGTTTTGGACCTCGGATGCCTGTCCTTTTCTTTTTCTTTGCGCTTTTTATGAACTCCGGTCATCAGCTGTTCCAACGGCATTATATAGTTAAACCTTCGGCCAAAGTAATGAAATGCAAAATCGTACCGATGCTTAATAGTGCGCTGGTTAAATCTAGTACAAAACCAGCAACTAGCAATGTCGTGGTCAGGGCCTAGGCAGGGAATACAGTAAGAATGAAAATCCTTATGAGGTATTTGCTTCCCACAAGAAATACAATTGTTAACTTTTTCTGACATCGGTCTGGAGCAAGAAAAAAGTTTCCCCAAGGGGGGACTTAGCTTTGTTGAAGACTTCGGATCTGAAATTCAATTTCGAAAATCTCAGGAGTCGGCCGACCGGCACTTGCGAACTGCTTTTGCTTTGGGCACCGTGCGGCAAGAAAGACTGAAGAAAATTGTGTCGGCTGCATCTTATATACCCCTGGCGCACTGACGTCAAGGAAAAGACAACAGCAACCGACGCCGGACCAGGACTTTGGAATTCAAGCCGACTGCGGGTAGCCTGCCAGCAGGATAACCCAAGTGTAATGACTGCAACAGTGAATACACTTGAACATCTACATTTATGGTAGGTACACAACTGTACTTTCTCTCTCTTCTAAGCATCAGGGCTATTCAACCTGTCCCAGAAGAAGAATGGGGGCAAGGTTTCTATTCAAGACTTTTTCTGGTACCCAAAAAAGACAATTCCTGGCGTCCTATACTGGACCTGTGTATCCTAAACACTTTTTTGGTAATCCCAAAATTCAAAATGCTAACTCTTCATCAGCTGCTTCCCATGCTAGGCAAAAATGCCTGGTTGGCAACACTGGATTTAAAGGAAGCCTACCTGCACATCCCAATAAGGGAATCTTGCAGAAGATACCTACGCTTCAGAGCAGGCTACATGCACTATCATTTCTTTGCACTGCCCTTTGGCTTATCTACTGCGCCCAGGGTATTCACAAAGTGCCAAGCTCCAGTCATTGCATTTTGCAGGCAAAGAAATATTCAAATATACCAATACCTGGACGATTGTCTAATTCAGGCAGAAAGCCAGGACATACTATTAAATCATCTGGCATTTGAAAAGAAATTACTAACTTCTCTGGGGTGCATCATAAACGAAAAGAAATCACATCTAGTACCCTGCCAACAAATTGTATTCCTGGGAGTAAGCTTGACTACAACTTCCCAGATGGCCCACCTCACGCCAGAGATGCAAGTTCATTTAACAGCCTACTTCAAACTAATGGCCACCAAGACCCTGCTATCTGCAAGGAAAATACTGCAAGCCCTGTGGTTCATGGCCTCTTGCATTCTACTAATTCCATATGCAAGACTGCATATGCGGAGATTACAGTGGTATCTAAAAAGCCTATGGCGTCAACATTCTCAGGACCTAGAATCAATGATTCCTATCATACCTTGTCTAAAGATAAAGTTCCTTTGGTGGGCAGAAGCCTTACACCAAAACAAGGGACTGCCATTCACTCTACCCCCTGTCGCCCAAACCCTAACAACAGACGCATCAGACTATGCATGGGGGGCTCACTTGGCAGGTCAGTGCATTCAGGGCAAATGGAACCAGAGTCAAATGCAACCAGAGTCAAATGCACCTGCATATCAAAAAGAAATGTTAGCTGTACAGAATGCTCTGACAGCCCACAAGGACCACATTCTTCCAGGACAATTATTGGTAAAGACGGGACAACACCACGGTTATGTGGTACATAAACAAGCAGGGGGGAACCCACTCATACCCTCTCTGCAGACTAGCCATGGCTCTGTGGAGCACAGCATTGAGCTACCAAGTGCACCTACAGGCTCAGTTCCTGCCAGGCAAGCTAAATACACTGGCAGACGACCTAAGCAGAAATCTCATGGACCCACACGAGTGGAAACTGGAACCAAAGATATTCAACATGTTAAAAAACAAATGGGGGAGCCCAGAGATAGACCTGTTTGCCTCCCCTCAGAACTATAAACTGGACAAATTCTGCACAAGGACTCCCCACAGACAAGCTTGGAAAATGGATGCCCTGTCCTTCACCTGGAAAAACCTATCAGTTTATGCCTTTCCCCCTCTGCCTCTCCTCTCCAAAGTGTTACTAAAGATCAAACAGGACAAACCAAGGGCAATACTGATTGCACCAGACTGGCCATGCCAACACTGGTGTACCCCCTCTTGTGCAGTGTGTCACTGCTGGAACCATGGCACCTGCCTCAGACCCCTGCCCTGCTGTCCCAGCAGGAGGGCCAGATTCTACACCAACAGCTTCAAATCCTGAACCTTGCAGCCTGGCAAATTACCTGATGATCTCGTTACCATCTCTCAGTAAGCAAGTGATGGATGTCATTCTGGAGGCAAGGAGGCCTAGTACTAGAAAATCCTATGCTGAAAAATGGAAACGATTCTGTTCCTGCAGCCAAACTCAGGGGATGGACACAACAGTGCCCAATTTACCGCATATTCTTCAATACTTAACTGAGATGCTTCACAAGGGCCTTTCATTTTCTTCCATCAAAATTCATGCCTCGGCCATTTCAGCACATTATAATACTGAGCCACCCCTCTTCTCTCATCCACTGCTGAAGCAATTCCTCAGAGGGGCCAAAAATTTAAGACCACCCAGGAGAGCCCCTACTCCAGCCTGGGACCTTAACTTTGTATTGGAAAATCTCACTCTACTGCGCCCAGGGTATTCACAAAGTGCCAAGATCCAGTCATTGCATTTTGCAGGCAAAGAAATATTCAAATATACCAATACCTGGATGATTGTCTAATTCAGGCAGAAAGCCAGGACATACTATTATTATACTAGCAAATGCAGACTTGAAATTCCTTTCTTGGAAAATCGCCTTCATAAGAAAGAATTTGACATTTCAGGACATCTTAAATGGATAGGAAAATGGACTTTAGGAAATATGGCCATGTCAGAGGAGGTCCAAAGACAAGGATCCCAGGACCTAGCCAACAGGAAGACAGATGCCAGGATCCCACAGAGGAAAGGAGCAGAAAGGAGCAGGCAGCAACAAAGAGACACAGAAAAAAGGAAGGAACAAAAAAAAAAAAAAAAAAAAAGGAAAAAAAGAAAGAGGAAAAGGAAAGAGGAAAAAAACAACAAAGAGGAGGAGAGAGGAAAGAGAGAGGAGAGGAGGAAAATAAGGAAGAAAAAAAAAAAGAAAAGAAGAAGGAAAGAGAGGAGAGGGGAGAAGGAGAGAAGAAAAAAAAAAAGAGAGAAAAAAAAGAGAAGGAGAAGAAAAGAAAAAAGAAGAGAAAAAAGGAGAAGGAAAAAAGAGGAGAGATAAGGAGAGAATAGAAAAAAGAGGAGAGAGAGAAGAGGAGATAAAGAGAAGAGGAGAACAAAGGAAAAAAAAGAGAAAAGAGAGAGAGAGAAGAGGAGAGGAAGAAAAAAAAGAGAAAAAAAAATGAGAAAAAAAGAGAAAAAAAGAAAAGAAGAAAGAAAAATAAAGAGAGAGAGAGAGAGAGAAGAGAAAAAAGAGAGAAGATGAGGAAAAGAAAAAAAGAGAAAAGGAAGAAAAAAGAGGAGAAAAAAGGGAGAGAGAGAGAAAAAAAAAAAAAAGAGGAGAAGAAAAAAAAAAAAGAAAAGGGAGGGAAAAGAAAAGAAGAAAAGAGACAGGGGAAAGAGAAGAAGAAGAAGAAGAGGGAAAAAGAGAGAAAAAAAAAGAAAAAGAAGAAAAAAAAAAAAAAAAAGGAAAGAAAAAAAAAAGGCACACCACACACACCACCCCAAACCACCCACACCACCTGCACACACACACACACACACACACACCCCCACAGACAGGAAGGAAAAAAAGGAAAAAAAAAGGAAAAAAAGAGGAAAAAAAAAAAAAAGAAAAAAAAAAAAAAAAAAATATATAAGGAGAGAAAAAAAAAAAAAAAAAAAAAGAGAGGAGGAAAGGAGAGAGAGAATAAAAGAGGAGAAAAGAAAAAAAAGAGGAGAGAGAAGGAAAAAGGAAGAGAAGAGGAGAGAAAAAAAAAATAAAGAAAAGAAAGAAAAAAAGAAAAAAAGAGAAAGGAAAAAGGAAAAGAGAAAAAAAGAAAAAGAGAAAGAGTGGAGAGAGGAGAGAGAAAGAGAAGAGGAGAAAAGAGAGGAGAGAAAAAGAAGAGAGAAAAAAAAGAGAGAGAAAAAAAAAAAAAGAGAGGAGAGAAAAAGAGAGAAGAGAGAAAAAGAGAGAGAAAAAAGAGAGAGAGAGGAGAGAGAAAAAAGAAAAAGAGAAAAAAAGAGAGAGAGAGAGAGAGAGAGGAGAAGAGAGGGAGAGAGAAGAGAGAGAGGAGAAGAGAGAAAGAAAAAGAGAGAAAAATAAGAGAGAGGGAGAGAAAAAAAAAAAAGAAGAAGAAAAAAAAAAGAGGAGAGAAAAAAGAAAAAAGAAGGAGGAAGAAAAAAAAGGAGGTTCGCCCACACCACATAGAATAGAAAGACTGAAACACAAAACCAAAAAAATGCCACCCACCACAAACAAAACCCTATACAATGTACCACACCCAGCACAAAACACAAAGACAAGAGACACACTGCACACACACAAGACTGAGACACAACAAGCAAAAATAGACATAGAGACAAATCCACAGTCTGCACCACACCAAACACCTGCACATAAGACAGCACACACAAGAGCACAGACAAAAAGACTGCAAAAGAATACACACAACAAGATAGACACACACAACACAGAAAGACACACAAAAACACAAAGTGCACACACAAAAAAACAAACAACATGATGACCCCTGACACCACAAACCAACAAACAAAACACACCCCCATTCTAAAAAAGCATGCCTGACAACAACCCACCACAACACCAAAGCACACCACAACCACCCACACAACAGAGACACACAGACACCCACAAAGCAAACACCTAGCACACATAGCACTGCACTAAAACAAATGAGCACACACACACATACACACACCTGACCAACACACACACACAACCATGCACCACAAACACACACACACACAGACATACACACAAAATGCATAACACTACCTGACAGACCCCCCAACAAAAAATGCACAACCAATCCCCCCCCCCAGACACAAAACCCCCTGTCCCCCCACCACCAATGCAAAAAACAGACACAGAGGCAACCAGAACAGGAGACAAAAGGCCCCCTGCAAACAGAGACAGACCCACAGCAGGCACCAAAGACAGAACAGGCACAGGCCAAGACCCCACTGTACACTCGAGCAGGAGGAAAAGCGCCCAAGACCAGGCAGGAAAAGCACCCAGACCCAGGCCACCACCAGGACAGACAGTAGATGAGACTGCAAAAACCAACAGTGCACAGGACAAATAAAGGAAAGAAAATGAAAGAAACTTGCACACACACAGGTCCAAAAGGGGAAGAAACACAGTGGAGGCTGGAAGGTAGGGGGGGGAGAAAGAAAAGGAAAGGAGTGGAAGGAATGGAAGAAAAATATAGGAAAAGCATGGATGATAATTATAATGATGGAAGGAAGGAAAGGATAAGTGGAAAGAGTGATGTAGAAAAAAGATAATAAACATATAAGGAATAGTGGAGATCTCTGGATATAAAATAAGAGGAAGCCAGACTCCATCTTATCTTCCTTCAACCTTCCCACAGGATTTGGAGCCCTCGATGCTGATGCTCCTTCTGGTGCCAACTTCTTCTGTACCGTTGGTGGATTTCACAGTAGTTTGGGAAACCTACTCTGTGGATCTCAGCTCAGTTGGAACCGACCCGCCCATGGAACTGTGACTTGGCTGCTGGCATCGGGATACCTAGTATGGCACTCATTTTTTTTTCCACTCTGCCTTCTATGGTTCTGGATGCTTTGACAGCTTCAAGTCTTCTTGTGGCTCCTTCTCTGGAGGTGGGCTTATTGGAGCTGGGTGTGACTCCGGTTCCGTGGTTGTCTTTCTCTGTTCTGGGCTCCCCTGCCTTCCAGATTATGGAGAGAGCGCTCGCTTCAGCAGCCTCACAGTTGGCACCCTCAGTGCCAGAATGTCATGTGTGTCCTGTGGATCACAGCTGTCACAGTCTACTACAGTGGGGCAATGTTCACGGGAGCAGCAAGATACCCTACTGCAATATACCTCTCTTCGGAGTCCTCTTCAGACCTTTCCCCTGATCACAGAACTCTCAGGAGCCTTGGCAGGAGCAGTGTCTGATGAGGTACTCAACAAGGTTGCCTCCTAGCTTGCCAACCTAGAGTCTGTCTCTAACTCGTCCATGTGGTTGATTGCACATACAACCAAAGAGGCAGCCAAAGCAGTGGGTGCAGGCATTGTCATGAGACATCATGCCTGGATGCTTGTGCGACTTTGTGGACCCCTTCAAGTCTTCCTTCATCAATGCTCTTGGTGATGGTTCTTCTCTGTTTGGCCCAAAAGTTAAAGATACATTAGCCAGGTGTAAAAAGGATGGAAAGACCCTGTCTGCTGTGGGCGTATGTTTTTCCATCCCTCAATGATCCTATCCAGGAATCAGAGAAGTGGAAAGATGTAGTTCAGGAAGTCCCAAGGGTCTTTTCGTGACACACGTGGTGAGTTCCCCCTGGGGCAGAGGGGGCAACTCATCAGCAAGATGCCCCTCCCATGGCAGAGAGGACCCTTGTAATCAGAGTTCCAGGGATTCCTTCTCTATGTAGCTGTATCAGCGGTCCTGAAGAGTGTCCCGACTGCTTGCCTCTGAAAGCAGTCAGGGGACAATTCTCTCTGCACCACCTAGCCTGGCGTTCACTAACATCAGATTCCTGGGTGCAGACAATAATTACCGGAGGTTACCATATCCCCTTCGATCTTTATCCAAAGCTGCAAAGACGAATCCCCTACGTTCCACCTAGTCAGAAGGAGGCAGCAGCTCAAAAAATTCTAAAGCTGCTCATAAAAAAGAGTCATCCAAACAGTCACACCAGACCAAATAGGATCCGGATTTTACTCAAGGTTCTTTTTAGTGCCAAAAAAAGAGTGGGGACTGGAGGCCAGTTCTGGACCTTAGTATCTTGAACAGGTTTGTCAAGCAGGGCAGAATTCCGGATGGTCATGGTTCAGTCCATCTTTCCATTTCTGGAAAAAGACGATTGGATGTGCTCGATAGATGTCTTTCTGTTCCTATTTTGCAGTATTCTAGGTGTGGGATTTCCTGCCCTCAGGCGACTCGTACGTTGGCTTCTGTACAAAAGCTTCAGCTTGGCTGTTGCAGTATGCATGAGACGTCACACTTAGGGCCATAAACCAGGGGCCTTAAATGTGACGTCTGCATGCACAATCCCCAGAACTTTTCAGCCGCAGACGACATTCGCATCGTACAATCACTTCTTCACAGACGTCGTATTTTAAAGATAAGTAGCCCGTTGGGTTTCAAACTTTCTTATATTTGATGATTGTTATATTCTATCGCTTGGTTGTTGTAGCCTTTAGCTGATGTCAGGAAAAAAAGAGAAAGTGCCAATGCGGGTGCCAGATACCCCACAAGAACGCCCATGACAAATGTGTTTTTTTGCCTAGGCCCGGAACACGATCACTTCTCCTGCACTATTTGTCAATCTTTTGTGCCTTTAGCTGATGTGTCAGGAAAAAAGAGAAAGTGCCAATGCGGGTGCCAGATACCCCACAATGTCACCCATGACAGGTGTGTTTTTTTGCCTAGGCCGGGAACACGATCACTCCTCCTATGCTATTTGTCAAGTTTTTGTGCCTAAGACCATGCGCAGCCATCTAGCCGCGTTAAATGTCTACCTCGAGAACCAATGCCACAAACAGTTAGTCCTTAGGATGGATCCTACATTGGAGGCTGCACATGAACCTTCGTGCAAGAAGGCTGTTTGTTAGCACTTCTTCGCCTGCTACTCCACTTACCGACGCACTGCCAACTGCCGATCTAGGGTTTAGGCATGCTTGGAGGATCCGTTGACTGCAGCAACATCCCTCGAAAAAGCCATTTCTCAGCCAATGACCAGCACATCCTCAGAGCTCAATCAGACATAGACACCCGTCGAGGTCAAGGGGGAACCAGTTTTGGTGGTACCTCTAGCAGGGATCCAGACTTCAGATGTGCTAATCTCCAGACCTAACGCCAGGCCTCTCTCTCCTTCCTCTCCAGCCAGAAAGAAGCAGAAAACTAAACAGACCTCCTCCTCTTCAGAAGTCACATCGGATTGGCAGGCATTCACTTCCTCTCTCATGCAGGCCTTCATGGCCCTTAGGCCTTCAGCCTCAGTCACTTCTACCCTGTCTCTTCTGAGCCTTAGGCCTGTCTCTGCTTCTTCCCTCCCGTCCATAAGCCCTATGGTCAGGGAAGAAGAACATGACTCTTCTCTCTCTTTATCAGAGGAGTACATTTCTTATGTCTCCCAGATTGCCTCCCCCCAGGAGTATTACTCTCTGGATGAGGAATCTGTTGAGGGGGACTCTCCCCCTGAGGACATTACGTTTGGTGAGACCGTCACCACGATGAAGGATTACTTTTAATGAGACACTTCCCAAATGACTGACGCCCAAAAAAGGTACTTTGAACTGCAGCAAGTGGAATCACCCTCCCCTTCAGCAGTTCCCCCTGCTCTGCCTGCTTACTTGGATGCCTTCCGTGCGGACTCTAAGGCCCTTGACTCCCAGCCTCCGGCCCCTAAGCGTCCTGACCACTTCTGTAAAGTACCAGAGGAGCACAAAGTTTTACTTAAGCCACCCTTGGCGGACCCAGCTGTTATTGCCACCACAGCAGATAAGCAATCTAGACTGCTGCCCTCTGCCTCCCTACTACCTACTGACAAAGACAGTAAGTACATGGATAGGATGGGGAAAAAGGTGTACATTTCTTCTACTTTGGCTTTCAGAGCCGTAAATTATCAGACCGACATGACCAAGTATGCACATACCCATCAGGAATTCCCACAGACAATTCTGTGTTTCTCTGGGCCTTCGTCTCACTTCCAATTTACTGCCTTGCCCTTTGGCTTATCCACCGCCCCCAGGATCTTTACAAAGTGCCTAGCCTCAGCCATTGCCTTCTGCAGAACTCAGGTGATGCAGATTTACCCTTATCTGGACAACATCCTGATTCTGGTAGAGTCCAGGGATGCTCTATTGAAGCATCTACATTTCACCATGTCCCTTCTGCAGAACCTAGGATTCACCATCAACCTCCCCAAATTCTCTCTGATCCCAAGCCAGGACAAGATTTTCCTCGGCTGCAGAATCAGAACAGACTCAGTGAAGGCCTTCTACCTCTGGACAAGGTTCTGTCTTTAACTTCACACTTCCAGGAAGCTCTACTACCCCAAAAGGTGACAGCAAGGCATTTTCTTCGTCTCCTGGGTTTAATGCAGCAACCATCCCCATGCTATTACTGGCAAGAATGCACATGCACAAGCTGCAGTGGTTCCTGAAGAACTTGGACCGCCACATGTGGCAGCTCAACAGAAACATCTTCTTCCTAATAACTCAGAAATGGGGAACCCCGGAGGTCGACCTCTTTGCCTCCCACACCAACCATCAGCCCAGCAAATTCTGCACCAAGCAGCATTACTGCATGGCTTGGAAAATGGATGCCCTGTCCTTCCCCTGGGTAAACCTCTCGGTCTGTGCCTTTCCTCCCCTACCTCTCATTCCCAGGGTACTGCTCAAAATAAGGGAGGAAACACCAAGGACCATTCTCATAGCTCCAGACTGGCCTAGACAGCGCTGGTGTCCCTTGCTGTGCAGCCTGTCCCCGCTGCCTCCATGGAAACTTCCTCAGATTCCAAACCTCCTAACCTAGAGGGAAGGGGAATTCATGCACCCCCAGTTACAGACACTCAGTTTGGCAGCTTGGTTTGTACCCTAACCCCTGACCAACTGCCATCCTCAGTAAACAGGTTCTGGATGTTATCCAAGAGGCCAGATGCCCTAGTACCAGAAAGTCTTATGCAGGTAAATGGAAAAGGTTCTGCACCTGGATCCAGGCTACGGGGGCCAATATGTCACAGCCCTCCATCGCTCTCATCCTGGATTACTTAGCTGACCTACTACACAGTGGTCTCTTTCTCTTCTATAAAATTTAATGCTTCTGCTGTTTCTGCTCATTTTCCCACTGAGCAGCCTCTTTTTTCACACCCTCTGATTAGACAGCTCCTCAGCGGGGCTAGCAGTTTGAGGCCCCCCAGAAGGGCACCAACACCAACTTTGTCTTGGAAAAGCTCACCCTCCCCCCTTTCAAACCAGCTTCTTCTGCAGAGCTAAAATTTCTCTCCTGAAAGACAGCCTTCCTCCTGGCCATCACTTCAGCCAGAAAAGTCTCTGAGCTGCAAGCACTCATGGCTGAGGAACCCTTCATCATCTTCATGCAGGCAGGGTATCCCTCAGAACGAATCCATCCTTTATGCCCAAGGTGGTGTCCAGTGTGACTCTCAAACAATCCCTCCATTCACCCACCTTCTTTCCTAACCCCCAAAACAAGGGTGAAGGATTTCTGCACTCTGTAGTTGTGCACAGACCGCTCAGATACTGTCTGGACAGGACTAAACCCTTCATAAAGTCTGATCAATTGCTGGTTAGCTTTGCTTCAGGGGCAGAAGGCAAAGTCATCTCCAAGCAAACCATTTCCAAATGGGTAGCACACTGCATCCATTTCTGCTACAAACAGCATGGCAAGCCTCCCCCCAAGGAAGTCAGGACACACTCCACCAGAGCAGCCTCCACCTTTGCAGCTTTCCTTAGAGGAGTCCCCACCAGGGACATCCTGGAGGCTGCCACCTGGACATCTGTTCATACTTTTACCAAGCATTACCACCTGCCTCTCTTCTCCAAATCCAGGGCAGGGTTGGCCTCTGCAGTCTTCCAGGGCATGCTAGCCAGCCCCTAGCTTCCTGGACTGCCTCCACCCATTTCCTCAGCTTTGGGAATCTACCCAAATGTGATGACTGCAACAGTGAAACATGACGAACGTAGTCCAGTTGTGTACACTTACCATAAATGTAGATGTTCGAGTGTATTCACTATTGCAGTCCTGGTTTCCCTCCCTCCATCCCCCTTTCTGTTTTTCTTTCTTGTTGTTCTCCTTTCCTTACAAGGGACATATTGGTATTTATTTTCCACTGGTGGGGTTATTCCACCAGAGCCTGGCCTCCTACCTTGGGGACTCCTGACAGATTAGGGCAAGAAATACTGATGTAATGTCGTTGGATGCTTTCCTTTATACCACTGATGACCTGACGTCAGTCCTCAAATGACAGCAACTGTCGCAGAAATACTAAGTCTCTGGTATTCAGGCCAGCCGAGGGCTTCCCTGGCAAGGATAACCCAAATGTGATGACAGCAACAATGAATACACTCGAATATCTACATTTATGATAAGTGTATACAACTGTACTTTCTGAGGATTGTGCGTGCAGATGTCACATTTAAAGCCCCTGGTTTATGGCCCTACGTGTGACGTCCCACGCACACTGCAAAAGCCAAGCTGAAGCTTTTGTGTAGAAGCCGACGTATGAGTCACTTGAGGGCAGGAAATCCCACACCTAGAATACTGCAACATGGAAGAGAATTACATCTATGGTTATCTATCTTCAGGATGTGTATTACCACATAAAAAATGGACAAACGCTGCAGAAGATATCTCCACTTCTGGCTGGGAGCCAATCATTGCCAATTTCACATGCTGCCCTTTGGTCTGCCCACAGCCCCCAGAGTGTTCAACAAATGTATGACAGTAGTAACAGCTCACTTGAGACTGCAAGGATTCCTGATGTTTCCATATTTAGATGATTGGCTACTTACTGCCCCCACCAAGCATCTACTGTTTCATGCCTTGCACTGCACCCTACAACAGGCAGGGCTCCTAGCTATCTCAATAAACAAAGAGAAATCAAAACTGGTACCCACTCAAAGCTTAGAATTAATTGGAGCAACATTCGACACGAGAGCCTGGCTAAGTCGCACTTCCTCATCACAAATTACAAAGGTTAAGGTCTCAGCTGCAAGTGATACTCTCTTAGGACAAAGTTCCAGCTCGCTTACTCCATTAACTACTAGGGTGAATGGCAGCGACAATTACCCTAGTTCCCCTGGTGAGACTCCACATGAGGCTGCTCCAGTGGCTCCTAGCTTCCCAGTGGTCTCTATTAACACATCCCATATCTCACCCAGTCTGCATAACAAACCGTTGTAAGCCGGATTTGAATTAGTGGATGAAGCCAGAAGAGAAGTTATGGAGTCACCCCTTTTCACCCCCTCAGCCCAAGGCCGTAGTGACCACAGACGCATCCCTGATTGGGGGGGGGGGGGCATTTTCAGGGAAAGGCAACCGAAGGCACATGGTCCCCCTTAGAGACCAATTTGTATATCACCGTCCTAGAACTTAGGGTGGTGCTTCTGCCATTTTAAGCATTCCAATCTGCCCTTCCATCAGGGACAATTGCTATCCAGTCAGACAACTTGTCTGTTGTTTGGTATATCAACAAACAGGGAGGAACCAAATCCTACCCGTTATGCCGGGAAGCCATGAGAGTATGGCAATGGGTATTAGCCTCCAACCACTTTCTTGTAGTAAAGCACATTCCTGGGAATTCCAGCATGTTTGTGGAAAAACTGTGCAGATGCATTCTCCTGCCACACGAGTGGTCTCTCAATCCCATAGTAGCGATAGAGATTTTGCTGCAATCTATTTGCATCTCCCATGAACCAACAATGCAGGAACTACTTTGCCCTAATTCCCCCTCAGGGAGAGTTCCCAAGGGATGCTCTTATTCACGATTGGCCCCTGGGAATGCTTTAAGCCTTTCCTCCTTTTCTCCTGATACCACAGTTTTTAAAGAAAACGCAACGGTTGAGACGCAAAGTAATCTTCATTGCACCCTATTGGCCTTGCCAAGTCTGGTTCCCCTTTTTTTTGTCCTCACTTAGTTCATCGCTCATGGACTCTGAACCCAACTCCAGGACTGCTGTCTCATCCACTGGGGCTGGTCCATCCCAACCTACCAAGTGTCAGACTGATAGCTTGGTACCTCCACTTCCATAATTGCCAGCAGAGTAATGTTATCTTTCCCAGTACAAAAGATACTTCTGGCTTCCCATAAACTGTCCACCAGGAAAATTTATCATAGTACGTGGAACAGATTTGTAATCTGGTCTCAAGAAAAAGAACTTGACCGCTTTTCAGCCCCGATTAATAGTGTCATCAGGAGATACTCCTGGCTTAGGTTGCAGCCTCTCCCTGATGACATCAAATCAAAACTCCTGGACGCACCCCTGGACAACAAAGATTTATGTGGTACAGCAGCAGCTGACCTCTTCAAGGCCCTTTATGTCAAGGGTAAGGAACTACAGGATCTAAGATGCAGTTTTGTCTTCCTGGTTCCACGCTTTCAAAGAAATTACCCTGCCAAGACCTCCTTTATGAGAAGGCCTGCCAGACGGATGCCAACAAAAAACAAAAAGGATTCCAGGAAACTGCCTTCTTCCAGGTCTGCTCCCTCTACCCTTACTCCCAAACAGCCCTTTTCATTGTAAGCCTGGTAGCCTGTGACTACCAGGCACTACATCCGGACACCCCTCTTTCCATAAGTCTCTCTCGCTCTCTCTCTGTCCTTCCTTGCTTGGAATCAGGTTACTCAGGACTCTTGGGTCCTGTCTATAATAAAGCAGGAATACTTCATGACATGGGAGGCCAAACCTACTCCAGAAGGCATCCCTCATCCTCCTTGAGACCATCTGGTTTTCTTCCCTCAGGTTCAGGAACTCCTTGCACACGGAACGATTCAAGAAGTCCCTACAAATGCAAGAGGAAAGGGGGTTTACCCCAGGAGGTTCACAGTCCTCGGGGGGGGGGGGGGTCCCTGGAGATCAATCTTGGATTTATCCCATCTCAACACCTTCCTCCAAGTTCCCTCCTTTCGGATGTTCACTCTTCCTACCCTTCTTCCTCTGATTCTTCCACAGGCCTTCTTAGTATCCTTTGGTATAAAAGATGCCTACTTACACATCCCAATCCATCCCCTTTTCAGGAAATTCCTCCACTTCTCAGTGGATTCTGCACACTTTCAGTTCTGTGCTTTGCCATTTGGTCTCTCTATGGCCCCAAGAGTGTTTACAAAATGCCTTGCACCAGTCATGGCCTTTGTCAGGTCAAGGGGAATCCAACTCTTCCCCTATCTAGACGATGTCCTGATATAGGCAACGTCAGTTCCAGTGGCCCTGCAACACCTGGATTTCACTATTTCCCTCTTGAGAAGTCTGAGAGTCGCTATAAATCTCAAAAAAAATCATCCTTGGTGCCCACCCAGTATTAGGTGTTCCTGGGATGTCAGATCCTAACAGGGAAAATGATGGCCTGTCTTCCCTCAGAAAAAATTATGGCACTCGTTTCTTATTTCAAAGAAGTACTTCCCCTCAAAGCCATGTTGGCCAGGGAATTTCTCAGACTCCTGGGATTCATGGCCTCCACCATCCCCATGGTACCCCTGGCAAAGTTTCACATGAGAAAGTTCCAGTGGTACTTGAGAACAATCTGAAAGCAACATCTGCATCCCCTGGTGTTCATGGTCCCCATGCTGCCATGCCTTGCCAGGGAACTGAATTGGTGGATAGCCCAGATTCAGGCCAACCCAGGCCTACCCATACAACCCCTGCCCCCCAAGCAGGACAGATGCTTCAGACATGGGGTGGGGAGCAACCTTAGGAGAATGAAGAGTGAGAAACTCATGGACCATTATTCAACAGAAAGACCACATCAATATCAAGGAGATGAGAGCCTTGATACTGGCCCTACAAATCTTCAAAGATCATCTCCTACCAGGCGTGCTGAGGTGGTACATAGACAATACCACTGTGCTGTGGTACATCAACAAATAGGGAGGGTCAGTGTTCTACCTTCTGTGCAGGTTGGCCCTGCAAGCATGGGAAATCACCTTGGAGAGACAAGTCAATATCCAAGCTGTCTACATACCTTCAGCAGACAATGTGATGGCAGATTCTTTAAGCAGTACTATGACTCTTTCTCACGAGTGGATGCTAAATGGGGATGTGTTCCTGGACCTGGTCCATCGATGGGGTATTCCAGATGTGGATCTATTTGCCTTCCCCATGAGTAGGCAGCTTCCAACCTTCTGCTCCAGGGTACCACATCCTGAAGCATGGAGGGTGAATGCTCTCTCATTCCTTTGGAAGGAGATGTACGCTTATGCATCCCCCCCCTTCCCTGTCATACAAAAAGTTCTGTTGAAAATACAGAACAAATTACCTTGAATCTTGTTGGTGACTCCCTATTGGCCAAAGCAGCATTGGTTCCTCCTATTACTGCATCTAGCCAAGGGCAATCACCATAAATTACCCCACAGGATGGAATGCTCACACAGAAGAAGGGAATGCTCTTACACCCCCAACTGTCCACCCTGAACCTTACACTGTGGGTGATAGGGTACTGATTCCCTTCAGACACCTATACACAGAGGACGTGCTTTAGGTTTTGTAGTAGGCCAGAAAACCAACTAAAAGGAAGTCATACCTTTCAAAGTTGAAGAGATTTTCTGTATGGTGTCAGAAACCACTGGCAGTAGAACCTCCAGTAGTATTGTCCTACCTGTGTGATTTGATGAAGTCTGGACTATCTCTTATTGTTCCATGAAGACCCATTTATCTGTCATCTCCGCATGCCTGCCACTCGCACCACCTTTGGCTTCTAGGTTAGAAGTTAAACTTTTCCTGAAAGGGGTTCTGCACCTCAGACCCCCAAGGAAGCCCATTCCCCTCCTTGGGATCTAAATTTTGTTCTGGAGAAGTTGGACACTCCCACCCTTTGAACCAGCCAAAGACTGCTCCCTCCAACACTGTACTTGGAAAACTCTGTACTCTTGGTAGCCATTACATCAGCCAGAAGGGTTTTGGAACTTCAAGCCCTTATGGCCTCTCTATTCCATTTACTGTCTTCCCCAAAGACAGGGTGTGTTTACGTACCAACCTGACCTTCATGCCCAAAGTGGTCAATAGACTGTCCTTGAATCAGGCCACCAACCTTTTTCCCTTCACCCCAAAACCTGGTGGAAAGGGTATTTCATTCCTTAGATGTACGCAGACAACTATGATATTATTTGGCTAAAACCAAACCCATCTGTAAATCAGACAGGCTCTTCATCTTCTACCACCCAAGAGCCCTGGGACATCTTGTTTCCAAGCAAACCATATTCTCTTGGATATCGAAAACCATCTCCTTTTGTTATACAAACCATGACAGAGGGGCTTCCCTTTCCAGTAAAGGCACACTCCACTAGGGCAGTGTCCTCGTCTGGGGCCTTTTTCAAGGGTTTGGATACAGCTGCTATTTTAGAAGCAGCTACATAGTTCTCTGTCCATACCTTCACCAAACACTACAAGTTGGACATCGTTTCTAGAGCTAGAGTGGGGTTTGCCAGAGCCATCTTTCATGGGTTTGTGGAAAATGCTTCTGGTCCTCCACCCAAATCTTAGTACAGGAGCTTTTGCACTTTTCCTTGTGTTATGGATACAGCAGCATATGAATAGAAGGATATAGTATTGTTGTGTAAAATCTTACCATAACTTCAGGTGTCCTTGTCTTCTATATGCTGCTGTATAGTTTCCCACCCTCCCTTCCCCCTCACACTTGCCCGACTCCTGGAGTACCCATTCCGTAGTCGCTGATTCCGGCGACATTCAGTTCTGAGGTAGGTGTGTGCTGACGTCCGTTTTGTACCCGACGTCTTTTCATGACCGACATCCACAGAGAGAAGCGGGACGTCACACTCACCCTAGTGGTCGCATCTGTCTTTTGTAGAATGACCGGACATATGTGAGTCGACCAGAGGCAGACTTCCTTGTGTTATGGATACAGCAGCGTATAGAAGAGAAGGGCATCTAAAGTTATGGTAAGATTTTACATAATACTTTCTTGCCTTTTCAAGCCTGCTGCATCAACAGAACTGAAGTTCTTATCTTGGAATGCTTTGTTTTTAGTAGTCATAACCTGTACTAGGAGAATCTCTGAGCTTGCAAGCTCTTTCTATAAGGCTGTTGTAAACTGCCTTTCTTGGATAGTTTCTATGCATATACTGTTCCTTCTTTCATTGCCTAAGGTCGCCACTTAAATATTACTTTAATTTACCATTGTTGCCCTCATAATATTTTAATAAGGGTGAATACCTATTTTATTTGTATGGATGTGTGTCTGTATATCTTTTATTATGTAAACATGAGAAAATCCATAAGAACGATCTGTTGTTTAGGTCCTTTGACAACAGTGTCTGAGGCAAGAAAGACACTTTCAAGTGTTTTTTGTGACTGGCTTGCTACACCTTTGTACATTATCCAAGGCATATTCTAGCAGGGCTGCTTTCTTATGAAATGCTGCTTTGGAGTGATGTCTGTGGTCACTACTTGACTTTTTCTGAACACTTCTAATAAGCATTACAAGCTGAATGCAACCGCCAGGTCTAGGTGGTCTTTGGGTTCCACAGTTACTAATGGCATATTGTCTTTGGCTAGTCTGCCAAGAGGTTAAGCTTAGGCCTCTCACTCATCAGTTCCTGCTGTGGACGCCCCTCATTATTGTACATAAAAGGGGAAGGTCTTAGCATAGCACTGGATCTGGTGAAAGGAGCTTCATCTTTTGGTAATTTGTTGGGAATGTGCTGCAGGCTTTCAGACTGTTTGACAAATAAAAGTTTTACAGGCTGCCAGGCAGACCCCTCCCCCTATTCAACATGCAGCACAGGTACCTCACACACAATTCTTCTTTGCCACATTTGGCTTTGATATAAAGAAATAGCTGCAGGTGCCATTGTTATGGGGCACTCGGGTGCTGTGGTATTTTTCAAATTTATTCTCAGAGAATGTACATTAGTTTTTCTGGCAGATGGTGCAGAGGATTAAGGCTATGAGCTGCTAACGAGCTATTTCCTGTGGTGTATGGTGTTTATTCCCTCAGCCTTCACTTGCCTACTGTGTGAACTTGAGCAAGTCTGTTAATCCGGTAGTATTTTGGGACAATTGAGAATATGAGCTTGGCTCATTATTGGTCTCTTGGACTGCATGTTTAATTATTGCTTATGAACCTATGAGTTGCTGTAGAATTTTTTAAAGGATTTAACTACAGTGCTCAACAAAAACTTGGAAAATCTTTTCAAGCTTTTGTTTCATTTAAGGCACATTAATTTTTTCAGCATGTCATTCTTCTCAAACTGCCAGCCTCTGCTCTGGTCATTCTTCCTGTCCTTTCTAAACCTAACCCCTTTCTTATAAATAGTAGCTTTAAAAAAAAATGTACATAGAAAAAGTAGAAACCGCCGTCAAATGTAGTGGTATCTGAAACCACTGGACTTTGATCCGTCTTCATCCTTAAGTCACTTTTATCCCAAACTGCTTATTTGGAGGTACTGGTCAGATATCCAATGACTTGACAAAAAGCTCCTTGACACTTGTTGCTGTTTTCACCACCCCACTGATTTTCATTCCACACCTCAACTCTTAGATTATCTGCAGTGGTGGTGCTGCGGTAGTGTTGTTGCCTCACAGTAAGACGCTGTCCGGTTCGATTCTCAGGTAGACCGTCTTCTGCGTGGAGACGTGCGTGAATGGGGGTACCTTCGTTGAAGGTTGTGTGTCAGGGCTGGTAACTCGGCACGTAAAAATCAACTACCAATCATTAGCGGACCGGAGTTCCGCTGTGGCGACCCCTAACCGGGAAAAGCCGAAAGACACAACAATCTCAACTCTTAGATTAGTGAGATCATCCCAAGGAATTCCAGCCATCAGCTGCAAGAAACTGGCTGAGGCCATTAGCTGATTTGGATGGCCTGCCACATTACCCTTGTTCCCTAGGTGCAAGTAGTCACTCCCATCTTTTTCTTCATGTGCTAGTTTTTGACCATCTTTGTACTACTGCCAGTTCCTCCAGGTTTAACTTCTCTTCCTTCAGTGCCTGTTCCTTCTGTGCAGATCTTCCTGAAACCCTGTCCATCAGCCTTGTCACTGGCATTGTATTCTTTTTGGCACAGATGTATTTGATGTGGTCTTTTTGGTATCAGTGGGTATGTCTTTAGCTCTACATTGTTGGTAACTCTGTTACTCCTTTTTCAGTTTTACAGGCATTACTGGTCCCTGTGCTGTTCTTCTTTGGTGTCAGAACTCTTGTCTGGACTGTTCAGTAGGTTATATTATATAGATGTACTTCGTGTTTCACTGTTGCAGTCATCTCACTTGGGTTTGTCTGACTGCAGGTAGCCCTCAGTTGGCCTGAATACCAGAGACTTAGTATTTCTGCGTCGGATGCTGTCGCTCCAGGACTCACGTCAGGTCGTCAGGGGTATAAAAACAGGCAGCCAACGCCATTACATCAGTCTTTATTGCCGAGGAGCCCGAAGCAGAAGGAGTTCGCAAGTGGCTGTCAGCCGCTATCTGAGTTTTCATTTACGAATTGAATCGTCCTGAAGTTATCTAAAGCGAAGTACCCCGTTGGGGATCCTTTTTTCTTGCTCTAACTGATGTCAGAAAAAGTTAATAAATGTCTTGCCTGTGGAAAGCAAATACCACACAGAGATTTTCATTCTTGCTGCATCACCTGTCTAGGCCCAGACCACGAAATACCTTGCTGTTGGTTTTGTGCCTTGTTCAACATTGAACCATTCGTCATCGGGCCCTTATTGTTGGTAAATACTTTGTTCTCGATTTCCATATTCCAAAATGGTTTCGGTAAGCCATCCGACTACCGATGTTCCGAAAATACGTGGAGATAAAGACAGAGACAGACCACACAGGTTCAAAGCTGCTGACAATGCTTCGGTTGAGCTGGTCACCAGTTCGCCGGTACTCAGTGAGGTGCTTTCGCAGCCCCTGATGCCCGCTTCAAGTGGATTTACGGGCCTCTACCGAGACCCGTATGTCGTGAGACTCTTCTTCGACTATGAAACTGGCGGATGTCTCTTCTTTGGATGGGTCCAGAACCGCTGAGCAGGCACCGGCTTCTGAGGAAGTTCTGCATACTACCGATGTTCGACACAAACTGACTACTTCAGTTCTGTCTAAAACTACCGAGTTTCTAAGGCCAAGAGTTTACGCCTAGAAAACCGACGACCAAAGCGCATGCACCTGCTCCCTTGCCACAAAATAAAATGCTTAGAATGGCAGAAGACCTTATTATGCTGATTAGGGGAAGTCAGCGTTCCCCTGCTAAGAGAAAAAAGAAACCAGTCCCCAGCAGCTTCAACAGATCAAGAGTCCGACGACTCAGAGGTTTCTGATTATGAAGACATGCCCTTATCTGCTTATGAGGATTCTGATGCAGAGGAATCCATTCCCTCTGCCTCTCCTCCAGAGGATTTCTCTTTTGGTGAAACCTTACATACTTTAAGAGAGCATTTCCACTGGGAATGCCAAGACTATCCTCAGTCCAAAAAGAGATTTGGAGAATTTCTAGACTTGCCACAACATAGGCCTTTAGCAATACCACCAGTCCTGGAAGTTGTTAATGATATCTTTATGCAATCTAGTCTTACTCCTGATACTTTACTCCCTGCCCCTAGGAAACCAGACAGGTACTACAGAGTACCTGACTCTCACAAATTTTTTTTCAAAAATCCTACTGCTGACCCAGAGATGATTTCCCAGGGGCTTAAAGGTATCAAGGCAACTACAGCTAAGAATCCCACCCCTTTCAAACAGGGATTCCAGAGCTTTGGACAGATGGGGTAAGAAAGTATATACCTCTACAACTGTTGGCATAAGGGCTTTGAATTGTCAGTTTCACATGACGAAGTACCAACAGCATATTATGGAACTTGTTAAGCAAAAAATAGCTGCCTTTACAGACTGTGCAGAAAATAAAGAATTGCAAGAGCTTATGCATTCTGCAAGCCAAGTCAGCAAGCATACATTGGAGTGTGGCTTCTAGAAGCATCTTGCAGAGTAGCAGTCACTGGTTCTGTACTGAGAAGGCATGCTTGGCTTAAGGAGCAGACCTTGCCAGATCATGTCAAATCCAAGTTATTAGACGCTCCTTTGAACAAGGACAATCTGTTTGGCTCCAAAGCAGAAGAGGTTCTTGAAAAGATGGAAGAAAAAGCTAAATCTATGCAGACAGTCAAAGAATTCTTGCAAGTACAGCCTCCTAGATTCAGTAGGCATTGCCCCTCGAAACATTGGTCCTTTCCAGCCCCCTCAAGGCCATCTCAAACTAGACCCAGGGGAAACAGAACCCCCCCCCAGACTACAGTCTCAGGGTATGCAGAGATCTAAGCAATGGAGTGCCTCCACCTCTAAAGCAGGGAGTGCTAAACCACCCCCTTACGGAAAACATTCACAGTGACTTCTCAACTCCACCCCCTCCTCTGCCCAACTGCTTGTGCCCCTAGGAGGAAAACTTGCCCTTCATGCAAAAAACTGGATTCCCATCACCAAAGACCGTTGGGTCCTCAACATTGTATCCCAGGGGTACAAATTTCACTTCCACTCACTGCCATCCCCAAAAGGGTTCCCATACCTCCCTCTAAATCAGTGGGCAGAGGCTCAAAACCAAGTCCATTCCCTGCTCTTTATAAGGGCAATTCAACCGGTTCCTGCGGAACAGATAGGTCAAGGATTCTATTCCAGACTTTTCTTGGTACCCAGAAAAGGGGGCACTTGGCACCCAATCCTAGATCTTTCAATTCTCAACACCTTCCCAGTGGTACCAAAAATCAGAATGCTCACCCTGCAGCAGCTTCTACCTATGCTAGCCAAAGATGCCTGGTTAGTCACCCTAGACTTAAAAGAAGCCTATCTGCACAACCCTGTAAAGGAGTCATGCTGAAAATATCTATGCTTCAGGGCAGGATCTATGCATTATCAGTTCTCTGCACTTCCCTTTGGCTTATCCACTGCTCCCAGAGTATTCACAAAATGCCTGGCTCCAGCCATTACTTACTGCAGACAGAGAAATATTCAAATTTACCCATACTTGGACGACTGCCTGATTCAGGCAGACAGTCAGGAAATGCTGTTGCAGCACCTGACATTTGTAAAAAAAAAAAAACTACTAACCTTTCTGTGGTACACCATCAATGAAAAGAAATCAAAACTAGCCCCCAGTCAAAAGATTGTATTCCTGGGAGCAAGCTTGGACACAGCATCCCAGATGGCATTCCTCACTCCAGAAAAACAAGCCTGTCTGACAGGCTGTTTTACTCAAATGGCCACCAGAACCCAGCTATCCACAAGGAAAATCCTGCAAGCCCTAGGGTTCATGGCCTCATGCATCCTACTAATTCCATATGCCAGACTGCATATGAGGAAACTTCAGTGGTACGTAAAAAGTCTTTGGTGCCAACATTCTCAGGACCTGGAAACTGTCATTCCCATAATACCCTGTCTATGGACAGAGTTTCTTTGGTGGGCAGCAGCATGCAACCACAACAAAGGACTGCCCTTTACCCAATCCCATGCCACCCAGACCCTAACCACAGACGCATCAGACTGTGCCGGGGGGGGGGGGCACACATGGATGGTAAGTGCATTCAGGACCACTGGAGCCCTAGTCAAATGCATCTGCACATCAACCAGAAAGAGATGCTAGCTGTGCAGCGCACTCTGACTGCTTTCAGATCTCTACTCTCACCAGGACACCTGCTAATAAAAACAGGCAACACCACAGTTATGTGGTACTTCAACAAGCAGGGTCAACCCACTCTTACCCACTCTGCAGGGCTAGCCATGGCCCTGTGGAACACGGCCTTGGCCATGCAGGTACATCTGCAAGCTCAATTTCTGCCAGGCAAACAAAACTCACTGGCAGACGATTTAAGCAGAAATCTCCTAGACCCACACGAGTGGTAACTAGAATCACGCACCTTCAACCACCTGATTCAGAAATGGGGGACACCACTTTGCCTCCCCCTGCAATTACCAGCTCAGAAGATTCTGCACCAGGACACCTCACAGCAGGGCCTGGAAAGTGGATGCCCTATCCTTCTAGTGGGTAAATCTCCCAATCTATGCCTTTCCCTCTCTGCCCCTCCTGTCAAGAGTATTGCTCAAGATAAGACAGGACAGACCAAGGACAGACCAAGGACAATTCTGATAGCCCTGGACTGGCCACGCGAACACTGGTACCCACACCTGCGAAGCCTGTCACCGGTGCCACCCTGGCACCTACACCAGAACCCAACCCTGCTCTCTCAGCAGGTGGGACAAATCTTGCATACGCAACTGCAAACCCTAAATCTTGCAGCCTGGCTTATTTCTTGAATTCTTCCCCCAGTAACCAGCCTAAACAAGCAGGTGCTGTATGTCATCCTTGAAGCCAGAAGACCCAGTACAAGGAAAACCCTATGCTGATAAGTGGAAAAGGTACTGCTCCTGTATTCAGTCTAAAGGTGAGGACACAACTCTGCCCTCCCTGCCTCTAATCCTGGATTACCTAGCAGATCTACTCCACAGAGGCCTATCCTTCTCCTCCATTAAGATCCATGCCTCTGCCATTTTGGCTCATTACAACACTGAGCCAAGCCACCTCTCTTCTTTCCCCCCTCTTATCAGACAGTTCCTGAGAGGGGCAAACAACTTAAGGCCAGCAAGGAGACCACCCACCCCTGCTTGGGACCTTAACTTTGTACTAGAAAAGCTCACTCTACCCCCCTCTGAGCCTGCAGCATCAGCAGAGTTAAAATTCCTCTCTTGGAAAACAGCAATGCTTCTGGCCATCACTTCAGCTAGAAGAGTGTCTGAGCTACAAGCACTTATGGCTGTGGAACCCTTCATTATTTTCCATACTGACAGGGTTTCCCTCAGAACTAACCCTTCCTTTATGTCTAAAGTGGTGTCCAGTGCGGCTCTCAACTAATCTATCCATTTGCCTACCTTCTTCCCTAATCTTCAAAATAAAGGGGAAAGGATCCTGCACTCCTTGGATGTGCACAGACAGCTCAGATTCTACCTTGATATGACTAAGTCCTTCAGAAAATCTGACCAGTTACTAGTCAGCTTTGCAACAGGGGCAGAGGGCAAGGCCATTTCAAAGCAAACAGTTTCCAAATGGCTAGCACATTGCATCCATTTCTGCTACAAGCACCATGGGAAACCAACCCCTCAGGGGGTCAGAACACATTCCACTAGGGCAACTTCTACCTCTACAGCATTCCTCAGGGGAGTCCCTACCAGGGACATACTGGAAGCTGCTACCTGGAGTTCTGTTCACACCTTCACCAAGCATTACCAGCTGCCTATCTTTTCCAAATCCAGGGCAGGTTTTGCAACAGCAGTCCTGCAAGGCATTCTAGCCAGCCCTAACTCTTCTTGACTGCCTCCACCCTTCTTCAGCTTTGGGAATCTACCCAAGTGTGATGACTGCAACAGTGAAACATGAAGAACATGGTACAGTTGTGTACACTTGCCATAAATGTAGATGTTCAAGTGTATTCACTGTTGCAGTCCTGGTTTCCATCTCTCCAGCCCCCTAGTTTCTCTCTCTCTCTCTCTCTCTCTCTCTAAACTCTCGATGCCTTTTAATAACCCCCCCCCCCTTTTCAGGGGTATTGGTATTTACTTTTTACTGGTGGTGTTTTCCCCCACCATAACTTAGCTCCCTGTTGGGGGGCTCCTGACATTTGGGGCAAGAAAAACTGATGTAATGGCGTCGGCTGCTTGTTTTTATACCCCTAACAACCTGACATCAGTCCTGGAGCAACAGTGTCTGACACAGAAATACTAAGTCTATGCTGTTCAGGCCGACTGAGGGCTACCTCCAGGCAGATAACCCAAGTGTGATGACTGCAACAGTGAAGACACTCGAACAGCTACATTTATGGTAAGTGTACACAACTGTACTTTCATTCGTCCATTAAGGAACTTTCAGTGCCCGATGCAGGACTGTGTTGTACATTTAGGTAGGCTTAGCAACCCACCCCTGTGGCAACCCTCATAGCTGTTGTTCCACAGTTATGTCTTTTATTCTTCCATCAGCAAAAAGGACTGTGGAGTCTTCAGATCATGAAGCTGGAAGAGAGGCCCCACCAAAAAAAGTCAAAGCATTTAGAACTGCATTTGGACTTCTCTGAGGTTGACTTGGTCCATGAGGAGGCAGCCAGCTTCTTCCCTTCCCTGTATACCATATTTTAAGAGTTCCTCAAAATAATGTTAGGGTAGAGCAGGGGCTGTCTCAGGTTCCATCTGTTCAGTGTAGGCATACTGCAGCGGGCCTGCTTTTCAACTTTCAAATCCTCCTGGGTGGTCCATGAGTAGGTAGGAGCTCCTGTGCCACCACCCGTTCCTGCAGTGCTGAAGGTATTTTTTATGCTTTTGCATCCACTTCTTTGCCTGACTACTGGCCACCTAAGAGGTCTGATAAGTTTTACAAAGTGCCTTCCAAACTATTACGTGCTGCTAATGTTTTGCTTTCAGACAGAGACAGTAGGGCCGTGGACAGATGTGGAAAGAATTTATTCACTTCTGCCACTCTGGCCTTCAGGGCGTTTAATTACTAAACCCAAATGACAAAACATCTGTTGTCTGTTCTTGGTGAATGGAACAAGACTTTGACTAACCTTGAGGTTTCTGAAAATAAACAGAAGGCTATTTCTATGGTAAGCTAGGCTACTCAAGTGGCTGGTCATACCATCAAATGTAGTTATGATGCAGTGGAAGGTTCTTCCAGGGCAGTTGTTACTGGATCTGTCATCAGAATATTTGCATGGTTTCATTCCTGAGGCTGTCAAACCTGAGCTTTGTCTTTAACAGGTACCTGCTCATTGGTCTTATCGCAGACCTGCTCAGATCACTTTCCTGGTATCAAAGGAACTGTTTGACTAAACCTATTGCCCTCGCACATGTAGAACCAAAGTCTGCAGAGAAAGGCAGGAAAATGACAGGAAAAAAATTTCAAGACAGACCTATAAGACACTCCAAGTCTGAGAAACCTCCAATTTTTAGACATACCTGACTGCTCTGCCACCTTCTTTCTCCCCTCAGCCTATCCACTCCCCTTTCAAAAAGCTAAACCTCTTCCTTTTCAGCTTGGCTGATTATCACTTCAAGTAGGTGGATTTTTTCTGTTATTCAGCAAGGCTACAAAATAACTTGAAAGGAAATTCTACCCTTCCCGGTTATTCCACCTCCTCCTGCCACCCAGTTGCACCCTCTCCCTCTTGTTTTGCAGGGTCTCTGCTATTCCAGGTTTTTCCTGGTACCCAGAAAAGGAGGACACTGGAGACCCATTCTGGACTTGTTTCACCTGAATACTTTTTTTGTAAGGTATCTTCTTTCAAAATGTTTTACCTTCAAATTATTCTCCTCTTCATCTTACTGCAGGCTTTTTTAGCTTATTTAGATCTGAAAGATGCTCAACTTCACTTTCCCATTCACCATTCTAACAGGAAGATGTTCATCGTGTTTCACTGTTGCAGTCATTACTCTTGGGTGATCCTGCTGGCAGGCTACCCGCAGTCGGCCTGAATTCCAAAGTCCTGGTCTAGCGTCGGTTGCTGTCGCCTCTTCCCTGACGTCAGTGCACCAGGGGTATAAAAGATGCAGCCGATGCCATTTTCTTCAGTCTTTCTTGCCGCGCGGTGCCCGAAGCAAAAGCAGTTCGCAAGTGCCGGTCGGTCGACTCCTGAGATTTTCAAATCCGAATTTCAGAACCGAAGTCTTCATTAAAGCTAAGTACCCCGTTGGGGAAACTTTTTTCTTGCTCCAGACCGATGTCAGAAAAAGTTAACAGTTGTATTTCTTGTGGGAAGCAAATACCTCATAAGGATTTTCACTCTTACTGTATTCCTTGCCTAGGCCCTGACCACAACGTTGCTAGCTGTCAGTTTTGTGCTAGATTTAACCAATGCACTATTAAGCGTCGGTTCGATTTTGCATTTCATTATTTTGGCCGAAGGTTTAATTACATAATGCTGTCGGAACAGCCGACGACCGGAGTTTACAACAAACGCAAGGACAAGGAAAATTATAGGCATCCGAGGTCCAAAACCGACGACGAGGCCTCCGTTAGGCCAGTCGCCGGTTCGCTGGTTCTCAGTGAGGCGCTTTTGCAGCCGCTGGCACCCGCAACCTCAGAGCCACAGGCCGCTTCCGACACCCACGTGGAGGCGACTGGGCCTCTGGATACTCAAGGTATTGGACACTCAGAAATCATTCCCTCAGATGGGTCCGGAGCCACTGAGCAGGCATCGGCTTCTGAGGGTGTCTTCAGATTTACACAGTTATATGTTAAACCATCTTCAGCTTCAAAGACTAAAGCAGCTCTAAAGACAAAGAAACAAGTACAGCATTCTCCTACTCAGACTTCCATGCCTAAAAAACAGATGCTTAAAATGGGCGAAGACCTAATTACTTTGATCAGGGGTTCCCATCCCCCTCCTGATAAGAGACCTAGGCAAGAGACAGAATATGATTCTTCTGATCAGGTTTCTATTTCCTCTGATTCCTCTTCTGAACAGGGTTATTCTATTCCTCCCTATGAAGATTCTGATGCTGAAGAATCCATTCCTTCAGCCTGTCCTCCTGAGGATTATTCTTTTGGGGAAACCCTGCACACCCTGAGGGAGCATTTCCACTGGGAGAGCCAAGATTACTCAGAATCTGAGAAAAGGCTCGGAGACTTTCTGCTTCTACCTCAGCACAGACCCTTGGCTATTCCACCTGTTGTAGACATTGTAGATGATGTATTTTCAGAGTCTGGCCTGTCCCCTGACTCTTTACCCCCTGCGCCTGCTAAGCCAGACAGATACTACAGGGTCCCAGATTCTCATAAATTCCTATATAAAAACCCCGCTGCTGACCCAGAAACTGTATCTCAGGGTCCCAAAGGGGTCAAAGCTTCCACTGCAAAAAACCCTGTCCCCTCTGATAGGGATTTTAGGGCACTGGACAGATGGGGGAAAAAAGTTTACACTTCTGCTACCTTGGCTGTAAGGGCTTTAAATAGTCAGTTTCATATACTTAAATATCAGCAATACTTAATGTCACTGCTTAAACAGAAAATGTTCTGAAATTCTGAAATGCTCAGAGAAAATTAAATGCAGGATTTATTGCATGCAGCTGAACAAGTGGGAAAGCATACTTTGCAATGTGGTTATGGTTCACTGGAGGCCTCTTGCAGGGCCGCTGTTACAGGTTCCGTTATTAGAAGGCATGCTTGGTTAAAGGAACCGAATCTGCCTGATCATGTTAAAGCAAAATTATTAGATGCTCCATTACAGCATGATACTTTGTTTGGTGTTAAGGCAGAAGAGGTGTTAAAGAAAATGGAGGATAAAGCGAAATCCATGCAGACAGTTAAGGATTTCTTACAGGTACAGCCACCCAGATTTAGCAGGAACTAGCCTTCAAAAAAATTGGTCCTTTCCAGTGTCAGACAGGCCACAAAGAGGCAGATACAGATGTCCTAGAGGCAGATCTCAGCCCCAAGGCTCATACAGGCGTAAACAATGCAGTGCTCCTACCTCCAAAAGCGGAGAAGACAAATCACAACCTTACAGGAAACAGTCCCAATGACTTTCCTCTGCCAGATCCAAGCACTTTTCTTTTGGCAGCCCCCTTAGTGGGAAAACTAGTACTTTTTTCACCAAATTGGCAAATGATTACCCAAGACAAATGGGTCTTGAACATAGTGTCCCAGGGCTACAGGTTCCATTTTCACACCCTACCAAGGGCAAAAGGTATGCCAGACCTGCCACACAATCACTGGACAGAGGCACAAAAGCAAATTACAGCCCTCATGGACATGAGGTCCATTCAACAAGTAACCACAACATTTATTTATTTTTTATTTATTTTACATTTGTTAACCGGGCTAGTCTAGCTGGATTAATGTCCATTTTCAGTAGAGGCCCGAGGAGAAAAGCTCCACTATAAGCACTAACAGTACATACAAGACAAAAATACACAATATGAAGGATGCAAGATATACTTATTAAATAGTGTCATATAAAGTTTGACAAAATCCATAAGTTATTCAATAGATAGTACCATAGATAGTATAGGGAAAAACATTTTCAGCACTGTCCTTACAGGGAGAGGCACAGGGTTTAAGGAAGAAAAGAAAGAGAGTGGTGAGAAGTACAGCATAAAAGGATTAATCAGGATTGCTGCAGGGGCATAACCAATGGATTTTCAGATGTTTTCTGAGATTTTGTTTAAAATGACAACAAGAGCAGGGGCAAGGATTTTACTCGAGACTTTTCTTTGTGCCCAGAAAGGACAAAACCTGGAGAACCAATACTGGACCTGTCTATACTAAACACGTTTCTGGAAGTTCCAAAATTCAAGATGTTGACTCTACAGCAGCTACTGCCCATGCTGGGCAAGAAGGCTTGGCTCGTAACTTTGGACTTGAGGCATACCTGTGTGTTCCATTCAGACAATCTTGCAGAAGATACCTCAGATTCATAGCTGGCTCAATGCACTACCAATTCTCTGCACTGCCCTTTGGCTTGTCTGCTGCGCCCAGGGTCTTCACAAAATGCCTGGCACCAGTAATTGCATTTGCAGACAAAGAGGAATTCAAATATATCCCTACTTGGACGACTGCCTTATTCAAGCAGAGAACAAAGACATTCTTCTAAAGCATCTGGCGTTTGTAAAAAGATTACTAATTTGCCTAGGGTACACAATAAATGAAAATAAATCAAAACTAGTGCTCTCTCAAGAGATAATATTCCTGGGTGCAAGTTTACATACAACTGCCCAGATGGCTTATCTCACGCCAGACAAAGGCAACTGATTTCTTACTTCAAACAGTTGGCAACAAAGACCCAGTTATCTGCAAGGAAAATCCTGCAGGCCTTGAGCTTCATGGCATCCTGCATTCTACTAATTCCATATGCCAGACTGCATATGAGGAAACTACAATGGTATCTAAAAAGTGTTTGGACTCAGCATTGCCACAGCCTGGAGACAGTAATTACCCTCATTCCCTGCCTACAACAGGAGTTTCGATGGTGGGCACAGGCCTGTCACCACAACAAGGGTCTGCCATTCACTCTACCCACAGCCAGACAGACACTGACAACAGATGCATCACATTATGCCTGGGGGGCCTATATGGCAGGAAAATGTATTCAGGGCACATGGCCTGCAAGCCAGATGCATCTTCATATCAATCAAAAAGAGATGCTAGCTCTTCAGAATGCCCTGACAGCCTTCAAGGATCTACTTCATCCAGGATAGCTACTGATAAAGACGGACAATACTACGGTCATGTGGTACATAAACACGCAGGGAGACACACATTCCTACCCCCTCTGCAGACAAGCAATGACCTTGTAGGACACAGCATTGACTTATCAAGTTCACCTGCAAGTACAATTCCTGCCAGGAAAAGTAAATACTCTGGCAGACGAACTAAGCAGAAACCTCATGGATCCCCACGAGTCAAAAATGGATCCCCAAGTATTCAGTATGATAACAAGGAAATGGGGATGCCCAGACATAGATCTATTTGCCTCCCCTCACAACTGCCAATTACAGAGATTTTGCACAAGGATTTATCACAAACAAGCATGGAGAGTGGACGCCCTATCCTTCAGCTGGAAAACCCTAACAGTATATGCCTTTCCTCCACTGCCTCTCCTTCCCAAGGTACTCCTAAAGGTCAGACAAGAGAAGCCAGAAATTATAGAAATTATACTGATTGCTCCAGACTGGCCACGCCAGCACTGGTACCCAATCCTAAAGAGCTTGTCTCAAGGTCCAGCATGGATATTGCCTCAAAGTTCTCACATGCTGACCCAACAAAACAATCAGATCCTGCACAGCCAACTCAGGACCTTAAATCTGGCAGCATGGCGGATAATGTAGCCATTCAGAACACTCCCCTTTCAAAAGCTGTTATGGATGTTATCTTGGAGGCCAGGAGGCCCAGTACCAGAAAATCTTATGCAGAAAAATGGAAGAGATTCTGTGCTTGGAACCAGGAACAAGGCATTGACACGTATGTACCAAATATTCCTCAGATTTTACAATACCTAACTGAGATGCGGGACAAAGGCCTTTCCTTTTCATCAATTAAGATTCATGCCTCTGCCATTTCAGCCCATTACAATACGGAACTGCCTATCTTTTCTCATCCTTTAATAAGGCAGTACCTCACAGGGGCCAAAAACATCAGGCCTCCAAGGAGAGCACCAATTCCAGCATGGGACCTCAATTATGTCTTGAAAAAACTCACACTGCCTCCTTTTGAACCAGCCTCAACAGCTAATATAAAATTATTATCCTGGAAAACAGCTCTGCTCCTAGCAATAACCTCTGCAAGACGAGTCTCGGAGTTACAAGCACTCATGTGGAACCTTTTATCATTTTTCATCCAGACAGGGTTTCTCTGAGGATAAACCCAACATTTATGCCTAAGGTGGTGTCCAGTGTGGCCCTCACCCAAACCATTCACTTGCCTACCTTTTATCCAAACCCACAGAACAAGGGTGAGAAAATTCTGTATTCTTTGGACATAAACAGACAGCTACGCTTCTACTTGGACAGAACTAAAGCTTTCAGAAAGACTGAGCAACCTTTAGTGTCATATGCTGCAGGGGTCACCAGGAAATGCTATCTCAAAACAGACTGTTTCTAAATGGATAGGTCATTGCATCCGTTTCTGCTATTCTCAGCATGGCAAATCAGTGCCTAAGGGCATTAGGCCTCATTCTACCAGAGCAGCAGCCACTTCAGCAGCCTTCCTCAGAGGAGTACCAACCAAAGACATCCTAGAGGCTGCAACTTGGAGTTCAGTGCACACTTTTGCTAACCACTACCACTTACCTCTTTACTCTAAATCCAGAGCAAGCTTTGCCACTGCAGTTCTGCAGGGCCTCATAGCCTCTCCTAATCCTATTTAGCTCAGCCACCCATCCTCAGCTTTGGGATTCAACCCAAGAGTAATGGCTGCAACAGTGAAACACGATGAACATAGTACAGTTGTGTACCTACCATAAATGTAGATGTTCGAGTGTATTCACTGTTGCAGTCCGGGTTACCCTCCCACTGTCCCCCTTTTTTTTGCTGTGGTTTATCTGTACTTCTCTATTCTATACAACCTATGTGGTGTATTTGCTTGTAGATGAAGGAAATGTTTCTTTACTGCATGTATGTTTATTGGCATCATATATTTAGCCTACCCTTTTGGGGGCACCTGACATCTGGCTCAAGAAAAACTGAAGAAAATGGCGTCGGCTGCATCTTTTATACCCCTGGCGCACTGATGTCAGGGAAGAGGCAACAGCAAAACCGACGCCGGACCAGGACTTTGGAATTCAGGCCGACTGTGGGTAGTCTGCCAGCAGGATAACCCAAGAGTAATGACTGCAACAGTGAATACACTCGAATATCTACATTTATGGTAGGTACACAACTGTACTTTCCTCAGTCCTCTGCTTATTTTTCACTGTTTTACTTCTCTGTTTTGCCATTTGATGTATTCGCAACCCTCAGGGTTTTCACAAAGTGCCTAGGTGCAGAAATTGCCTTTTGCAGAACTTAAGGAGTTCGTATATTCCCATAACTTGAATACCTTCTATACAGGCAGCCTCTCAGAAAAGCTTGTTAAAGCATCTCAACTTTGCCATGTCCTTACTACAGAAGCTGGGCTTCATGATGCTTGTAAACATTTTATCTCCCATACTTTCCACTTATACCCATGTCTCTAAGTTTCTGTCCCAGAAACTAGCTTTTTACATTCCCCTTTGGTAACAGATTGCTCTGAAGTAGTTTACTTCATTTGGTCTTCAACCTGTGGGTTATGGATCCATATCGGATCCGAGCCAGCAACTTCTACTAGCATCAGCTCCGAGCGCAAAACTCCTTCCCTTACCCATAGTACATCTCCACTTTCTTTCATCCCAAGATCTTGTTTGCCGCGAATAGCTTTAGCATCGTGTGTCTTGAGCTCCAACTGTTCAAGTGGGTAAAACCTTCATGAGTAACTTTTTCTCTAAAACATTTTGTCAGTTAGTGTAGGTCCCCTTTCTCTTCCCCTCGCTTGATGTGTCAAGTTTTAGTGTTTTAGGATAGTTAGAGTAGTTGATACTGTTGTGTAGGTTGTAGCTTCCCCTGCCCCCCTCAGTGTTTCCTCTATATACGAGTGTGGTGAATGGGTGTGTGTGTTAGTTATAAAGTATCTGCCTGTTTTTTTCTTAAGGCATCTTTCTACTGTTTTAGTATGACTGAAAAGCTTGTTTTCAAACGTTGCACAGTGTGTGGCCATAAGTTACCCCCTGCGGATGGCCACACTCTGTGTGTTTTGTGCTTGGGCGTGACCCATCTGAGTGTGGACCACAACATATGTGCGGGCTTCATCCCCCGCGCCATAAAAGATAGAAAGGCCAAGTTGGCCTTCAATGGCCTTCTTCCTCCTTCAGACTCTCCCTGGAGCCAGAGGAGACACGTCCAGCTTCTCGGGCCTCAATGCCCCGACCCACCAGGTCGGCGTCTGTGGCCTCGTCGCGGTCCACCCTGTCTTTATCTGACATGGATCTGGATAAAATGATGAGGCGATATATCTGTACACAGATCAGATGGGGTTCTTACCAGCCCCCCCCCTCCTTCAGGAGGGGGGAGCTCGCTTCCCTTTTTCCATCCTATATCTCCTTTTCCGATCTGACCTTCGGGCTTGGAGTACTCTGATCCGAGGTTGGCTTTGGTCAGGGGGTCTGTGCCGACTGTACCTGCTTCCTCGACACCGACAGCTACCTGGAGTGTTTCGGATCTGACCAACTTGGATCTGAGCCACTCTCAGAACCGGAGCTTGGGTGTCTGATCCGAGGGAGTACAACATTTTTCATCAGCTCCAACTTTGTTGGGCCAGGTTTCCTCCCTTGGAGCTCCGCCCACCTCGAGCCCGTCTCCTATTCTCTCATTGGACCCAGGGAGATCAGCCTCCTTATTGGTTTCTCAGGAGGTTCGCTTTCCTTCGGCATTCGACGTGGTAGAAAGGGTTCTCTCTGCCGGATTGAGACCCCTGACTGCCCCCTCTGCTCTGTCTATGGTCCCCATCATTTTATCAGATGCAGAGCCCATGCTCGAAAAGCCCCAGACGGTTCCTCCCGAGGAGCCAAGTGGCTTGCGAGCTCCCCCCTGGAGAGCTCCACCGGAGAGGTACCTCGCAAGCATATGTGCAAGAGGAGGCACTTAGACCCCCCCCCCCCGAGTTCCTCACCGAGGACACAGACTTAGATGATGGTGAGGGTTTCCCTAGGTCACCTCCCAAGGCTGTCTCCTTTGGAGACATCATGGAGATCCTGCACCAGTGGAGAGGTTGGTCTGCCCCCACACCTTCTTCTGATGAGTCTGTGTTCCTGGAGGCTTTCGGCATGGGCCCATCTACTTCCTGGGTGTCCCCTCCCACGGATCCTTTGGTGGATCTGGTCACCTCGCGGGCATAGAAGAAACCGGAAACCATGGAACCTATCCCAAAAAGACCTGATAAGATCCTAAGCCACCCCCCATAGACATACCAGCTTGGAATAAGGGCTCCCTCGTAGATGCCATGGTGGTAGCAGCAGCCACCAAGAAGGAACTTGCTCAGGAGAGTTCCTCGGTCCACCCTCCTGACCGAGAGTCGCAAATGATGGACCGTCTAGGGAAGGGGGTGTATGCTTCAGCTACCTTTTCGATTAGGGCACTGAACTACTTGGCCCATGTCACCAGACTCCAACGCGACCTGGTAAAGGTGCTGGAGGAGTCTCCCCCCAAGTCTGTGTCGTAGGAGGACAAGACTTCGTTCTCTGTGAGGATGGCCACTTTAAAAGTGGTATCTGACACATCCATGCGACTCCTCTCACATGCTACGGAAGGAGCAGCTAGGGCGGCTGGGTCCGGCGTGTCCATGAAGTGCAACGCCTGGTTCAGGTTATGTCGATTTTCCGAACCCTTCAAGGCTTCTTTTGCCAATGCCCCTTTTGATGGCTCTACATTCTTTGGTAAGACTGTCAAGGAGACATTAGTCCAGAGTGAGAAGGACGGGAAGACACTGTCTGCTGTTGGGATCTGCTTCTCTAACCCTCAAAGGTCCTTTTCACGGAACCAGAGAGGGCAAAAGATGTGTTTCCGGAAGTCACAGTATTCCCGAGACACTCAGGGCTCTTCTTCTCCCAGAGGCATAGGGGACAGAATGGACGCCGGCCCAGAGGCAGAGGGGATCCTAGGAATTTTGGGGCTCCAGAACCTTTCTCGGACAGAAGCGGGCAGCAACTCTGAGGGGTTGCCCGACTGCTCTACTCTGGAGGCAGTCAGGGGCGATTGTCCTTGCACCTAGCGGCATGGGAATCAATAACAACGGACCGCTGGGTGCTTCAAATCATATCTAGAGGATACTCTATCCCCTTCGTGGGTTCCCCCAAATCTTCCAGACACCTCCTGGACGTATTACCCACGCAAAGGGAGGCAGCAGCACAGGAAATTTCCAAGCTGCTAGAAAAACGAGCCATCGAAACCATCCCCACAGATCAGTCCAGATCGGGCTTCTACTCCACGTTCTTTTTGGTGCCAAAGAAAATGAAGAACTTAAGGCCCATTCTGGACCTCTCTACCCTGAACCTATCAGTTGCCAAAGAGAAGTTCCGGATGGTCACATTACAGTCCATCATACCGTACCTGCAAGAGAGTGACTGGATGTGCTCGTTAGACCTTCAGGATGCTTACTATCACATAAAAATGCGCAGAAGCTCCAGGAGGTTCCTCTACTTCCAGCTAGGAGTTGATCATTACCAATTTCAAGCCTTACCCTTTGGTCTCACCACAGCCCTCCGGGTGTTTACCAAAGTGATGGCAGTGGCAGCGGCTCACCTGAGGCTTCAGGGGATTCAGGTCTATCTGTACCTGGACAATTAGCTCCTAACTGCCCCCACCAGGCATCTACTCTCTCAAACCAGGGATTATTTCCTGAGTCTTGCCCTGCATTTGGGGATCACAATCAACGCATCCAAATCTCTCCTACAGGTGAATAGACTACATTGGTGCCAGGATAGATCTTCAATGCAAATTCTTCATGACCTTGGAGAGAGTTCAAAACCTGAGGATGCATGTTTCCCTGATCTACCACTCTCATCTCCCAATGGCAGATTTGGTGTTTGGCAGCGACCATAACTCTTCTCGTGTGCCCGGTTGCACATGAGAATTCTACAGTGGACTCTAGCTGTACAATGGTCCCTGTTGGAACTATCCAATCCAACTCAGTCGAGTCTGTCGGTCGTCCCGCATATAGTGGATGTGCTCTCCGGACATTTTGGAGGGACGACCTTTTGTTCCAACCCCGGCCCAAACCACAGTGACCACGGATGCCTCCCAACTCGGGTGGGGGAGCATTGTTCGGGCAGGACAGTCCGAGGCCTGTGATCCCCCATAGAGACCAACTTGCACATAAATGTTTTAGAGATGAGGGTGGTCCATCTAGCGTTGCAGGCCCTTCATACCTTTCTTCCTCTGGGAACGATTGCTATTTAGTCAGACAATATGTCAGTGGTCTGGTATATCAACAAACAGGGAGGGACCTGATCTTACACCCTTTGTCGCGAGGCCATGAGAGTGTGGGAATGGGTGATCTCCACCGGTCGCTTTCTCATCGCAATGCACATTTCAGGACGGTCCAACAGTCTAGCGGACAGGCTAAGTCGGACCATTCTGATGCCTTACGAATGGACTCTGAAGCTGTCAGTAGCGGAACAGATATTCAGCGCGTGGAGTCAACCTTGCTGTGATCTCTTTGCATCTCCTTCCAATGTGAAGTGCAGCAAGTTTTTCACTCTGAACCCCCTGCCGGGGGAGTTCCCCAGAGATGCTCTAGTTCATGCTTGGCGTCCTGGTCTTCTGTATGCTTACCCACCAATACCTCTCATTCCGAGGTTTCTACAGAAAGCTCGACGACTAGGGAGCAAAGTGATCCTCATTGCCCCATTATGGCCTCGCCAGGTATGATTTCCCTTCCTTTGGTCTCCTCTTCTGGCTCCGTCTTGGATCCCAGATCCCATTCAAGATCTAATTTCACACCCTTCGGGGGTGCCTCATCCGAATCTGGGCAGCCTGAATCTCACAGCTTGGATGCTCCAGTTCCCGAGATTGCTAGGACTCCTGGACTATCCTCCTCAGTTAGATCTATTCTGGTGGCTGCTCATAAGTCTTTGACCAGGAAGGTTTATCTTAGCAAGTGGAAACGCTTTTCCTTTTGGACCTCTCAAAGGAGATTAGACCCTTTCACGGCTCCTATTTCCGCCATTCTTGATTTTCTAGCTGATATTTTTCAACAGAGAACTAGTTTTTCTACTGTCAAAGTTCAGTTGGCTGCCGTCTCTCATTTTCACGTGGGCGAGAATTCTGCCTCTTTAGCCTCTTCCAGACTGTGTAAAGCCTTTGTCAAAGGCACCTTTTTGTTACGCCCCCCCAGTCAAAGATCCTGTTCCCCCATGGGACCTTACTAAGGTTCTTCAAGCTTTGGTCGCTCCGCCTTTCGAGCCTGCCGCAACTGCAGATCTAAAATTTTTATCTTGGAAATCAGCTTTTCTGGTGGCTATTTGGGTGATCTCCACCGGTCGCTTTCTCATCGCAATGCACATTCCAGGACGGTCCAACATTCTAGCGGACAGGCTAAGTCGGACCATTCTGATGCCTTACGAATGGTCTCTGAAGCGGTCAGTAGCGGAACAGATATTCAGCGCGTGGAGTCAACCTTGCTGTGATCTCTTTGCATCTCCTTCCAATGTGAAGTGCAGCAAGTTTTTCACTCTGAACCCCCTGCCGGGGGAGTTCCCCAGAGATGCTCTAGTTCATGCTTGGTGTCCTGGTCTTCTGTATGCTTACCCACCAATATCTCTCATTCCGAGGTTTCTACAGAAAGCTCGACGACTAGGGAGCAAAGTGATCCTCATTGCCCCATTATGGCCTCGCCAGGTATGATTTCCCTTCCTTTGGTCTCCTCTTTCTGGCTCCGTCTTGGATCCCAGATCCCATTCAAGATCTAATTTCACACCCTTCGTGGGTGCCTCATCCGAATCTGGGCAGCCTGAATCTCACAGCTTGGATGCTCCAGTTCCCGAGATTGCTAGGACTCCTGGACTATCCTCCTCAGTTAGATCTATTCTGGTGACTGCTCATAAGTCTTTGACCAGGAAGGTTTATCTTAGCAAGTGGAAACGCTTTTCCTTTTGGACCTCTCAAAGGAGATTAGACCCTTTCACGGCTTCTATTTCCGCCATTCTTGATTTTTCTAGCTGATATTTTTCAACAGAGAACTAGTTTTTCTACTGTCAAAGTTCAGTTGGCTGCCGTCTCTCATTTTCATGTGGGCGAGAATTCTGCCTCTTTAGCCTCTTCCAGACTGTGTAAAGCCTTTGTCAAAGGCACCTTTTTGTTACGCCCCCCCAGTCAAAGATCCTGTTCCCCCATGGGACCTTACTAAGGTTCTTCAAGCTTTGGTCGCTTTGCCTTTCGAGCCTGACGCAACTGCAGATCTAAAATTTTTATCTTGGAAATCAGCTTTTCTGGTGGCTATTTCCTCTACAAAAAGGGTTTCAGAATTATAGGCCTTGTCCATCAAGATTCCTTACATGATTTTTCACAAAGATAGGGTTTCTCTTCGAACCAAGCCACCATTTCTTCCTAAGGTGGCATCACCAGTTAATATCAATCAGACCATTAATTTGCCTGTGTTTTTTTCTTAATTTTACTAACAAGATGGAATACAAACTCCACATGTTGAATGTTCATAGGGGTCTGTATTAGAACATCGAACTTTCAAATTTTCGAGTGTTCTACTATTGAACCCTATTAATCGAAAATTTAAAACATCGAACATACAGAACAGCAAATTTTTTCCTAGGGAGAAAATTTGCTGTTCCAAACCACATACACACAACACAAGCACACCAAACAAACAGCAATCCACACACATACATCTAA
Source organism: Protopterus annectens (assembly GCF_019279795.1). Lineage (NCBI taxonomy): Eukaryota > Metazoa > Chordata > Ceratodontiformes > Protopteridae > Protopterus > Protopterus annectens. The sequence continues at coordinate 71,450,838 of NC_056736.1, read as the reverse complement.
ACTGTTACACCTTAACCCTACACTAAACTATACATACACCACTAACTGTCCACTTACCCAAACCCTAACCTTAAGGTCCATCACCATCACACAGTCACCTCACCCGCGCCCTAACCCTAACTCACCTAACCCAATTCTTTCCCAAGGAAAAAAATGTGGTTTTCTGTTTCTTCGATATTTTCAGCGTTCGCTGAAAACAGTTCAATATTGGAACACTCAAAATTTTGAAAGTTCGGTGTTCTAATATAGACCTGTTCATAGACGGTTACGATTCTATTTACACAGGACAAAAAATTTCCATAAATCTGATCAATTGTTTGTATCTTTCTATAAACCTTTTTTGAGGAAACCTATCTCTAAGGTCACTATAGCTAGATGGATTTCTTCATGCATCCTGCAGGTCTATAAGAACAGAGGCGTGTCTTCTCCGGGTCAGGTGAAAGCTCATTCCACTAGGTCCATGGCTACGTCTGCGGCCTTTCGGTCAGGAGTGTCTTTTGATGATATTTGTTCTGCAGCTACTTGGTCGTCATCTCATTTGTTTATTTCTCATTACAAATTGGATTTGACTTCTAGAAGGAGAGCACCCTTTGGTTCTGCGGTGCTCCAGAATATCCTTCCATGAGGGCCTCCCTGGAGTTTAGTAGCTGGGGACTCTGTCCCACAGGTTGAAGACAAAATGAAGTAAACTACTTCAGATAAAGAAGTTATGCACTCACCATAATGTTCCAGCTGAGTAGTTATACTTCATTTGTCTTCAACCGTCCTGCCTACTTCCCCTGGACCTTGGCATATGAATCAGCCTTTGGGCTGTAGTATAGGTCACGAGTAAATTTTTTCAGGTCGGGTTATCAGTATAAGGTTCAGCAAACTCGATTTGGGGATGAAAGGCAGTGGAGGTGTATTATGAGTAAGGGTAGGAGTTTGGAGCTCAGAGCTGATGCTAGTAGAAGTTGCCGACTCGGATCCAGTACGGATCCGTAACCCACAGGTTGAAGACAAATGAAGTACAACTACTCAGATGGAACGCTATGGTGAGTACATAACTTCTTTTTTCAGACTTTTGGATGCTGTGAGTGGTTCAGGATGGATACAGTTGGCAGTGGATGCAAATATCCTTCCAGGGGAATTTCTCCCTATCTTCATTGTTTACTCACCTTAGGAGTCCTAGAACCAGTGCTTTTAGACCAAAGGGCCAAAGGCTTCTACTCCAGAATGTTTCAGTTATCAAAGAAAGAACTTTATTGGAGGTCAGTTCTGGATTTGTCCTCTCTCAATCTGCATGTGAAAGAGCGAAACTTCATAGTGCTGACCCTTCAGACACTTTTACCTCTCTTACCTCCCTTGAGTGTCATGGTAACATTAGATCCGAAAGGTGCTTGTCGCAGTCCCTTAGCCACAGGCATCAGTTATTTTCTCAGATTCTCTGTGCCTGGGTCGCATTATCAATTCTCTGCATTACTCGTTTTGTTATCTAAGGGTGTTTACAAAATGTGTAGTCATTGCTCAATGCACACTGAATGGCATTCACATATTTCATGATTTAGATGACTTGCTTATCATTGTAGATTCTTTTCCAGATGTCAGTATCTTTAACATGAATTTAACTCTTCCTGTCAATCTACGGTACCAGAGAAATGTACAAAAATCCCCCTTGACTCTGTCACTCAGGGTTGTGTTTCTGGGCTGCCTTCTAGACACCTCTCGGCAAAGGATTTCCTTACACAGGAGAAGGTGGAATTTTATCGGGAAGTTTACTAAACTTCTCTAATCCGTATCAGGCGTCTGCAAGAGCATATTTCAGGATTCCCAGGATCACTGTTTCTGTGATTTTTTATTATTACTGTTGCCAGATTACACATGAGGGAAATATTAGTTTGTAAAAAAACACATGGTTCCAGCATCGTCATCCTCTAAAATTTCAGATTCCAGTTTTGAGCTTTGTCAAAAAGGAATTGCACTGGTAAAGATAGCAAATGGTTCTAAATCCAGGTCTCCCCTCCTCAGGACCTGGGTTAATCTGTTAAAACAGACCCCTCAAACTTTTTCTGGGGAGCTGTTTCTGCAGGCGTAAAGGTGCAAGGCCTGTGGAATGCCTGAAACAGACCAAAGTCTGATTCATGCATTGAAAATGTCTTCATCATATATGGTCCTGTGTACCTGTTAAGGTGACTGCAGACAACACAACAGTCATGTGGTGTATAAACTGAGGGGCATCAGGTTGTACCCTCTGTGTAGGCTGGCTGTGATGGCTTGGGGGGGGGGGTAGCTGTGCAGCACTGCTTAACTCTCCAAGCATCTTACATTCTGTCAGACCATAGTGTAGTGGCAAGCAGATCTGGACCAGGACAGATCTTCACAAATGGAAGTTGAATTGGCGGGGAGCTTCCAGGAATTGATCCAGCTGTGGGAACACCTAACTCCAAGGCTCCTTGCAAGCAAGCCTTGAAAACAGAATTTCATTTCAGTGGATGGCAATGTTCCTTGGTGCATTTCCACCTTTTCCACTGATATCCAGGGTAGTTCTGAAGAATTCAGAAGGATTTTCCAAAAATCACTTTGGTGACACTCTTTTGACCCTGTCAGCATTTGCTTCCCCTTCTTATGGAATTGGCCAAGGGCAATTCCCACAAGCTTCCTCGTAGACTGGACTTTCTCACACAAGACGGGGAGTTTGATACATCCCAATCTTAAACAACTTTTGCTGTTTGGGTGATTCCGTTTTAATTCCTTCTGAGCACCCCTTTCATGTGGACATGCAGCAGGTACTAAGGGAGGCGAGAATACTTTCTACTAGGAAACCTTGGTAAGTGGAAAATATATTCTAGTCAATACCTTGACAGTCCAGTTCCCTATCGGGGATGATGTACCACTGGTTCTGAAATGTTTCCTATGGTCTGTGTTACTTCTCTATCGAGGTACAACTTGTGACCATTTTGGCTTGTCTGCCCATGGATCCTCCCCTCTCTCTTTTTGTTTTTGGTAAAAGTTTTTAAGGAGGGGGGGGTTGCATATTGGGTTTTGTAGAAAATAGTGGCTCCTTCCTGGGATCCTAACTTTATGCTGGAAACGTTAAGCATGTTCCACCTGAGCCATCTCGTTAGGCTGATTTTAAGATTCGTTACTTGAATGACTGTTGTTCTTTCAGATTCTGGAGCAATAAGAAGAGTATCTTGAGTTGCAGCTTTTGTGGTAGGTAGATCCTGTCTGGTCTTTCACAGAAACAGGGTCTCATTAAGAACAAATTCCTCTTTTATGCCAAAAGTTGTTTCAGATTTTACTTTAAGTCAAACTGTCAAACTTCCAGTGTTCTGGCAAGACCCTCAGAATCGGGAAGAAAGAATTTTACATACTCTGGATGTTTACAGGCAGGTCAAGTACTCTACTGACAGAACTAAGTTCGGATCAGCTATTTGTTTCTTATCATGGGACTAAGAAAGGACAACTCGTGTCAGAACAGACTATTTTGATGTGGTTGTCCTCTGATGTTGTCTTTTGCTATACCCACCATGATAAATCAGTTCCAGACAGTATAAAGGCAAATTGTACCAGAAGCTTGGTGTCTGTGATGGCATATTGGAAAGGGGTAGACTCTGGAAGCATGCTACTTAGCCCTCTGTATGTAATTTTACAAAGCATTATAAGTCAGAGTCCTTTTCCTGCTCCAGGACATGATTTTTAGGACCATATCCTTCCTCCTCTTGATTTGGTTAGACTTTGGTAATCAACAGAAATAGCCAAAAGGCTGTTGCTGCAGAGAGAAAGATGAACACAGTTCAGTTGTGTAGGTTTCACTTACCATAGCAGTAGATGCCTGAATTCCTCACTGCTGAAGTAGCCACACCCATCCACCATTGTCCATTTCTGTATACAGTTACTTATTGGGATATAAAGTTATTTGTTACTGTTTGTATCTTTTAGAAGTTCAGGATTAGTATGCTGTCTTCTGTCTGCATGGGCAAGAAAGTCATGAAGTGGGGGATCCAAACATCTGTGGTTATGGTTAGTGCAACTTACACAACACAACTGTACTGTTCCTGTTCTGTTTCCATTCCATCTTCAAAATCCTGTTGGCTTGTGACTCTTCACACTTCAAATAAACTTCACCCATAACCTCTTCTTTCGAACTTAACTGCTTGGCTGTTCTTATTCTGAAGATTGCCAAGGGGTTTCCACCATCCAATTGTGCAATTTTGATTGGGTGCAAAGAGCTTCCACTCAAAATATGTACCTTGGCAAATGGCCACGGTTATTCCTTTCTGCTAACAGTAAGGGTGTATACCTTTACTTCATTGCTACATATTTGTCCTGAATCTTTTACTGTGGTCTTGTAATAATGCCGTGAAGGTTCACGTGGCTGCCATTTCTCTTTTTCTTACTTTTGTTTTGGTTTCATACGTTTTTGCAGTTCCATTGGAGATCACAAGGCAGTTTGCAGCTTTGGTGTGCTGTTAAAGACCCTCCTAGAGATGTTTAGCGGATTTTAAGTTCTTGTCATGGAAAATCCTGTTTTTGATGGCCATTACACTGCCCAAAAAGAATGATTTTAGTATTTCATGTGTTCTTTCTAGTTCTCCACAGAAAAAGGGAGGCACCTAGAAAGAGCCTATTGTTTATGCCGAGGTTGCCCTGAAATTCAAGTCATTCTATTAATTTTGCATCTGTTCTTTCTTTGCAGTTTTAGCCACCGATAATGTCTTCATTGCTTGCATGCCAACGATTGAGCCTTTCTGTAAGGATGACCCTACTTATTTGCTTCATTTTCCCTATCTAAATTAGACAAAAAAGTTGCCAATCTTCTTCTTTCCCAGTGGTTAAGATTACAGAATTTTGTTGTAAAGATTTGTGAACCATCTGCCTCTTGGTAACTTTGTGACCTTTTTCTGTAATGCTGCCTTAGATGACATGTGCAGTTGGGAGCCTTGGAATCTGTACAGTCATTGTTTCATCAAGTGCTGTTTGTGGGAATTAAAATTGCTGAAATCACTTTCAGTGTTAATGGAGTTTATAATTCTCCCTACTGTTGTGCAACCGTGGAGTTATGTATATATTTAGGGATGTCACCACATATGGGGGAGGGAATGCCAGGGGAGCTTCTTCCCTTGCAAAAAGAAAATAGATTTGCTGTAAGTGGTTTCCGGAGATTTTACTTTACATAAACCACACCACCTGAAATTGCCTTTGGCGAGTCAAAAATGAAGCAGTGAACTACAACTTGGTCTTCTCATGGTACATTCATAAGGCAATAGCATCTGCACATATTTTGCTAATCTTGGGGAATGGCTGCTCGGAGGGATTAGCTAGGAACTTTGTCTTAGATGTTTTTTTGAAGACCACGTTATGCAGTTAGCTATAATATATTTGTAAAAAGAGGGTCCCGTTTGTTGGTGTTCCTTCCCACTGTCCTCTACCTTTGATGTTATTGTTTTTTCTGTCTTATCTCCTTTGCCTGTTTTATTCATTTTTATCTGCTTTGCATTAACTTCAAAACTGGGGACTTTCTGGGTAAGTTTTATCTTCAGCAGTACTGTTGCGTACAGCACAAGTCAGAGTTTACTAAATATAATCCTCTTTCTTATAGATGTATCATTGTGATAAATACATCTTTTCTGTTGGTAAAACAATGATTGTAGGATTTCTTTTCTGTATTCCATCCTTCTGCTTTGTGTTCCTACATTTTAAGTCATGTTTCCTTATGCTTTATCCAGAATTGGAGGAGCAGTGTTATGTGATAGTGTGTTTGGGACTGAAAGTTGTAAATGTTTTGTATGCTGAGCAGTCCTAATGGCTGCAGCATAGGTCTTTGCACTTCCTGCAGCTGGACAGATTTGGTGTTATAGTAGTAATTCAAGTTTTAATTTCCTAATGCAGGCTACCAGCCTTACCTATTTCCACCAGACAGGCTAGAATTTCACAGTTTTTCTTTTGACACTGTCTTCATGTTTATGTTTTCTGTGATACTAGCCTTACTAGTATTATGACTTCTCTTTTTGTGAGTGTATGAGTGTAAAACTGTTAGTACTGGTTCATGGTACAGGCTGCAGCCCCTGTTAGAGGAAAAAATAGTATTGTTGAGAAGTATGTTAGTGGGTTGTGCATTGTATTTTGACGACAGTGAGGTGAGACGATACATTCCTGTGTGGCAATTATTTATGTATTTATTTTTTCATTTAATCAGACATTTGAGATGTACTGCCACAGTCATACAAGCGACTCCAATTATTGGTCATGTCTGTATGGGGTTGGGGTTGCAAGATGATGCACAGTATTATTTTGATAGTGGCAAGGTGAAATACGTTTGTCCATTATTTATTTATTTAGTCATGCATTTAATCCTAGTCATATGTCTGAAGTGTACACAGCCATACAGTTTGCTGTCGTTGGTGAGCTTTAGACATTTGAGGTGCACAAAGTCAACAGATTTGGAATTAATTGCCGAGTATGGATACTGTTAGTAAGTACACGTGACAGACCCTTCTGCCAGTCGCTCAAGTTAGTTTTTCTTTTTTTTTTTTGCTTTGCAAAATAGCACTTGTATGAAGCCAGCTGGCATACTTTATTGTGGCTTTTTTTAACACACTTCGATATCTGAGGTGTACAGTCAATGAAGTGGCTGTAATTGATGGAATGGGGGGCCATCAGTGGTAAAAATAACTGTGTGTGGGTGGGGGGAGTGTTGCATTGTGTCTAAAATTAGCAAGTTGGGCATAAATTTTTCACTTTCCATCACAGTCAAACACCAGCAATTGTACATTAAGTGGTGGCCTGATCAGGATGTGTCTGATAGTAACTGATATGTGGCACAACAAGTAGGATTGCCGCCTTACAGCTCTTAGTTCTGTGGTTCAGCTTTTGGCTGTGATTCCTTCTACATGGAATCTGTATGTATTTATTGCAACAGCTTTTTTAACACAGCGCATGGGTTATCCAGATGTTCTCTTTTCCTCCCCAGACCCTCAGGTATACAATGTATTTCTGTTGACATCTGTGACTTCTGGGAGCATAGAGGGCCCTGCCCTCCCCTCGGTTTAATGAATTTACGATTCCCGGTGATTATTACAATGGAGTAATAGACAGTTATAGTGGGAGTGTGAAAACACAGGAAATAAGTAATCTATTTGGCTGTTGTGAGGCTGTGATGGGAAAAATAAGAGGGAAGTACAAAAGGTGGACCTGTGTGCAACAAAGGGATCGCATGGGAGTCCTTTGTCTAGGACACAGTTTTTTTCTAAGGCTGACCGTTTAAATGACTGGGTACTGAAGCAACCTGTGGATGAAAGTGTTTGACTATATCTGTTGCCTGATCATAGGTAATATATATTGACCTGCCATAATAAAACCTCTCAGCAGTTCAGTTGCTTCCTGCAACCCTGACCTTGCTTTGAAGTCACTAGCTGCCTATGAAAACTGTAATATTTCAGCAGGAGCTGTAATCTCCTATGCTTTTGCAAACAAGGTTGTAATCCTTGTAACGTTGTTGACTCAACAACTTCTAGGGAATAATACTGTCAGTGCTCTGTTTCATGTTGTGTGAGAGTGTGGTGTTTGCACTTACAGCCATTCAGATTGTCATACTTCATGTGTCGGGTACCAGAGAAAATGTTAATGAGTAAAAGGAAGGAAGGTTGCTCAGCAGAATCCTGCAGCAGGATTGTCTAGTAACATGTTGATTTATGTCCCATAGTAGAATCTTATATTGTTTTTGTCCCCCCATAGGCCAGCGTTCTGACTTCAGCCTCCACAGCAGCTGCCTCTCTCTCTCTGGCAAATACAGATGTCTCACTTTTAAACTACCAGTCTGCTCTTTACCAGCCTTCTGCTGCCCCTGTTACAGGGGTTGCACAGCAGGGTGTATCCTTGCCAGCAGGAACAGCACAATTATGCACGCAACCTGATCCATTCCAGCAGACCTTCATTGTGTGTCCACCATCATTTCAAGGTAAATTGTGTCATATGCTGTGTAATGTACAGTCCTTTTTATCAGTGCTTCCAAGATATCCGGTAAAGATTTTTGTAGCATCAGTTTTTGCTCTTAAAATGCATTATGGTAAAACATTTTATTTAAAGTATAATCCATTGTTTAAACAATTCTGTATTCGTTTAATTGAGTTAGTGTAACAAATGATGTTAAGTTGTCTGTCTCGCCTTCGTTCTTGCTGGTTGGGATCGGAGCCGATCCTTGGCTCCGACTCAGCAGCCATCTTCAATAGCTTGAGAGCTGTGTACTGGCTCGAGGCTACGCCTTATCCCATAATGCCTAGCGATAGCTACTCAGATCTCGTTTGCAGCTTCAACTGCGAGGTGTCGTTTTTCTGGCTCAGGCTCGTATAAAGTTTTTTGTATAACTTGTATAAGATTTCAACCCTTCTAGTATTTTGTTAACGATAGTCTTGTTTTGTGATAGTTAGCTTGTTAGCTTGCAGTAGCCCTCCTTTTTCTTGTAGAACTTGTTTAACTTAGAGAGTTCTCCCCCACCCCTCCCCCCCTACCTCTTCTTGTCAGGTTAGCCATTTAAGTTAGAGGCTTTTCCTTCTACCTTTCTCTTATAGGCTAGCCATTTAAGTTAGAGGCTTTCCTATTCTCTTAAAAAAAAAAAACTTTAGCTATAGTCCTTATAGTAGTGTGTTTTTTGTAGACTGTATTTTGCTTCTGGTTGTTATTGTTATAATTGTTTTTCCTTACTTTCAAGGATGTCAAAGGAATCCAAGGTTTCTGGGTTCAAGAAGTGTGACTCATGCTGTCAGAAAATGTCCCTGACAGATGGGCACACTTCTTGCGTCTATTGCTTAGGTGCTGTGCACCTGCAGGACTCTTGTTCTATCTGCCATGCCTTTAGTCCAAGAGTCCTGCAGGAGCGTAAGAATAAGCTTATCCTTAGGGGTCTTTTAAAACCCCAGAATTCACCGGCCAAGAGCTTACATCCTGTGAAATCCCCTAAACCCACTAAGCCATCGGCTCCAAGTTCGGAGCCGTCTTCGGTTTAGGGTTTACCTTCCACGTCGGTTCCGGCTGGCACCTTCAAGACAATCTCCCCGTCGGCTCCATCAGAGGCTTCGGAGTCGTTGTGGAGCCACAAGAGGCTAAGGTTCCCGTCAATTGAATCGATGCATTCGGCTCCATGGTCTCCTTTACTTCAGAGCGAGCACAGTCACCGATCCTCTCACTCCTCTCGGTCCTCTAGGCTGTCTGATCACGATGCGGAGAGAGTGGTCAGTAGGTTGCTGAAGTCGCAGGCACTAGCCAAGTTGTTGTCCAGCCCTCCTCAACAGGTATCGGCTCCGTCCACTTCTCTCAATGTTCCTCCTCCGACTCCAGTGAGTTCGGAGCCGGAGTTCGTTGGGGTTCAAGTAGTGGAACCGTCGGCTTCGATAACACTATCTCCTTCAGTTCTGACATCGGCTTCGATTCCCTCGGTGGTGCCGTCCAGCGAGGAATCTGGGCGATGGGGCTCCCTTGTCTGCTCAGAGGGAGCGAGTGGCATCGGACCCTTGTCCGACCCCATTCTCCCTCTCGGAGCTTCGGCGCAGGTGAGCTCGGTTCCTACATCGGCCTTTGAGCCGTCTCCCTTGATGCGGAGAAAAATTCCTATTTCTCCGGAACCAGAGCTTTCTCTGCATCGTGGCAGGGATGCCTTCGATGTCATGCGAAGTGTGCTGACCACTGAGTCAGCTCCACTATCAGCCCCACCGGCTCTGTCCCCTGTACTGCCTGTGCCAACCTCTGCTCCTCCTCCAGGCCCCAAGCGTAGGGAACCGATACTCCAGGACACCCTATTGGGTGTTTCCTCTTCTTCCAAGGCCTCCCCTGATCTCTCAGAGGAGCCCCCTTGGAAGAAGAAGTGCAAGAGGAAGCACATTGACTCTCCTGAGTCTGTCACTTCTGATACAGACTTAGATGAATCGGAAGGGTCCCCGAGATCCCCCTCTGAGGATGTCTCCTTTTCGGACATCTTGGAGATGCTGAAGCAGAGGGGGAACTGGAATCCCCTAGCCGGTTTTGAGGATGAGTCTGTATTTCTGGATGCCTTCGGTTCCCGACCTTCCACCTCCTGGGTGTCTCCGCCTTTCAATCCACTTATGACAGTGGTGGCTCGAAAGGCTTGGTCAGCTCCGGATACAGTGGAACCAACTCTGAGGAGACCTGGTAAATTTATTACAGCACCCCAGGATAAACAGTTCCTTACGAAAGGTGTCCCTGTTGATGCTATGATGGTAGCAGCAGCCACAAAAAAAGAGTTAGTGGAGACCTCTTCGTCTGTCCTTCCCCTTAACAAGGAGTCTAGGACGATGGACAGATATGGGAAGCGAATGTTCGCTTCAGCGACCTTCTCTATGAGGTCACTGAACTACTTGTGTCATTTTACTCGCCTTCAAAGGGATCTCCTTAAAGAGCTCGGAGATACCCTCCAAGATCCAACAGCTGAGGGAGCACAAGCTAAGGTAGTTTCCCAGCTAGCAACGCTTAATTCTGTTGTTAACTCCTCCATGAGGCTCATTTCCTATGCAGCCGATGGGGCGAGTAGAGCCGCTGGTACCGGGGTGGCCCTTGGGAGGCATGCCTGGATGTGGCTGTGTAACTTTGCGGAGCCCTTTCGAGCGTCCACCAACAACTCCTTTTGATGGTTGTTTTCTTTTTGGACCACAGGTGAAAGACACTTTGACTAGGTGTGAGCAAGAAGGCAAGACTCTCTCTGCCGTGGGATTCCGTTTTTCCACTCCCTGTAGACCCTACCCCAAAGGTCAGAAGAGTGGTAAGATGTGGTCCCGTAAATCTCAGGGAGCCTTGCCTGACGCACGTAGTGATTTTTCCTTCAGAGGTAGAGGGGGAAACAATAATAATAGACGCCACCCTCGTGGCAAAGGGGGTCCGCAGAACCAGGGCAACAAAGAATCCTTCTCTGATGAGCCTTTTCAGCATCCCTGAAGGGTTACCCGGCTGCTCATCTCTGGAGGCAGTCGTGGGAAGACTTTCGCTGTACCCAAAAGCCTGGCGAAGTTTAACACAAGACAGATGGGTATGGTCCGTTATATCCGGAGGTTACAAAATCCCCATTCCTTCAACCCCCCTTGCAGTCAAGGAAGACCCTCCCAGATGTTCCACCCAATCTGAGGGAGCAAGCAGTAATAGAAGTTTCAAAACTACTAGAAAAAAAGAGCCATCCAGGAAGTCCCGGCAGACCAGCACGGATCCGGAACTTACTCAAGGTTGTTTTTAGTACCAAAAAAGACGGGACTGGAGACCGATTCTGGATCTCAGCAGACTAAACAGGTCTGTACAAAGAACGAAGTTTCGGATGGTCACGCTACAGTCCATTCTACCCTTTCTGGGTCAGGACAATTGGATGTGTTCTATAGATCTTCAGGACGTGTACTACCATATAAAGATGGACAGGCACTCCAGAAGATATGTTAGGTTCCGGCTGGGGCCAGTCATTATCAGTTCAGAGCTCTGCCCTTTGGTCTCACCACAGCCCCCAGGGTGTTCACCAAATGTGTGACAGTGGTCACGGCTCACCTGAGGCGTCAAGGATTCCAGGTGTTTCCGTATCTAGACGACTGGCTCCTTACCGCTACCACCAGGCATCAACTCATACAAGCACGGGACTACACAATCTCAATCTGCTCACAGCTCAGCATCACAATAAATTTCGAAAAATCTGACTTGTTGCCCTGTCAATCTATCACTTATATAGGAGCAGACTTACACACAAGGGATATGTTTGCAAGGGTACCACCAGAAAGGGTGTCCGCAATTCATCAGCAGGTACAGGTTCTGATGAAGAGCAAAAGGATCCAAGTCAGGTACGTCCTTCAAACTCTGGGCTCCATGGCAGTAGCCATTCTCCTAATCCCACTGGTGCGCTTTCATATGAGGATTTTTCACTAGCTTCTGTTCACGCAGTGGTCTTTCCAAGAGCTACCCATGAAGTACGAGGTCATGATCACGGACGCATGCAAAAGACATCTTTCTTGGTGGATGGTCTCCCCACTAGTTAGTCAGGGCAGACCTTTCATACAACCCCTTCCGGTAGCCACAGTAACGACAGACGCCTCCCTGATAGGGTGGAGGGGGGGGCATTATTTGGGCAGGACAGTCCAAGGCACGTGGCAACCTCACGAGTACCATCTGCATATAAATGTCATGGAAATGAGAGCCGTGCTCCTGGCGTTGCAAGCCCTTCAAGGCTCTCTTCCTCTTGGGACCATTGCTATTCAAACAGACAGCATATCAGTGGTGTGGTACATCAACAAGCAGGGCGGAACCAGGTCCTACCCCCTATGTCGAGAAGCACTCAGGCTTTGGCAGTGGGTGATTTCCTCCCAACGTTTTCTGATTGTGACGCACATCCCTGGAAGATCAGCGTCATAGCAGACAGGCTCAGCAGAGCTATTCTAATGCCTCACAAGTGGTCTCTGAATCAGGATATTGCGAATCTTGTTTTTCACAAATGGGGACAGCCTTGCTGCGATCTCTTTGCCACCCTCTTCAACAGCAAATGCAGCAACTACTTCTCCCTTCTCCCGCTTCCGGGTCACACACCCAGAGACGCTCTAGTCCACGATTGGCCCTGGGGACTTCTTTATGCCTTTCCTCCATTCCCTCTGATACCCAAACTTATACAGAAAGCAATATCGTTGGGTTGCAAAATGATCCTCATTGCTCCCTACTGGCCTCAATAGATATGGTTTCCATTCCTGCACCATTACCTTCTCGATCAACCCTGGACTCTGGACCCAATTCCAGACCTCCAATCAGGTGGGTTGCATCAATCCCTAAAAACTCTCCAGCTCACAGCTTGGTTGCTCCACTTTCAACCTTAGCCAGGCTTCCCAGCATTTCCACAGCAGTCCGTGACATTATCGTGTCCTCTCACAAGTCTACAACGAGGAAAACATATGCTATCAAATGGAAATCTTTTTCTTGTTGGGCAGAGACTAGGAATTTGGATCCCTTCTCAGCCCCAGTCCACGAAATCTTGGAATCCCAACTCTGCTGTTTCATTCCGGGTCCGCAGCTTCTACGATCAGGGTACAAATGGTGGCCATTTCTAACTTTCATGTTGGTTTTTCGAACTCTAACATTATGTCTCATAAGCTATGTAAAGCTTTTTTGAGAGGGGCAACTCTTCTTAGGCCTCCAGTGAGAGATCCCCCTCCTCCTTGGGACCTTAATTTAGTCCTAACCTCCTTAATTCTGCACCCTTTTGAACCAGCAGCTTCTTGCTCTATCAAGTTCCTATCTTGGAAGACACTCTTTCTGGTAGCTATTACTTCAGTCAGATGTGTCTCCGAACTTCAGGCGCTGTGTGTTTGTCCTCCTTACTTGGTTTTTCATAAGGACAGGGTTGCTCTGAGAACTAATCCCTCATTTCTCCCTAAAGTCTGCTCAGAAAGTAATTTAAACCAATCTGTAGATCTTCCTGTGTTTTTCCCTAATCATACCAACAAGGCAGAATACAAACTACACCAATTGGATGTTCATAGGCAATTGCCGTTTTACCTGCACAAAACTAAAGAAATAAGGACATCGGACCAACGATTCCTCTCCTACGCCTTGGGCAAACAAGGTCTCCCAGTTTCCAAGGTAACCTTGTCCAGATGGTTGTCACACACTATTACTTTCATTTATTGGTTAAGGAAAAAACAGTTACCTATTAAACCGAAAGGTCATTCTACTAGGGCCTTGGCCACCTCTGTAGCCTTCCAGTCTAGGTTGCCCATGGATTCTATCTGTGCAGCTGCCACGTGGGCAAACCCTCATACCTTTATTTTTCATTACAAGTTGGATATGGTCTCCAGGAGCAGAGCTGACTTTGGTTCCACTGTTCTGAAGAGTCTGTTCCACTGAGCCACCCAGGATGTTAGGTGCTAGGGACGCTGTCCCAACCAGCAAGAACGAAGGCGAGATAGACAACTTAACATAAAGAGGTTATGTACCTACCATAACGTTCCATGTTAGTTGTCTTCACCTCGCCTTCCTTCTTGCGTCCCACCCTCCATCCCCCTGTCCTAGTGTACCGAGAGGAGTTTTCTGTTCTGTTTCACTGGCTGTGTGTTCTCTTCTGTCCTTTTTGACCTAAGAGAATATGGCAGGTATAGTCAACTGATTCTTGACTGAATTATTGTGTTGTTATGTCTGGGGTTAGCTATTTCAAACGAGATCTGGGTAGCTATCGCTAGGCATTATGGGATAAGGGGTAGCCTTGAGCCAGTAAACAGCTCTCGAGCTATTGAAGATGGCCGAGTCAGAGCCGAGGATCGGCTCCGATCCCAGCCAGCAAGAAGGAAGGCGAGATGAAGACAACTAACATGGAACGTTATGGTAGGTACATGACCTCTTTTTCTTTGCACTGCTGAGAACTTTAAAAGTGAAAGTTCTTTTCTGTGTGTTGTGCAGTTCAGTTAGGAACTAAATGTACAACACAGAAATAGTTGTGATGGGAGAGGTTTTTCTGTCCCTCCTCAGATGATCAGTTTTCACACCTAATATTATACTAGAGAAAAAAATATATAATAAAGGTCAGGCATGCAAACAATGCAGTTATAAAAAATATTGCTGTTGTCTTTAAGTAATTATAGCCCCCCCCCCTTTCTTTAAGTGCTATTCTCTTAATTTTATTGTTGTCAGTAGGAAGGAAGGATCAAAGGGCTTTTTTGGTTACGTAGTCTGCAAACTGAGTCTGTCCTGACTGCAGAGTGTGGTGAATTGCTTCACACTGAATCACATGATTTATATTACTCATACTTTTTTTAATCAAATTAATATTTCAGGTACTTCCACGGTGGTGCAGCGGTAGCATTGTTGCCTCACAGCAAGAGGTTCTCCCGTTCGATTCTCGGCATGGGTTCGGAGTGCCTTCTGTGTGGAATCTGCATATCCTCCCAGCGGTCGAGTGGGTGTTCGAAAGACCTGCGTTGAATGGGTGTGCCTTCGTTGAAGGTTGGGCGTCAGGCTGGCAACTCAACACCATTAAAAAAAAAAAAAAAAACTGCCAATCATTAGCGGACCAGAGTTTCGCTGTGGCAACCCCGAACTGGGAAAAGCCGAAAGGCAAACAACAACAACAGCATTGTAGGATTGACAGTTTTCTTGAAGAATATGTTACAGAAAGTAGAGTTGATATTGATACTCACAAATTTTTGACCAATACTCATCCAAAAATACCTGCACTATTCGGTATACCTAAAGTGCATAAAAACATTGAAAACCCTCCCTTTAGGCCGATTGTTGCTGGTAGTGGGTTTAAAACTCATAATTTGGCTGTTTATATTGACAGGATGGTCAAACATGTAGTGGCTTCCTTCTCCCACTTAGTTAAAGATTCGTGGGATTTTTTAGCTAAACTTACACCTGAACTTTGGTCTTCTGAAGTCATTTTTCTTACCATCGATGTCCAGGATTTATTTACAAGTATACCCAAAGAGGAAGGCCTAAACTATTTTGAGGAAACTTTATATTGTAGCTCTACACTCGGCGATGACAAGGTGAAACTCATTTGTGAAATGAAGGCCCTTATTTTAGAACATAATTGCATCTTTTTTGAAGGGTAGTACTATCAGCAAGTTTCGGGGGTAGCTTTGGGTGCGGTCTGCGCCCCAGTATATGCTAACCTTGTCATGTTAGGGTGGGAGCTTGAACATGTTTTCAAGAGTAATTTTATGACTGATATCTTGTTATACAATAGATTCCTGGATGACATTTTTATTTTATGGAAGGGGAGCATGGACAATATATTTCCATTTATTTGGCCTCAAGCTAAATGCCAAAAAGTGCAGTGTTATCCCCTTTGGTAAAAACTCTGTACCCATGAAGTACCACATAGGCAGCAATCTACTTAACACCCAATGCGTGATAAGAGACCTTGGGACCCAGGTGGACAGTAGTCTCTCATTTGACAGTCACATTGCCACAGTAGTCAGGAAGTCCTTGTACGTGGCACACCTCATCATACAAGGGTTCTCATCCAGGAAAAAAGAGGTCATTGTTCCCCTCTAATCGTTACTCATTAGACCCATTATAGAGTACAACGCCCCTTTTGGAGTGTACCTCACAAGACATCTGCAGCAGCTGGGAAAGGCCACAGAAGTACCTCACAAAGAGGATTACTGGCCTCAAACAAGTGCACTACACTGACCGCCTCAAAAAACTCCAGCTTTACTCCGTAGCATATCGCCTACTCTGAGGTGATCTCTGCCTAACATATAAAGCTATGTCAAACCCAGAGCTGTTGGACATGCTACACCTAAAGAAATCCCAATCTCTCCGAGCTATATGCTCTAGGGACCTAAACCTTGTTACCACAGTAAACAGGACACGCTGGAGGGATAGATTCCTGTCCCAGAGACTTCCTATACTCTGGAACAAGCTACCCATCTATGTCAAGCAAAATTCTTCATTAGCACTCTTCAAGAAAAATCTTGATGAGTGGATGGGAAATAGGAAATACACCCCGGGGATCACTTCTGTGTCTCTGCTGGACAGTGGCACAGGAAAATAACTTTCTTGGGTAGCGTAAGCTATGGAACCTTGCTGGCTAGGCTTACGTAGGCTCTTGGGCCGATAGCCTAGTACCTACCTATGAATACTTGAACAATACTACCCATTTCTTCAAATTTACCTGTCATTGTGACCCTACTGAGATTAGTTACTTGGACACCTTGATTCTCAAGGATACTGATGGTTTCAGGTCCAAAGTATTTCGTAAGCACACATTTTGCAATTCCTACCTTCACTTTAACAGTCAACATCCTTTCTTTCAGAAAAAAAGGTATCATTAAAGGACATGCTATCAGAATAGCCAGAATGACCTCACATAAGAAAGATCTGAGGAAATAATTGGACATTTTACAAACAATGTTCATAGAGCAAGGTTATCCTAGAGGTCTGGTTAAAGAAATTTTGCAGGAGATTTTTGATGGTTGGGGGGAGAAATATATACCTTTATTAGGTAAGAAACTTGAAGTTGATAATACAGGCCCTGTAGATGTTGGAAAGGGTAGGACAGATGATTTTACAGAAGCATGTGTGATACAGTATAGTTCCCATTACAAAGGGATTCAGAATATTTTAAACAAGAATTGGAACATTTTTAGAGCAAATTATGACATTTATAATTTGTTAGGTGAAAAACCTATTTTTTCTACCAAAGTTACACATGGGGTCAGGGTGTCACTTCAGCAGTGACAGTCATCTAGAGCCAAGGTTTACACCGCAGGGGAAAATGCAAA